>NC_051313.1:20083303-20395755 GCF_015220235.1 Choloepus didactylus | reverse complement strand
AAAGAACTAAAGGCTAGAGATGGCAAGCAGCCTGGAAAGAAATATACCAGAGGACTGAAGTTATATTACATGTTCCCTGTTAAAATGGCTGTGCATTACATACAAGAGTTTGATATATTTTCAGAATTTAATAAGACACTTTCTGGGGAGAGATAGTGATGGCTGGGACAGGGGAGGTAAAGAAAAGGTGTTTACTATATAAACATTAAAAAACTATATAGGGGAATTAAATTATGACTTTTAGATAAAGGGATTAGATTGCACGAAAATTTCAGTTTCTCATTAAACTTTTAGAACATAATATGAGCCCTCAGAAATATTTACCAGAATAATCAAAGAATAATAGTTATAGCTATACTTTGAGGTTTGCAAAAGTCACACATATGTTGTCAGATCACACCCAAAATTAGATCTCCAAATGTAACCTCCTGTCTTATCTCTGGGCTCATATGTGTAATACATAGACAACGTCCCTCCATCATGTACAGTTGGATGTCTGAAAGGTATTTCAAACATAATATATCCAAAACTTAATTCCTTACCTCCCACAAACATTGTCCTCACCCATCTCCATCTCAATAAACAGCGAATTCTTCTAACTGCTCGGCCTTGAATCTTTATCCTATATATGTCTATCATTGAGTTTTGATGGCTCTTTCCTCAAATATAACCAGCATCTAACCACATTTTATCACTTCTATCTCTACTTCCAGGTCCAGGCCACAACTATCTCCCCCAGGACCATTTAAAAGATCTTTTTGCATGATTTTTCTCTTTGATCTTTATCCCCTTACAATCTAGTCTTCAGAAAGCAGCTGAAGGGATCATTTCAAAACGTGGGTTGGATCATGTTGCTTCCTTATTCAAAACCCTCTATTGGCATCCTATCTCACTCAGAATAAAAATTCAAATTTCTTATTATTGGCAACATGAGCTGGCTCCCTGCTACTTATTAGGTCAAATATCCTACCACTCATCTTTACTCCAACCATGACAGAAACCTTCTCCTCTCAGGGCCTTTGCACTATCCCCTCTGCATGGAGGTTCTTTAGAAATGGACATGCCACTTCCTTCATTGACCACTCTATCTAAATAACTGAAATAGCTATAACCACCCCTATCATTTTCTCTGTCTTTTCTAGTTTTCAATAATCATCAGGTGCTGAGAACTATATTCAAACTGAAAATTAGCATTGACCTTGCTCTAATTTATCTCTGCTATCACCTCCTCTGCATTATCTCCTCTTACTCCTCTCTCTAAGCATTCCTAAGCCAGATAAACAGAAGTAATGCATTCAGTGTTGTCCCCAAGTTACTAACTTTCATAAAAAAGTTTAAAAAAAATCTAATCAGTTCTTTATGATCTGCACTGAAAAGTGGTATAGATAACCTTTAATTAGGCAACCACAGAGTCATTGCATAAGTTTGAAATATCTGGCTTCTGGGAAGTGAGAGGAAAGGTAAGTGGTATGCTTTCAAATATCCTCTTCCTCAATCAATCCCAGCCTGGAGTTTGTTCTTTTACTTGTTAACTCGAGACACACTTGATTGAGAAAGAAAAAAAAAGTTGCTTGATTACCATGAATAACTTGTAAAACGGAAAGTCCACTTAGAAGGGAAAGGAGGAACACTGATATTTTTAATTTAGATGCACACAGTAATGAATGTTTTAACTGATTAAAATATTCCTGATACCTAAGAAGCATTAAGTAGTGCTTTCGATCTTACAGCATGCTTTCATAAACATTATCTTATTGGGGCATCAGAATCAAGACTTGTATGGTGGCTATGACTGGGTTAAATAATTAATATGGTCCTAAAGAAAAGTTAATTTTGAATACCCAAAAGAATTGACAGTTGTGTGAAGCAGGTGCTTCTGAGCAACACTAGGCTTTTGCATAATTCAGTAGACTATAACTTATTATAACTTGTATAAAAACAGTACAAAAAATCATTTGTCCAGTCTTTGCTACTCCCTATACCTATCAAGACCCATGAAAAACTTACCTCGTTCACTTGAAGATGGTTAGAAATACATAATTAAAGATGACATCTTTTAGCTTAAAATTTTGTTCTCTCTTTATATAGCTCTGCACTGTTCAATATGTTACCACTAGTCTCCTGTGGCTATTGCACACTTGAAATGTGGCTAGTCTGAACTGAGATGTGTATGACAGTAACATACACACTAGACTTTTTTAGGACTTAATGCAAATTATCCCTTAATATTTTTTTTTACATTGATAAACTATAAATAAATGAAGTTAATAATATTTTGTACATTTGGGGCCAAAAAATATGCTACTCATTAATTTCACCTGTCTTTTTACTTTTTAAAATATGGCTACTGAAAAATTTTAAATTTCATATGTAACTTATAATTGTGACTCACATTATATTGCTATTGTGCAAATAAAAATTCTGAGAAGGGGCACAATAGACACCTTTTATCCATTCCCAAGAGTTGGTTTGATTAGGTTTAATTAGGGAAGAGATAAGTTAGAGCACAAAACTATCCATCAAGACTTTCCAAGATAATCTATAACACAAGATTGGAGGATTGAGACCTTTACAATAGTTGATATTTATTGAGTGATACTTATGCCTGGCATTGTGCATGCATCAGCCCATTTAATACTCATAAAATCTCTGTAAAGTAGGGACTAGATCAAGACCAAGGCCATTCCTGTATATTTTTCCAAGGTCATTTGCCAAAAATAAGTTTCTCTATCTCTTTCCTTTGGTTGAAGTCTACAAACTTGGGACTCGTTTACTCCAGTAGCTTCCCTTTTAGTTTTGGACAGAAGTAATACTAAAGAAACATGCAAAAGCAAAAGAGGTTATGAAATATATGCATGCAGGAGAGTCCTGCGATCTCTAATATTTAAAATATAAAAGGAATTGCTTATTAAGTGCATGCAAAGCATGGAGAAGAAGAACGCAGGTTAGTGAAAAAGGACAGAGTTATCATAGCCTCAGAGAGGGATGCTATTCCACAAAAACCCTCCTTACCCCCACCTTGACTACATCAGGACCTACTTCCTAGAAAATACACTTGGTAGTAACAGTAACCTGGGACAGGCCATCCTGGTATTGCCCTAAGGCAGCAGAAATCAGTATTCACACCGCCTTGTGTTGTCTTACTCTTCTCAGTCTCTCTTCAAACTTTTGGGTACCTATATTTTCTTATTACTTAAAATCTCCAGGAGGTGTTCTATCCTTGCTTTTTCTGAAGAGAATAATATAAATCTTCTCTGTTTTGCTCTCTCTCTTTCTCCACATTATCATAAAATTAGACACACACACCACCACCACCCCCAACTGCTGTAGGAATTTATGCTTCATTTTGTTCTGACATCTCCATTTGTTTTGGCCATCGTGGGGGAAACCTCATTAACTGTGAATTTCAACACTTCATGTGACCTACAAGGCTCCAATAAATCTAACCCTGTTACAGGAAACCCTTGCATTCTCAAGGGATACCTCTGAGACTTTCAAGGATTCTCAAAGTCAAGAATACTATTATAGCACATAATTTCTTCCTTAAAAATTCAGTAATGCAGAATGAAAAAAAACGTAAGTGGTCTCTTCAGACTCTTAATGGTTCTAGAGATCCAAGGCCAAAATCATGTATAAAGTTCTTTGGAGGATAAGAATTGTAACTTTCTTAGATGTCTTTACTGTTTACCAACAATTGTCAGTTGGCTATTTTCTGGAAATAGTTCACAAAGCAACAAAATTTTTCATCATGTCATGAATATAGCTGTGTAGATGATGAAGAGAGAACAATAAAAGCCCAAGCTGAGATGGATTGTCAACTAAAAAAAATGGATGGGGAAGCTGATTTGAGCACACTAGCTTCAAAACATAAGAGATTGAATTTCAGGCCATGGTAAATTGTAAATTATTACGTTATTGTGCCTCAGGATTGCTTGCAAGTAATAAAAACTATGAAGGGTATATTGTAATGCCAAACATAAGGAATTGCTCAAACTATTTAATCAAATTTTAATTGTATTGAATATATCTGAATGCTAGCTGACCAATACTGTATTCCTTGGAAAAATCTCTAATTATTCTTAAATTGTTACTGCCACTCAACCTAAAGTGAAGATTTAACAAATGGCTAATGTAGAAGCAAATAGGTACAATTTAGCACCCATAATTTCAAGCATCTGCCCTTGTGAATTTCAATTTGTGATTCATATTTGAAATCATCATCTAATATTCACTGTCCATGGCACCTTAATATGAGAATTCTAACAAACTTTCAATCATTATCTAATGGGACCATTACTTGGCAGTATGAGCTGCTCTGTAGGATGACTGCCTAATTTTTGTGATGCCCACCAGGAATTCCCAAAGTGAATTTCACACATCCCATCTAGCTTTTCATTGTACCTTTGATGCATCAACAGAAAATTATGTTGAATGTAACATGAACCAAGTAGAATTTTGAGTAGCAATTGGAAAACTTGGTTGTTTTCTGAAATGTTTAATTTTATGATACTTTTGGTTAAAATAATTCATATGAGACACAAAGTTAGTCTCTTTTCTGTTCCTCTGCCAGGAATAAGAAAACTGCCTTCTTCAGATAAGAAACAGAAAAAATGTTCAACAGGTCTGATATAATAATTGATGAGTACTTATTTATGATTCATGATATGCTCCCTCAAATATTGCTAAATATATCTTCCCCTTTCCTCTTACAACTCCTGTCTCTGAATTATAACATACATATGCACAAAAACATACACTTTATTTAGTTTTGAGCCTAGATATCTAATGATCTTTCCATTCATACAGATTATAAATTGGTGGAGGAATATGATGCCTCTTTCATTTAATTAAATAAATGTGCTTTCAGTGAAAAATAAATGTTAACTAATATTATTAGTATTCCAGGGATTCATCGTCCATCCCTTCTAACTAACCTAAATGTCCTATGGTGTCTCTGAATTCGTTAGTAACTCCAGGCACCTTTCCCTCCACTTGCATCTGTACATCCTTCTGCCTTCAAAGTGTGAGTAATTTTGCTTCGTCATCAACTTTGTAGTCTGAATGGAGAGTTGGTTTATCAAAAAAGAAAACATACTTTCCAATGAAAACAATAGAATAGGAATTCTAAGCAACACTTCCTTTTAAAATATGTGTGCCTCTTCCTCCAAAAAGAAAAAGGTAAGACTTCTTTTATGAAAAAATAAAGACTAAGTGTGAAAGAGACTTGCAAACACTATTATTTTTTAAAACTCGGGATATTGAAATAACACAACACAATTATCAGCTGAAGTATTTATGCAAACAGACAATTATTGAGGTAAGGAATTGAAAAATTCTAAGAAAATGTAAATGTTTCCAAACAAAAGTTCCCAGTTGCTCATCCTTTCTACAAAGTCATCTGGATATAGCTCAGTGATGATTATAAAAGCATCACTTCTGATTCATCATGTTGGCTTTACTGTCAACTAACAGGTTCTAATTCTTTTGGCAGTCTGGTCTTTTTTGCTTACCAAACTACCAACCCTGAAGAATCTTTCAACCTTACCCAACACAAGTGGTCAGCTTAAGGTAAAACGCAAATGTTACTGTGTTTCAGACACGTCATCAGAAGATGAAGTGCATTTCCATTTGCTTTGCAGACCTTCTTGGGCTAGATGGTTCTCTGAATTCTGGCAAAATTTTTGCTCTGCAGGAGATGGAAGCACTTATCATATTTGAGAGAATTACGTGATTCCTTAAAGCCACACTTCAAATGAAGGTCTAATGAGGAAAGACATAGACTGAAATAAAGCTAAAATTTTTTAAGGATTGCATTAAATTGGTCAAATCACTTGAGCTAGTGCTTGTTGACTGTCTTCATTTTATTCTCATCAATGACTGAAGGAGTTGTTTCAAACTTCTACATTTGTTATAATTATTATGAGTAAGTGAAAATAGATATCATTTTTTCAGGATCTATCATGTGCTTGCAGGGTATGAATGTTTTCCATACATTATCTTTGATCCCCCATAGAAATTTACCAGACAGTTACCATCCCCTCATTTGAAAAGCGAGGAGCGAGAGGCACAGAGGCAAAGCAACTTGCTCAAGGTAACAAGGTCCATATACTTAGGCATTGCTCTCTACTGCCCAGTCATACTTACTGTTCTGGCTTAAGAAGGTATTACTTCTGCTCCATCAGATAAATGACTTGAAAATTACCTTTAAATTCCATATTAATTATTAATCTCAGTGCAAAACCAAACATGGGATTCTTTTAATTTTTTCCCATTCTTTTTTGCTTATGCATAATTACAAAATTTACATAAGCATAGTCCCTACCTCACTATTTCCCTCTCCTCCTTCCCCAGGGTCACAGCAGTCAGCAGGCATGTGTGAATGATACCGCATATATGTGCATATTGTACACACATATAAGATCATATGGAAACATATAAATTTGTTTCATGAATTTTTAAATAAGTGGAACAATACTGTGTATTTTGTTTTACAATTTGCTTATCTTACGTAATAACGTATCTTGGACACACCTTTCCTTTTCAGTACTTCTACATATACCCCATTCTTTTTAAATGCTTCATAGTATGGATATTCTGAATTTACTTAATCATTTCCTTCTTATTGGATGCCTAGATTGCTCCACCTGGATTGGCGTAATGAACTATTAAGGAATCACTGTTTCTGATTTTCACTCATACTGCTGGTATGTTTCAATGTGACTAGTATGCCAAGTTCTAAAACTAGAACTTCCAAAAAGAAGGATTTATATTTATAGAACATGTTTGAGCCTCTTTATCACTTTCCCCATCATTAAAAGTAGAACGCTACTAAAAAATACTCAGAGACATCTTCAAAATACTTTATATATTTTAAAAATATTATCTGCTTTTCTATGATTGATATGCAGTTTCCACTAAAGGATTTTAAAAGATCTTTTAATGACAACAGGAAGACTGTGGTATTTTTATCACATGTATGACATCTGGTATCTCTTTTTCCTGCCAGGATCTTTAAATGGCTAAAACCATCATTTAGCTTTGTGAAAAGCAGCCTGAAAAGAGAAGCCAGGTGATCCTAAAGAATAATAATTTATACAGTAACATTTCTAAAAGGCTCTTATATTTTAGCTATATAGCAATATGCCAGAGAGAAAGATTTAAGATTGATGTTCAAAAGTAAGAAAATCATAATTAGCAAGTTTACTCATTTTTATTCTATGTAATCTTATGTTTTCACACATAGTTAGTGGTTTATATGAGTGTTTCATTTATCTATTGTTGCATAACAAATCATCCTGAAATTCAGTAACTTAAAACACCACCATTTTATTATCTCCACCATTCTGTGAATCATTTTGGTTCAGTTCCATGTAATATCATCTGGGGCTGCAATCACCAAGAGGGATCATTACCTAACAGGAACTATGATGGAGAAGGCTGGGCTCTGCTGGGATGATGTGATGACTGAGCTTCTCACTCTATCTAGCCTCAAAGCTGGTTCTTTCATTTTTCTTTTCTACATGATCTCTCCAACAAGTAGCCAACTCTTCTGCATGGCATGTTGGTGCTACACTAAAAAGAAAAGGCAGAAGATCTTCTAGGTCTTCTTATAGCTTGGCCAGGAATTGGCTCAGTGACACCTGTACCATGTTCAACTGGTTAAAGCAAATTGCAGGGCTGATTCAGTTCCAAGGCAAGACACCACTAGGGGCTTGAAGACCAGAAGGCATAGTTTATTGGAGGCCATCTTTGGAGAACAGTTAGCCCTGATCATAGATGGTGGATGAGTTCCTCCAACTTGCAATATACACTCAGCCATCTCCCTAAACCTCCAAAGTCTTACCCCATTACAGCTTCACACTTGAAGTCTAGGATCTTATCCAAATCAGGTACAAGCTCAATAGGGGGAACTTCTCCTTATCTGAAGACCAAGAAATAAAGAGACAAACTATATGCTCCACACATACCCTACATACAGTGGTGAGATAGGGGCAGGAGGAGCATAATAGACACTTCTATTCAAAAAAAGACAGGAAAACAAGAGGAAATGGAAGTCATTGAGATACATCTAAACACAGTCACTAATTCATCCTGCTTGGGCAGGGGTATATTGATTAAGGCATTTGGAGGTGGTTCCACTTGGCACTTGCCCTCACTCTGCTTTCTGATACATCCTTCTTTTCCTTAAGAAATGGCTGTATTTGCAGCCAAAAGCATTTTCATCATGTCCTGCCTGTAGGAAGTTGGGGCCTCAAAGGCCTTGTTATGTTTTAAACAGTGTCTATTCCTTTTAAATAGGATACAAAAGCATGATCCATGTGCTTTAATTCCTTTTAAAATCTTATGGACTTCTTATGTATAAATATAATCTGCTACTTCATTAGACTAAAGCAACATTCACATATTTTTTTGAGTTAGAGCTTTATTATTTTGAGTTACTTGTGAGGCTTTGGATACTCCCAGAAGAAAAGGACAAAGAAGCATGTTCTCCAGATGCTTAGAAGCAATTTCTAGCTGAGAGGAACAATGAGACATACAATAAAACAGACACACCTTTCACCACTGAAGTATTTCTGATATTTTCTGACAGCACTTTGGGTTTGACCTTTTACCTTGATTTTTTTTTTTTAATTTCTTATCAACCAAAAAAGTTTCTATATGAATCTTGGCATATAAAGTTCCTATATGTCCCTACCTCTGGCAGGGGTTCTCCATTACTGTTGGTTAATGTTGCCTTTCTGGAAGGTCATAAAAATGGAATCATAGGTCAATTACTCTTTTATGTCTGGTTTCTTTGGCTCAGCATAAAACTTTTGGGATTCATCCATGCCATAGCATTCCTTTTTTTATTGCTGAGTAATATTTCATTGTATGAACATATCATTATGTGTTTATCCATTCACCTGTAAATTGATTTATTCTGGTTCAAGATTTTAATGAACAAGCTAATATAAATATTCATATGTATGTCTTTGTGTGGATACCTGTATTCATTTCTCTTTGCTAAGGTCCTAAGAGTTTGTGTTGTGTTTTATGGTAGGTATATGTGTATGTTCCTAAAAAAATGCTGTACAGTTTCCAAGGAGTTTGTATCATTTGATTCCAATTAGCAATGTATGAGAATTCCAGTTGCTCCACAAGCAGATGATAGGTTGGTATTTTTAGTGTTTTTAATTTTGGCTATTTGGTAATTCATTGCGGTTTTATAAATGATAACGACAATTTAAAACAGAACATTTTTCATATACTTGACCATTTTAATGTCTTCTTTTGTAAAATGTCTGGTCAAATCTTTCTCATATTTTTAAGAACTGTGTGTCTTCTTACCGTTGAATTCTAAGGGTTTTATGAAAAACAGATACAAGTTCTTTGGCAGATATGTATATTTCTAATTTTTCTCTCATATAGTGGCTTCAATTTTCAAAAATGTATCTTTAGAAAAGCATAAAGCTTTAAATTTGATGACACCCAATTTAACATTTTTGCTGGCTCATGTTTTTTGTATTCTATTAACTTTTTTTCTTCTCACATTTGAAGATTTTTCCTGCTTGCTTCTAAAAGCTGAATAATTTTAACTTTTTTGTTTAGGTCCATGATCTATATCAAGAAAGTTAATTTTTAAGTATGATGTAAGGGTTGTGATACGTTCTTCCCAATAGATATCAAGTTATTCCAGCACCATTTTATGAAACCACTCTCTTCCTCCATTTGATTACACTGATGCTCTATTGAAAATCTGCTGAAAACAGATGTCATGGTTTATTTCTCTACTCTCTCTGTGCAGCACCAATCTGTAGGTCTATCCTTATACTAGTAATACACTTTCTTGATTATTGTAAATTTATTGGTTGTGTTGAAATTAGGTAGTGTAAGCCCTACAATTTTGCTCCTCCTTTTTCAAAAATTGCTTTGGCTATTTTGCGTCATTTGCATGTCCATACAAATTTTAGCAGTAGCTTGTCAATTTTGAAAAAGGCAATTAGGTTATCTATTGGAACTGTGTTGAATATATAGATCAATTTGGGAATAATTGATAGCTTAGCAATATGAGACTTCCAATCCATGATCGTGGTATACCTTTCCATTAATTTTGTCCATGTTAATTTCCCTCTGCAAGGTTTTGAAGTATTCAGTCCAATGGTCTTGAACATGTTTCCTCCAAGTATTTAAGGCCTTTTGATGCTAATGCTTTTAAATTTCATTTTCCAATTTTTGGTTGGTAGTATTTAAAACTACAATAGATTTTTTATGCCATATGTTGTAACCTTGCTAAATTACTTTTTAAGTGTATCATCTTCTTTGATAAACACCTTTGGATTCTACACATTCAAGATCGTGTTATCTACTAATAAAATAATTGTAGTTCTTCCTTTTTAGTCATTACATCTTTAGTTCTTTTTCTTGTCTTGTACTTCTGAAACTATATTGGTAGAAAAGCCTAGAGATGATATTCACTTTTCTGCCTTAAGTATGAAATTAGATGTATGTTTTTCATAGATGTCTTTTTTTCAGGTTGAGGAAATTTTCTGTGAAGTTTTTTGAGAGATTTTAATCATGACCGAGTATTGAAATTTTTTCAAATGATTTTTCTTCATTTATTGAGAGAATCATATGGTTTTCTTCTCATTCTGTTAATATGATGAATTAATTTTTGACTATCTGGGATAAAAATGCACTTAGTCATGATTTAATATCCTTTAAAAAGTTGCTGGTTTAAATTAACAATATTTTCTCAAAGATTTTTGTGACTGTGTTCAAAAGGGATGGATAGCTCTAGTTTTTTTCTTTTATGTTTTTTATCTTACAATGCCTTCATCTAGGTTTGGTGTCAAGCAATTATCAGCCTAATAAAATGTGTTGGCTAATAAGCAAATGACATAACACTGATGTGTTACTTTCCAGAATTTTGTTAAGTGGAATACATAATTGAACTGAATGTAGAAATCTCTGCATTCCCATAAAACAGCTGGAAGAATTATTGGGCAAGTGAAACAGCATTGTAAGTCTCACAGCCAACACTCTGAATTAGCAAACTAATTTGGCAGTATCTAAAGCATGGAAGCAATTACGAAAGAAAGATGTTTTCTAACAATCTTCCCACAGGATATAGGAATTGAATTTGGAACTGAAATAGATGTTAGAAATAATGTGCTAACTTTCCTTTTTACCCCTCCCCCAGTAGATTTATGCATAACCAATGAGCATCTGTCACAGATGACACTGCCACCTTTTTCAGTGAATCTATCAGATGAACTTTGATGATTTCTCACATTTTCAAAATCTTTTTAAAATTAGTCATCTCCTTACATAGAGCAGGCAGAATATTAAAGGTATGCCAAGACAGTGGTCCTTTTTGTCATATTTGTTCTCTAAAAGGAAGTCACCAGAGCATAAGGTTTCATTTTCTTTATTGTACAGAGTGTACAGTTTTGCATTTCATTTTTGGTAAGTTATGTAACATGGTACATCAGCCAGCCAGACTACTTTAATGTTTCTTAAAGTCTAGTCCTGAAAACTGTTCAAATTTTTTTTAAAACATTTTTTTTCCTTAAAAGTAGAAGGAATGGAAGAACAAAGAAATGAAACCTACTGGGTTGCTTGAACCCAAGCTTTCATTTTATGGAATCAATTTTTATGATCTTGCACAAAAACTGATTCATCTAACTTATGACCCAATTCATGCTACACATCTCTAGGAGGTACATGTTGAGTTATTACAAAATCATCTCCTTCCTGAGAAATGTAGGCAAAGATTCCATGAAAGTAAATTTCTGCTGAAAACTGAAACTGCATAACTAGCTACACATGATGATCAGTCAATCTGTCAAAGAGATAGTTACTGAGACCATTTGGGGTTCAGAGTATTCCTCTAAGTGCTTGATCTCACTTACTCTTGACTTTATAGTCTTTTAGAAGGAATTGAAGGCCCTTCTCTGTGACTGATAGCCCTTAGGCTTTACACCATGATAAACTACATCTTTAAACAGAGTTTTACTTCAGACCTATTCCCTTTAATAACATGCCCTCCTAAAATCTCTCAGTGATTTAATAACAGTTTTCAAATATTTTGTGCATTATCTTAGAGAAAAGGAAATGTATATGTGTAGCTTTTTCAAGTTAATATTGAAAATAGATGATGATTATACTATTCTATATGGCTTCACTTCTAAAAGTTCAAAAAATCCATTTTCTAAGGAGTTCTGAAGGTATTTTACATGTACAATAACTTTCTTCATCAGACATTCTTCTCCCTAGCATCCATTCCCCCTTCCTCCAACAAAGTCCTAACTTTTATTGGGATATATTCCTCCACTCACTCCAAGTGGTCTGAATTTGAAGCAGCATGTACTACCCCACAGTTGAATGTGTAACCTACACTATCCATTCAACATATTCCGTCCTCTTGGCCACACACACGCATGCATGCACACACACACACACACACACACACACACACTCAGAGCAGGCCAGTTAGGGAAAGCAAGGCTCAGTGGCTCAGCTTATGATGTCTGAGTCACTGCTGATGCAGAACTCTTTCTTTTGGTGACCTGCCTTTATACAGTGGCTCTAAAGATACTGAGATTGCCTTGGAACTGCAAATGGAGCTAACCCAGAGGAAGCAGAGCCAACATGGATCCTGCACTGTGAGCAGCTCATACCCTGAGCACAGTTATATAAATTAATGTTTGTTTGTTTTTTGCTTAAGGCAACTTGAGATAACTTTTCTCTGACTAACAATTGAAAGAGTCCTGTCATCAAAGCATTTCAATTCCGAATGGGCAGATAGAACAGTGATACAATCAACATATATAAAAAGTGGCAAAAGTGAAAAATTACATAAAATTACGTTAAAAATTCAGATTTTCATAAATAATTTTCATAAATAAGCTTTTATTATTTATGTAGACTGGTGCACATAACATTTAGAAAGTTTTGTGTGGAGTGCATTTCTCTCCTTTAGATTTGATGGTGTGTAATCATTACTATGTGGAAGGATTTCAGAAGCATAATCCTCAAAATATTTCAGTTCATTCTTTAAGATGAAAAGCATTTATTTGACAAACCAGTATAGCGGTCTTTTCTTGCTTATTAAAAAAACAGAGTCTTGCAAATACTGATATATATAGCCCAAAAGGAAAGAAAGAATGCCTTTAATGAAGTTAATCATCATATGAATATGATATTTAAAATTACTTTTGTAGAAGAAAGTACAAAAAACTAATTATCTTTGATAATGAATTGTCATTGCTAATTGTTCTGAATTAGCAATTTGATTTGTATATTGGAACCATTCATGGAATTCTCATTTACTTGTTTTATGACCTTGAGTTTGCTGATGTTAAGGCACAACATTGACTTTCCCTTAGGAGGGAATCTCTTGAGGAGTCAGCTTTGTTTGTCATTAAAATTGTAAACATTTTATTCAAACATTAGTGATCTTGATAGTTCTGGGTATCTTATAAAATATTTTAAATTTTATATTTATGCCCTGAATCAATTGTCTCATAAAGTACAATTTTATAAGCTACTTGAAAAAAAAACACCCATAAATATAATAGGCTTATTTTGAGGTGTAGCAAAAGGCAAAAATTACCCTTTTATGGTATGGTTTTCAGCCTACATATAACAGTAAGTATAATCACAATATCCCCAACAGCTTGGCCATCTGTTATTCTTCCAAAAAGCTTTAGGGGATATTCAATTTAATGGAATGTAAAACAACATTATCAACTGCTGTGATTTGAAGTTTCATGGAATATAATCTCTAAAACTACTTATCTAGCTAAACCAATTCAGAAAAAGAAAAAAAAATGGAAGGTACCCTATACTGTGAATATAAAACCAAAATTAAAAAAGATATAAAGGGTAGATTTGTTAGTATCTGAACTTACATATTTAAAAGGAATCTATCTATTATGATAGCCAGTTTTTTATTAGGTGTTCATTACGTGCCAGATACTATTGTAAGTGCTTTTCCTGCATCAACTTGCTTAATCTTCCCAGCAACTCTCTGGGACAAATTACTGTCACTGTTTTACAAATAAAGAAATTAGAAAAAAAAAGAAGTTTTCTGACCTGACTCAGAACACATTCTCTGTGAACAGCCCTATCACCAAGGCATTTATCAAAAACAATCAGCAGCAATTGCACTTTCTTAGATTGTGATGCCAGTGCAGCAAGCAAGAGCCTGGCCAAACTTAAAAGGAAGATCTGGGGAATAAGATGTTTGTAGATTCTAGATTCTGTTCTAGATTCTATTCTTGAGAATCTAGAAAGCCACACACATTTCCAGGATTATGCACATGTCCATGAAAGACCTGAGAGAGCCCCAGTCTCTCCCCTCTATCTGGTCTTGAAGATTTATGCATGCAGAAAATGTAAGCTAAGGCAGAATTGGAAACTGAGAATCGAAAGCATGCTGCAACACACACATGCACAGAAGCCCTTGGAAAAAGCTATAAGACATACTGGCTTAGTCATTTGAGAAAATCTCTATGCAATCATTAGCTGACCATTAAGCTAACCAACCAGAGTCATCAGTGGCTGTACCTGAGAGGGGATGGAGACTTTAAAAAACTAATTCAGGAAAGTCACTTAACAAACAAACAAAAAATCAACAACAATAAAACAGTCCTAAAGACAAGCCCTGGGTTGGGAGGCTGAGAGGGAGGATCTGATTTCCAGAGCTCTCAAATTATGTTATTTCAAATGTTCAGTTTCAACAAAAAAATATATAAGACATACATAGAAACAGGAAAGTATAGACCATAGACAGGGGGAGAAAAGCATTAAAAGAAACTGTCCCTGAAGAATCTTTGAATACACTGTTATAAAAATGTTCAAAGAACCAAAGGAAAGCATATTTAAATAATTAAAGGGAAATGTGATGACATCCTGCTAAATTGAGAATATCAATAAAGAGATAGAAATGATTTAAAATAAACAAATAGAAATTCTGAAGCTAAAAAGTACAACATCTAAAATGAAAAATTCACTAGAAGAATTCAGCAACTGATTTTGGTGGCAGGAAAAGAACCAAGGTCAACAGTTAATACCTGGAAAAGAATAATTTGTGCCTAGAGTCACTCACAGACATGGCTCTTGAGCTGTTTGTGCTAAACTCTCTTCAAATGGTGCTAAACCAGATCTTCATAGAATGGGAATAAAAAATATGAGTTTATCTTTTACATATTCTAAGTTTTCAAAACTTTCTTGTTAATTTATCACTGGCTCTCTCTAGCACCCTTGCACACACACACACAAACACCTACACACACCACATTCTTCCTTTAGTCAGAATACAAAAATCTTTGCATATCTACTCATGAAGACAAAAAGCCTCTGAGATCACCAATCCCCCAGGTCTACCAGCATAAATCCAGTTTGTTCCTAGCTGATACTCAGCTGCACCCATGTCATGTTCTTTGGATGACATCACCCTAAACTTCTTATATTTCATTGAAATAGAAGCCCACCAAACTCACCAAGGAAATGCTTTCATCTCTCCATCTATTCAGTACTGCAAGTATGTGCATGTATGTATGTGAACTACTCCACATTTTGTGCACCATTGTTTCTGGCTTCTCTTTTGAATGTATCGTAGAGAACAAATGGCATCCAGAGTACACTGACAACTAAAACCTAAAATTAGACTTGCTCCTCATCACCAGAAACATCAATAGGGCATGAGCTTCATGAAAGGAAAATATCTGTGTTAAATCTGAAATTATGAAGGGTCTGAGACATTATTCTAATTATAAGCTAAGAAGTCATCCCGCCACAACTTAGGTAGGTGATGTTGATGATGCAGAAGATAGATGATACATGTATAATAGAGAGAGAAAGAGAGAGAGAGAGAAATATAGATAGATTCATACAGGAAACACAAAGTATCTATATCATAAGACAGACTGTTTGTCACTCACAAAGCATGAGAGCCTGATATTACCCTGTCGGTACAGAAGGGTTGTGCCACAGTCTCACAAAATTATGAGACTTATAGCTTAAGCTGGCATATTAGCCCATCCTCCTCTTTGGAGAGGTAGAGGTTTACTCTGAGATATAAGCAAATGTCTACAGAGGAGATAAGTTTCTAAGTTTCTCTAAAGCAATGCACTCTCTATTTTCCAAAGCATGTTTGCCATCCAATCACCCTTTAACCAAGTTTGCCAGTGATCTTTACTCAGAAATATTGGACCATGCAGAAACATGAAAGTATTCATGGAGAATTGCCTTCCAGCAATCAGATCCAGAGTTTGAGGCTAAACAATATAACTAGCTATCCTTATTTACTCCACAGATTTCTGTTACTGAGTAATGAAAGTTTGGATACAAATGTAAATGAAGTGTCCTGTTCCATGGGGAAAAATTAAGAAGCTTCCTTCACCATTATTGACCTTTTCATTGAAAAATCAATAGATTCCTGATGATTGCCTTAGTCTGAAATACCTGATCTTCTGAGGGTAGTCATTTACTGGTAGTAACATGGTTCTCAGAATATGTTTTCAAACTTTAATATTCTCTTTGAAGTTATGTTCTTTCAACAATTTATTCCTGTGTCTTTTCTTGCAAAGTCATACCAAAAATGACAATACCAGCAGAGATTCTGTCACATAATCCTCACTAACACTCACCCTTCCACCAGAACATGAAAAATATAATGAAGAAATTAAATTGATTTTATGTACTTTAATATCATAAAATATTTTCTAATGAATTTAAAAAAACAGAATAAATGACCCAAATCCCAGATCATACTTTAGAAACAAAGTTTTGGTATTGTGAGCATGATTGATACTAATCATTTAGAACTCTCTTGAAGCCAAAGTGATCCTTCTAAAGCATGAAACGTATCACAGCACAGCTGTGCTCCAAGCTCCCCATCTCATTCATACAAGAATAAAACAGAATCCTTTCAATGGCCTATAAGACCCTACATGGCCTGCCATCCTGGGTAACAATTGTTTGTGTGTTTTCTTTTGCTATGGCTACATATTCAACCAATTGATAGATTGGTTAACAATTGAGTATAATTAGCATGTAGCTTAAAAATAAATTTAAAGCTAATTAGGTTTGCACTGAACCTGTATGAATTTTGAGTAAAATACAAATGTTTTTCACTGGGAGATTTTTCAAGTGTCTTAAACATTTTTTTTTCAATTGTTCAATACTAGATAAGGACTTATTGACCATATTTTTATTGAAGATTGTCATACAGTCATTCAAATATAGTACTTGCTATACAGGATGTCCACAGCCTAACTAGGGAGATAAGATGTATATAAATCTTAAAATTACCAAATAAAGTAACAAAAGGGAAAGATGCTAAGGAATGACAAAGAGGCTGTGAGGCATTTCACTTGTTTATTTGGTCCAAAAAGAGGTAAATTCTCCTGAGTGACGTGAGGAGTATTCAGAAACCAAGATCTGCACTATCTCAGAGGAAGATAGAGCAAAAGTATAAAGATATTAATACTATAAAGTTTAAAAACATAAATCAGTAATAATGGCAATATACAATCTGGGTGTATTGGCTTAATGCACAGTCTCCATTCAACTGGTTAGCACACAGAATTACAGAATCAAAGCCAATCCATCAACTGGTTGGAGTATGCAGATGTAGCAAAACAAAACACACAAGCCAAAAAAAAAAGACAATGTTTCCCAGGATGGCAGGCCATGTAGGGTCTTATATGTGATTGAAAGGACTCTGTTTTATTTTTGAATGAATGAGATGGGGAGGTATCAAAGGGCTTGGAGCACAGGTGTGCCAGGCTAAACCCTGAGACAACAGCATTGCTTTATCTTTGATATTAGACAGTACCCCCAATCCCAGCCAACTATATTACAAGTAAATTTAGGTAAATTTGCACCTTTATTAGGTACATGTGGATCTAGTGAGAGAGTATGGATGAACTGGTACAGATCCAACTAGACAGTGTGCACACCTGTCTTTCCAACAGTGTGTCAGCAACACCACTTTCCATGATAAAACATATACTTGCTCCTAAGCTTGTATTATTGATGTACCTAATTACAACAGCTTTCACAATGAAGAAACAACTTTATTTCAAATCATAAAATTGGTATATAAAATTATTTAAATACAGTTATCTTTTTTAATGCAGTTTTCTTGAGATATATTCACACACCATATAATCCATCCAAAGTAGACAATCAATGGCTCACAGTATGATCATATAGTTGTGCATTCATCACCACAATCAATTTTAGAACAGCTTCATTATTCCCCCCAAAAAATAATAAAAAGGAAAAAGAAAAACAAAAACACGCCCAAAACTTCCCATACCCCCTTCTGCTCCCCTATCATTTATATATATTTTTGTCTTTATATTGTTACTCATCTGCCCATACACTGGTTCCAGGGAATGTCAGTCACAAGGTTTTCACAATCACACAGTCACACGTTAAAAGCTATATAGTTATACAATTATCTTCAGGAATCAAGGCTACTGCATTACAGTTCAACAGTTTCAAATATTTCCTCCTGGCTATTCTAGTACACAAGAAACTTAAAGGAATATCTATATAATGCATCAGAATAACCTCCAGAATAAGCTCCATTTGAATAATCTTCAAATGACTTCTTGACTTTATTTGAAATCTCTTAGCCACTGAAACTTTATTTTGTTACATTTCTTTTCCCACTTTTGGTCAAGTAGGCATTCTCAATCCCACGATGCCAGGGCCAGGCTCATCCTTAGGAGTCATGTCCCATGTTGCCAGGGAGACTTACACCCTGGGAGTCATGTCTCACGTAGCAGGGAGGGTACTGAGTTAATTTGCAGAGCTGGCTTAGAGATACAGGTCACATCTGAGCAACGGAAGTTCTTTGGAGGTGACTCTTAGGCATAGTTATAAGTAGGCTTAGCTTTGCCATGGGTGAGATAAGTTTCATAAAGGCAGGGCTCTAGATTGAGGGTTTAGTTTATTAAATTTGGAGCCCCTATTGCCTACGAGAATAGCAGGAATTCCCCAGGTGGGGAAGTTTAATAGTTCCACATTTTTCCCCAGTCCCTCAAGGGGACTTTGCAAATATACATGTATTTTTAATTTTCTGTCCAAAATATTCTTGGATATATTTGGGCATTACATTAGCCTGCTCAGAATAACAAGAACTCATTCCCTATTCTAGGCTCCATGTAATTACATTGTTTAAATAAAGTGACCAGAGAGGCCAAATTGGACAGTGTTCGGAGCTATCTTTTATGTGGGGCAATATTAATTCCCCTTTGCGTTTGTTATTTTCACATGTGCTATTTCTTTGGATTTCAACATCACAACCACTCTGTGAAGAAGGAATTATTATTCTGTGTTGTCAATGATGGAAACAGTAAATATGGATTCTATGCAAAGAACAAAAAACAGGAAGTTGAAAAAGACATGCATATACCACCTTTCCAAGAGGCATCACTGGCCCAGAAGGAGCACTTGGACTCTGGAGGCAGGTGATCGGGGAGAGAGTTTGGCCCTGGCACTATAAAATGGTGATAATGGTACCTATTTCACAAGGTTGTGATATACGGGTCAAATAAGATGAAATAAACAAAACCACTGCTTTGTTCTTATAGTGCTAGGAAAGAGACATTAGAAATTTATAGCATATTTACCAATATACCAAAGTACATTGGTATATTTACCAATAACCTGATGCTAGGGAAATGCTGAGAATCATCAGTTTGCACTGTGTTTCTGGGTCTCTGGAAAGGTAGCTCATTTTGAACTATTCCCTGAAAAACCTATGTTGCCACTCAAATCTGAATTGCTGCTTACCTCTACAGGATCACTCTCCCGAAGACTAATTTACCTTTTAGCTATTACTCAAGATTTAGTCTTCATAATAGGAAGTAATGGTTTCTCAGAGAGGTCTGACAGGGCTTTAGAGAAAAGCTTCAGTCAGGCTGACATATGCCTTTATTAACCATATTTCCTGTAGCTGCACAGACAATGAGAAATCCACTTCTGGGGGCAGAACCAATTATAACTGAATAGGGACACTTTTTCCCCAGCCTGGTCATGATGTCAAATGTTTGATCAGAAAGGTCTTGTGCTTTTAGCTAAATGGGTGTGCATTTCTTTCCATTTGCAAGAACAAGTTATTTCTGCCTTTCATTCCACAGCCTCTTAATATCTTAATTCTGGTCTCTCAATGATACATAGAATCACAAATGTAACACCCTTGAGATGGGGAAAACATTATTGTCATATTTGTTTGAAACTGAGTTCATTTCAGAAAGGAGTGGGGTGCACCACTGCACAGAATCAGATGCAATGTATACTGGAAAAGAACAGGAAAAAGCCACACATGAAGAACGAATCCCAGTGGAGGCAAAACGGGGGCAGAGTTGGTGGCTCTGGAGAGGAAACCAAAGAGTGACAAATAAAAGGAAATTTTAAGATTAAATGGATAAAAAATTGGGTGAGGGTTCTTCCATATGCATATCCAATGGATGGAAAGAACCACAATGAATCAAGTTTTGGAAGTGCAGGACTGAAATAGGGAGGAATGCTCTGAACTGAGTCAGTTCCTGGGAAAATCCTCCCACAGAAGGTAAGAAAAGATGAAAACAGGAGCCAGTTCCTACTAAATGCGGGATTAAGAAGAGACAGCAAGCCCCATTCAAACAAGCATTACAGACAAGGAATCTTCTGCGGGTACCAAGGACAGGGGCCTTAACAGGCAATGTCACCAGGAAAACCACCCTCCCACGTAATACCGCAGTTCATTTTGGGTTACTTCCTGTTTCTTCTATTTAAAATTCTTCAGCTATAGCAAAGCAGCCTGCTGACATTTCAAGGGGCTCAATGAAGATTTTCAGTTACTGTTAACTCTTTCCCGGATAGTGTAGAAACAGAATCAAAAATTGGTAGACTGTTGAAGTTGGAAGAAATGGTACTGATCATTTACTCTAACCTCCTCATTTTGTAGGCAAGGGCACTAAGATTATCCAAGGTCACTCAGCAAACTAGTAAAAGAGCCAGGCCTAGAACTATGTTCTCATAATATCTACATAATGTTGTTTATTTTTTTCCCACCATAGATATCTAACTCTACATCAAATTTTCAACATTTTCAAAAGATAATTACATCTGTCTAAAGACCAAGAGGAAAACATTCTATGAATAAGAGAACCCAGGTAGGAATAAGCTAAACCTAAAAGATCAACAGTAAATAAGATGTTATAAACTGTAGATTTCTTAATGAAAATATGAGAGAAAATCCAATCCACAAAGAAATACTTTTGGCTTTGCATCTGTATGGGTTTGTATATATTAAGTCCCCCAGAAAAAGCCATGTTCTTTGATGTAATCTTGTGTGGGCAGACGTATCAGTGTTAATTAGATTGTAATTCCTTGAGTGTTTCCATGGAGATCCACCCTGCCCAACTGTGGGTGATGACTCTGATTGGATAATTTCCATGGAGGTGTGGCCCCATCCATTCAGAGTGGGTCTAAATTAAATCACTGGAGCCATATAAACGAGCTGACAAACAGAAGGAACTCAGTACAGCTGAGAGTGACATTTTGAAGTGCAGCTGAGAGTGACATTTTGAAGAGGAGGCACAGCCAAGAGGGGCACTTTGAAGAATGCAGATGCTGAGAGAGGAACTGCAGTTTACAGAGACATTTTGGAGACAGCCTTTGAAAGCAGACTTTTGCTCTGGAGAAGCTAAGAGAGGACAAATGCCCCAAGAGCAACTGAGAGTGACATTCTGGAGAGAAGCTGAAGCTAGAGAGGAACGTCCTGGGAGAAAGCCATTTTGAAACCAGAACTTGGAGCAGACACCAGCCACGTGCCTTCCCAGCTAACAGATTTTCCGGACGTCATTGGTCATCCTTCAATGAAGGTACTTGATTATTGATGTGTTACTTTGGACACTTTATGGCCTTGAGACTGTAACTGTGTAACCAAATAAACCCCTTTATAAAAGCCAATCCATTTCTGGTGTTTTGCATTCCAGCAGCATTAGCAAACAAGAACAGCATCCAAAATATATCCAAAATTAACTGTTTCTCATGACCCGCATTGGTGCATGACAGCATCAGGTGTGGCACTGGCCTCATAATTGGTCACTCTGTTTTCTTCCTTGTTCCCCTTGCTCCCTAGTAGCAGCAGCCAGAAAGAGTCCTTTAAAACTTAAGTCAATTCGTGTCATTCCTCTACTCCAGCCCTCCAGTCCCTTCATGTCTCATGAAAAGTTAAGTCAAAATCACTACGATGACCTACAAGGTCCTACATGGCCTGCCTCCTCCAGCTCCTCTCTAATCACATCTCCCTTTGTCTCCTGAGCTCACTGTTATTCAGCTACACTGGCCTTCTGGCTTATTCTTGAACACATTAGGCACAATCCTGCCCCAGGGTTTGCATCAACTCTCTCCTCTGCCTAGAACACTTCCCCCACTCTCTGCATCTCCTCACCTCCTTCAAATGGACAAATGTCATCATCACAACAAGGTGTAACACAGCAAGGTATGATCACACTATTTAAAAGTGTTCACTTCCATCCCCCTTATCCTGCTGTATCCTTTCTTTTGCATAGCATTTTTATCAGGTGCTAACATTCTATATAATTTAATCCCACTAGAATGTAAGCATTAAATGGAGTATCAAACCATTTACTAAATGTTTTGCTACTGATGTACGTGCAGCACCTAAAATAGTTCCCAAAACACAATTGACAAATATTTGCTAAACGAGGAACTTGATTAAAGCAGAAGATCACCATGTCAAAGAACATAACCTCTGGCTTTTTTTATGAAAGCACATAAATCCTACAACAGAATGAGGACCACAGCACTGAAAATTCCTACGGTTTAAGGGAGGGATCTGATACCTCCAACATGAGCATAAAGAAAGTTTGAAAGATTGTTAGAAAGACATTGATGGCTTTAATGAGGAGATTTTATTAAATGGAACATCAAGTCATTTACCAAGATGGAAAACCAAATATCCCAAATTAATATATATGCTTAATATAATTTCAATCAAAAATCCCATCAGATTATCTTTAGAAGTTAATGAGTTGGTTTAAAAGTTTATTTAAAGAATAAGTAGGTGAGACCAAATTAATTGCTAGAAAAGAATGCTAAAGATAAATTATATATATCATTATTGACGTATTATAAAGTACTGCATTGTGAGTTATTGGTTCTGTATAAAAGAAGTCAGGTAAATCATAGGAATAGAGTAAAAAAATTGAGAAACTGCTTCCAGAACAAATGGGTAAAGACTAGTCTTATGAATATACTGGTAAAATATATTAACCATTTGTAAACAAAATAAATAAACCTCATACTATATGCAAAATAAATGCTAAGTGGATTAAAGAGGTAAATATAAGAAAATAAACAAAAAAAAAAACTTAAAATAAAGTATAAGCAAATCTGATTTCAAGGCTGGTAAGGTTTTCCAAGCTTAAAACTCTAAGATTAAACTAAGAGAATGAGCATTTTGAATGCATTGAATTTATAAAATAATAATAATAATAAAGCAAAGAACCAAAGTTGTGTTGGTTCTATGTGTAAAAGCATTTATTTTGTGAGATGAAAAACTTAGAGACAGTTAAGGTTCAAGGATTTGTCAATAGTCATTAGGGCTCAAGGCTTTTGTTTCCTGTTCCTAGCTATTGTCACGAAACCTTCAGCCAATTCATGTTTACCCAAAAATGCATTGTTAGTGGTTCCTTGAAAAATAAAATAGAACAAATTGAATTTATAGTTTGCAGCACAGAAGACCGAGCAATCTGATGCAGCTGGAACAACTATATTGAGATCACCCAAAGTGATTGTAAACTAAGTTTAAAGTAAGAGTGAACAACAAGAGAGCAGAGAAGAAAATATAAAACCCTCACATAAATTTTTGAAAGTAATGGAGAAGGGCATAGTACTGCCTACAATTGTATGAGACTGAAGGATTCTTTTATTTGGGCACTAAAGAATATGTCTGATATCTAAAAGGATGACTGGAGATAATTACATCACACATGAACACACATATACACTCACATACGTACATAGACATACACACAAAAATACATGGGTATATGCATGTGCAAATACAAACACGCAGCAGTTAGAAGCAGTTTATTGAGCAAGTTGGATCTGATACAGTAAAAGAGGTAGCTAACTTCATTTTTGTTCTTTTATATTCTTTCAAATGTCTGTGGACTACTGGTTGCTCTGCCCAGGCGTAAAATCTTGGGCAAATCCCACAGCTCTCAGTGAACAAATAGTTCATAAAAATCCACATTTGTTTAATAGCCGTTCAACTTCAGGGCTGCTGAGTATAATAACCAAACCTCAGAATCCTTGCCTAAGTCTGTTTCTTCCTAAATCTGCTTACGCTCACTTGAGTCTTTCAAGTCAACAGCAGAAAAGCAAGTATGGTTGACTTCTTAATTATTAGCTCTCTCCATCTCCTTTCCCCACTCACTCATTCTCTTTTTAACTTCTCCAGCATGGGGCGGGGGCACCTAGGAAGCAAAAGGAAGAAGGTGAAAGGATAGACAATATGTGTGATTGATTTCTCCGACATGGCAGGAGTAAGAAATAGACTTGTTTATTCATGAGATGCTTTTGCAGATTTCTTGGAGAACGCCTCAATGGGAACTCCACTGTAGCCTCCCTGGCTAAGGCTAACCACTTACAACTATCACATTCAGCTCTTGGACTTCAGGAAATTCATCCAGTGGTTGGGGTCCCCTCCCCTCTGTCAAGTTCACATCTTGTCTCCAGAGAACCCACATGATAGACATGTAATTTACTTTTGAAATAGCTTACTCCAGGCAAGAGGAAGCCCCAGTCATTCTCTTGCCTTTAGACTTGATAGATATGCATTATTACCAAGTCCTATTTTCCACAAACTCCTGAGTCCAATGGCAAGGTTGCCAAATGGATCACTTGAAGACAGCCTCACATAACTTGAGGTGAGGGAGAACCCAACTTCCTTTGCCCATAATGGTGGAAAGAAAACATTCATGGGATAGGTTAACTCCCTGCAAAAAGGCCTTTTCTCTGCACCTTGCTAACTTCTTAACTACTTTCTTACTTGAAATAACCTAACACTCAGAAAACATTCTCTTCTGGCTTCCAGGATGGGAGAAGAGCCTTGCTAGTCCTGCACAGAGAATCCAGAGGGTTCACAGGCCCTCATTTTGTTCTCAGATTTGAGGCTTCTGGCATTATTCTGGGACAAAGAGTCAAATTTAACATTTCTATTACATTACACATATTTGTAAATATGCAAATATATAGGGATGTGCAGGTATCACTTTATCACACATACAGAATCATATATATGTGTGTGCTTGCAAGTCTACATGTGTACAAAGGAAAGTTATATAACAAAATATTAATATGATAAGATTGCTTGTGATTTTATTTTCTTGTTTTTCTCTATTTTCTAAAACACCATGCCTTACTCTTAAAACATTTTAAAAGGTATCTATATCTATAAACACATAGAAAAGGATCTTACTGTGAAACTGTTTTCTTAATGCAAAAGTAAACTAAAAAATCACTGGAAAAGGAAAATAATCAAGAAATAGATTCTGCGTAAAGAAATGTATTATATGATAAAGAAGGTACAGAACAGGGAATTGAAAAAAAATTATTTAATAAATGGTATTGAGATATTTTGGAATCACCCCTCACAATAAATACCAAGTGGATATGAAAGATGTAAAGAAATGAAATGAAAGATCAACAGGCTTGACTGCATATAAATTAAGATTTTCACATGCCTAATAAATAAAATAAGTAGAAAAGAACCAGTAGTGTGGAAATACCCAAAAATATGAAAATTTCTCATTATTTTTAATACATAGAATCTATAGAAATTGATTTAGAAAAAAAATTCTTTCTTTCATCTTTCCTTCCTTCCTTCTTTCCTTTCTTCCTTCCTTCCTTCCTTCTTTCCCTCCTTCCTTCTTTTCTTCTTTCCTTCTTGAGTGACTGCTATGTACAGCAATTTTACTAAACACTAAGTAAGCAAACACAAATATATATCCCTAGGCTTAAAGAAGCACAGAGTCTGGTTGGTATGACAGCCAAGTAAAACTGCCATTACAATGTTAAGTGCTATTATAGTAGTTCATATAGCCTGTTAAAGAAACTCAAATTAGGAACTCCAAACCTGGACTTGTAAGCTAGGGATTGGGAGGTCAGGAAGTGCCAGGAAATTTCCTTTTTAATAGGTCACTGCATACGGTAGTGTAGGTAAAGAATAGGGGATCATTTAGAATTCTAGCTCCAACACTTGTAGCTCTTTTCTTGGTCAATTATTCTCTGAGCCTCAGTTTCATCATCTATAAATTGAGAATAATAATAACACTCATAGGGATGCTTAAAGAAGTTAATGAGAACATTTAGTTATTTAGAATTTAGTGAGCCCTCAAGAAATGGTTGTTTAAAAGTAACCAAAAAATAATAAAAATTCATTTTGGAAAGATTGATGACTCAGGAGAAAATAAAAACTTTGTGAACTGCTAACTTTTAGTATGGCTGAAGTATAAATGTGAGGTATAGAGAGCAGTAAGACATGAGAAATAAGTAAGGATGATAATGAAAAACCATATGGTAAGCCACAAAGGGTTTTCAGCAGGAGAGTCACACAATAAGGTTTTCCTTTTAGAATGATCAACCTGTCAGCCATGCAAAAAATAATTTTGAAAATGGTGTGACCAGAAACAAAAAATCTAGTTAGGAGATGGCCTCAAAATCAAGACAGGAAATGATGAACTCCTGAAACAGGGACATGTAAGATAAAGAGATGATAAAGAAGTAGAATCTGCAGGATTTGGTGACTGACAAATGGGAAGGGGAAATAAAAGGAAGGACGTTTGTGATGTCTGATTTAGGCTACTCAGTAGATGTCAGTGTCGTTTGCAAAGATAAGAAATATGGAAGGATGTTTATATTTGAGGGAGGTCTTTTTAAAATGTTTGTTTGCTTGTTTTAAACAATGTAGTGGTCCTTATATTTACTAGCACCTGGTTTCCTTCTACTTCCAGAGGTTACACTTTCTCACTCCATCAGAAACATGAACAATAACACGGACAATTGTTTTCTCCGGCCAATTAAATAAGTGCAGTGGATAGAGACTGAGATAGATAGAGAGAGAGATTTCGCATCTATGTATTATTCTCAGGTCAAGATTGTCTACCTTTCCTTGGCCATATCTTTACAAACAACCACATTCCAGAAGATGGCGCACCATAAGTGTGGGTCCCTCATTGAGGATAACGTGTTTCAGAAAGTTTGCCTTTGACCACTGATAGTTCAGTGAAATTTTAAGTTATATACATATTAAGTTTGTTGGTTATTTCCACAATTTTTGTGAGGATGAAAAGTAAACATCAATCAGCTATGGTTTGAATTTTTTTTCTAAAATCACCAATATTTGCTCTGGTAGTGAGTCTCTTAAAATATTTCCTGAAATATTTACACCTGAACGGAAGTGTTCCATTAATTAATTTAAATTTTAACAGTTGGCCCAACAACAACAAAAAATGATTAATTAGATCTTCAGACCAAAGACTTCTTGTTTCAATATTTTAATGAATTAATGAAATGGTAGAATTATTTAAAACTAACAAAAGGCTTAGTTATACCTTAGATTTGCAGATACATCTGACTAATTTGCTCAAATATATTGAGTATGATTCAGACACACACACAATGTTGGTAAACAGTTATTTTATTGCAGTAATTTATTTAGGGCTTGACTATCCTCTAAAATTGTTAACATTTTGAGGGTTGTATCAATGTTTTAGTTTGTGCCTGTTGCCTCCTTGTAGTTCTTGATGCATACTTCCTAAATGTATAAACAAATGAAAAAATGAACAAAACATGATTCTTTTTCTTTCCTAGTTTTGTTCATGCAGAGTAAGCAATACACACGATTAGAAGTCATCTAAATGGGATATTTAGTTAACAACAATGGAGTCCACCATTTGTTGAGTTTTCTTTATTTTTTTCTGGTTTAGTATGAACTCATGTGGAGAGAATAAAAATGCTTTTAAATTGTAGTCGGTGTTTGTTGGACCTAAAAGAATGTACAAAAAATAACTTGAGAAGACCAATCTTTAGTGTTAAAACAAAATGGTCAGTTTTCTTAAATAACATTGAATATACTAATAAATGATATCAAGCATTTTCCAATTTAAAATGAGTCCACAAAAACCCCTCTTTTTTGTATAACAATGAAATCCAACATTTCTGAATTTGTGATTTCTTTCTTGAAACAAATTTTAAAATGACATGGACGGCAGTAAAAAAGTAACATTCTAACTTTGATGGTACGAGAAAGATGAAATTTTGAAATGCATCAGGCAAAATTTGAACAAGAACTTGTCCAACTGTTCCAAAATTTTAATAGTTGGCATATCCTTGCAAATATCTTTATGTGTATAAGGAGAATCATGTATTTTCTTCTGAAAGAAGGGTAAAATAATTAGTGCTTGTTGAGTACTCATTATATATATTAACTCATACATACAAACTCATATATCCAAAATTGTATCTATTACCTCATTTAATCTCAGGTAAATATTATTGTCCTCATTTAAAAACAAAGTAAACTTTCAATATGATAGATTAAGAACTTGGTCAAGGCCATAAAAGCTAATACTTTGCAAAAATGAGA
This sequence comes from Choloepus didactylus, assembly GCF_015220235.1. NCBI lineage: Eukaryota > Metazoa > Chordata > Mammalia > Pilosa > Megalonychidae > Choloepus > Choloepus didactylus. The sequence goes on along the minus strand of NC_051313.1, from coordinate 20,367,089 downwards.
GTCAAATCTCAGTTGGCCTTTGTATAAGTCCATGTTCTTGCCATCGTCTCAGGTTATTATCTATACTATTTTCCCTTAGATTTGTATTTAATAAATTTATACTTCAAGGTAATCATTTTCATTTGATTGGTGAGCTACTTTAACTTAAACTTGCAAAGTTAGGATATTAGAAGTTATTTCTTCCTAGGAACACTGCCTATAATTTAGGTAGGCTGCCAGTTGAAAGGCTGGTGCCTGGTATCCGAACATGTAACCTGAACAGGGTTTCCCATGATTACAGTTCAAAGAATTCTGGAGAATAATATGCTTATCAAATGAATTATGGATTTTAAAATAAAGGGAGAGCTCTTCATTCCAACAGCTAGGCACTGGTTCCAAAGTATCCTCTGGTTTTCCTCTGATTTTTTTTTTCTTTGATTAATCACAGGGTTAGATAGACTACAGTGTGAATACAGGTTCTGAACACAGCCTGCCTGAATTTGATCCTGGATCCACTATAAACCCAACATTGATGAACATTTTCATACCTGTAAAACTGAGATATCAATAATATATGGGACTAACATCACTGGGTGTTGTGGGGATTAAATACATTTTTACAGGTAAAAAGCTTAGAATAGTAACTGAGTCACTGTAAACACTCAATTAATAAAGCTCTCTGGTTGCTACCTTTCAGGCTTTCTACATACAAGTGTGGTGGTTTGAAGCTGTATGTACCCCCAAAAAAACATATTCTTAAATTTAATCCATTCCTGTGGGTGTGGATCCAGTGTAAGTAGGACCTTTTGACAAGGCTACTTCAGTTAAGCTGTGACACACCTCACTAAGGATGGGTCTTAGTCCTTTATAAATGGAATGAATAAACAGATGATAGAGACAGAGACAGAGATAGAGATAGAGATAGAGATAGAGATAGAGATAGAGAGATAGAACACACCATGGAAGCAAGAAGCTGAAAGCAGCAAAACCCAGAAGAGAAGGGAAAGACCGGCAGACACCACCATGTGCCTTGCCATGTGGCAGAGGAGTCAAGGATCACCAGCAGCCAGCCTTTGGTAAAAAAGCATTGCCTTGATGACACCTTGATTTGGACATTTTCTCAGCCTCAAAACCATAAGTTTTCCCATTGCTAAAAGCCAACCCATTTCATGGTATGTGCTTTCAGTGCTTTCAGTGCTTTCAGTGGCCTAGCAAACTATAATAACTACTTTTATCCCTTATATTTTGGATTTCACAGAAGTCCGTCTTCTTTTCTCCTGTGCTACACTGTCTCCTGCTTTACCTCATTCTCTCCCAGAACTTCATTTACCATTTACCTTTGCTGACACTTGAATCATTATCTTCAATCCATAGTTCTTCCTAAACTATAGACCCACTAGACATCTCAGCTCAGACATTTCATAGACACATCAAATTTAATGTGCTTTATTCTAAACTCTTCATCTTAGCCCAACTTTTCCATCCTTCTCTTTATGGGCTGTGTTCATTATCTTCATGCATTTCACCACCTTCTATTCTGAGGCTTAAGTCAGAAATCCAGGTATTTTCCTTATATCGTGCCTATTTTATTCCCTATGTTTCATCAATCAAGCATCCTATTGTTACTATCCTAAAATTCTCTTGACTATGTCTCTTCCATTCACAAAGGAAGCCACCTTCTTTGTCTTCTTTACTGCTTCAGCTTTCTAACTGATCTCCCTGTGTCTATTTGAATTGATTATCTGCTCTATAATTAGTGATTTTCCAAAATAGACATTTTAATAACTTTATTGAGGTATAACTGAGAGTGTCACCATTATAAGTGTGCAAATAAATGGGTTAATAAATTTATAGAGTTGTGAAACCATCACCACAATCCATATTTAGAACTTTTTCATTACACAAAAAGTTCCCTCATTCCTGCATGCAACTTATCCCCTCTCCTATCCACAGCCCCAGGCAACCACTGATTTGCATCTGCCTCTATAAACGTGCCTTTCCTAGACATTAGGTCTGAAGTAGAAAATTGATTGTTATTTCCCTATTGGAAACTCTACAATTGTCCCTTTCCTCTGTAGAAAGTTAAAGTTCCTTAAAAATAGAAAAATTTAAGACAGACAAGTCTGTTTTAATATAGAATACAACTGATTTTTTGCTTTTCTTCTTTCCTTGCTGCAGTAACATATTAAAATGTATATTTTTTATCAACTAGGAAGATGAAGAGTAAATGAAGACTACCTTGTTTCAGGTGCTGATGTTTCAGCATTGGGTTTAATAGGGTAGCAGATCCTTTAAAAAAAGGTTGAAGGAAACAGGAAATAAGTTACCTCTAGGAAAAACAACAAGAAGAGAAGAAATGATGAAAAGAATGAAGGAGACATGTTTATGGGTGGGGGCTCCAAAGAACCCAGGAGCAATCCTCAGTCATGTGAACATCTGCTGGCTGAACCAGGTAAGGAGTAAGTCAAGTAACATAACGACTGAGTTTGACCATTGGGAGAGCATGGTATGACATGGTACTCTAATAAGTTGGTGTTGAGGAAGCCCCATACCCCATCTGTAACAGAATGATTATGAAGTGAACTGAACAACTTGAGAACCCTGAGCTAAGAAACTAGGTAATGACAAACCATGCATGATCAGACCCTCTTGCTTTCCATCCTCGTATCATTATCTATGCTACATCCATTACAAACATCTTCTAGATCATGATAGCCTACATACTTTCATCAAACTTGTTTTTTTCCAATTGGACCACATAAACAGTTTTCACTGGACTAATTCTACTTGTCTAAACTTATGTTTCAACCTAGACATCCAGATAGCTTTTTTCAGAGCCCAATCCCAAATGTTGATGGGTCTTAATAAGTTGTTACCAAGAACCCTGTAATCTCCATCTAATAGCATTTCTCTCTCCTGTATCCATATTGTAATTGTCTTCTTTCCTGTGTCTACCCCGTTACACAGGAAGTCCCCTGAACACAGATACTATATTTCATTCACCTATTCTGTCTCCAGTGCTTATCACAGCAAATGGCTTTATATTTGTGAAACTAAAACAAGTGTAAATAACTATGATGATCATTATTTTTAGCATATGCAAATAAGTATAAATACAAAATTAAAAATCATTGCAGTTGATGTCATCAACTTGGTGATATAAACAGCTATTGAAAACCTCTCCCCAGAGATTCAGGGGGAAAAAAGGACAATTCTCACTTGTTTAGAACTATGGAGGAATGTATAGACTGGAGAAGGATCCCACAAATGCAGAATGGAAGTAAGAGAAAAATATCAGGTAGGAAAGTTCTGTCCCAGACCAACTAGTTCTCTCTCCTAACCCTCACTTGGTCCCATGCAGCTTGGTCCAAGAGGCAGCAGCCAATATCACCTCCTACTTCAGACACAGATTATAAAATTTCTCACAAGCAGTGAGATAGATCCCCACCATATCCATACACGGAGACCCAAGCCCACAGGGACCCACAAAAGGACTTAGGCCATGAAGGAGGGAAGAATGCAAAAGGACAGCAAGGAAAACCTTCCAAAATGGAACATCACAGAGGGAATTGCAAAAATTTCCCTAAAAGCATCAAGTAGTCAGGGAGAAGCTATTCAAATCAGCTGTTTGGGCCCAGAGGACAGGAGAGGACATTTCAAGGCCCAGGTCAGTGAGGGACAAAGAGTCTGAGAGAATGTGGACAGAGACTGTTCTCCAACCATGGGGCTCAGATGCCCATCCTCCACCCTTGAGGAAAACAGCAGCAGGAGGTCTGTTCCTTACCTGGGGAACAGCTGCAGAATGGGGCAGCTAGAGGAATCCTCTGCCACAAGAAAAGTGGGGGACAGAGCCCCACATTGAACCAGATATTGGCTGTTGAAGTGGGGGCACAGAAACCCTTCAGTTTCAGCCCCAACCAGTCAGATGCTGCCAGGTCTCCAGGAGTTAAATAGCTTCTGAGGATAATTAAGCCACCAAACAGTGCCGTTTGCTTGGTAGGCTGGAAAGTGTAGGTGAACTACTGGGCTTTTCAGAGCTTCTCCAGACCCTTCCCAGGCCCACTGGTGGTGGTCTACACCCCCTGCATGGGTATCCAGCCTTGTTTTGGCTGAGAAATACAGATGAAATAACTGTCAAAGCAGAGTCCTAATACAAAACCAGGCAACAACTAAACCCTAGACAAGAGAAAGAAATTGACTTTCATCAAGATAATGAGATGACCAGATCTCAGCAAAAAAATCACAAGGCATACTAAAACTCAAGAAGAAGTGGCCCAGTCAAAGGAATAGGTCAAAAAGTTGGAGGAGATACAGAATCTGGAACAACTAATCAAAGATGTGCAAACAAATCTCCTGAATTAATTCAAAGAAATGAAAGAAAATGTGAATAAAGAGATAAACGATATTAAGAAGCCACTAGAAGGGCACTGTGATGGTTAGTCTCATGTGTCAACTTGGCCAGGTGATGTACCCAGGTATCTGGTCAAGCAAGTACTGGCCTAACCATTACTGCAAGGATGTTTGTGGCTGCTTAATAAACCAGAAGGCTGCTTTGTTAAATCATCAGTCAAGTGGCTGCAGCTGTGATTAATGACATCAATGAAGGGTGTTTCTTCCACAATGAGAGGGCGCAGTCAGCTAGATTTAATCCAATCAGTTGAAGACTTTTAAGAGACACAGATAGAGGAACTTCACTTCTTCTTCAGCTGACCAGCAAAGCATTTCCTAAGGAGCTCATCGAAGTTGCCAGTTCATTTCCTGAGGAGTTCATCAAACATGTTCATTGAAGTTGCTAGCTAGCTGCCTGAGGAGTTCATCAAACATCTTCATTGGGGTTGTTGGTTTGCTGCCTGCCCTATGGATTTGCACTCATACATTCCCACAGTTGCATGAGACATTTTTATAAATCTTATATTTATAGATATCTCTTGTTGATTCTGTTTCCCTAGAGAACCCTAACTAACACAACTTGGTACTGGGAGAGGTTCTTGAGAAGCAGAATCTTAAGATGGGTTTTTACAATTTGTTTTCTACTCTGATTACATTCAGTGGCACTAAACTCCATTTCCAATAATCAAGGTGGCACTGACAGTCCATGGCGTGAGTTGGCAATAGAGATATGCAAAATAGCACCATTTGACTCTCCTAATCATACTCTTGTAGGAAGCAAGGCTCTGGATGACAGTGTTTTCAACACCTTCACAGAGTTTTGCAGAATTAGGAGGTATAATGATGTTGGCTGGCTGCTCTTAGATACATTGAATAAAGTTAAAAGAGAATGGGACGAGCTAAGGGCTTCAAATTTAAAACTTAAGTGCTGTATGAAGGATGTAAAGGTTTTTATGTGTGCCTTGAAAGAAAGTCTTACTCCTGTGGCCACAGACTTGAGATTTCTGAAAACCAGATGCAGACTCTAATTGAGCGAGTAGTAGATTTACAGCATAAACTAAAATCTCAACCCCTCAGGGTGTCTACTGTTAAAGTAAAGGTATTGATTGGAAAAGAATGGGATCCTGAAACTTGGGATGGGGACATATGGATTGATAATAATGGCAGTGAGGACATTGGAATGCCAGATTCTGCTGAGTCATTGTTAGATATACCTGTAGTGGGCTATCCTGAGGAAACAGCACCCTACCTCCAGTCGGCCCTGTGGAGACAGCTACCCAACCTCTAGCATGCTTGGAGGAAATAGCTTCCCAGCCTCCAGTCTGCCCCGAGGAGCCTGCCATCCAATCTCCACCTAAAGAGATTAACCCTTCAGTGCCTGCTAATCACCTCCCCTGAGGAAGCAGCCCTCACACTCTGTCTGGAGAGATCAATCCTGTTTTACCAGACAAAACTGCAACAGAATGTCCTGAGGTAAATGGCTTGAGGGATACTTCTAATTCTTTTAATGACCTACCCCCACCACCAGTCTTTGCTTCAAGACCTATAACTAGACTAAAGTCCCAACAGGCCCCGAAGGATGAGGTACAAAGTGTGACCCATGAGGAAGTATGCTATACTCCAAAAGAACTGTATGAGTTTCCCAACTTATACAGACAGAAACCAGGCAAATATGTGTAGAAATGGATATTAAGGATGTGGGATAATTGTGGAAGGAATATAAAGTTGGATTAGGCTGAATTTACTGATATGGGCCCACTAAGCAGAGATTCTGCATTCAATGTTGTAGCTCAAGGGGTTAGAAAGGGCATTAACAGTTTGTTTCATGGTTGGCTGAAACAGATCAAAAGGTGGCTGACATTACCCGAGGTTGAAATGCCAGAACTGCCCTGGTACAATGTGGAGACGGGGATTCAAAGGCTTAAAGAGATTGGAGTGTTAGAGTGGATTTATCATGGAAGACCTGCTCACACAGCCCTGGAATGTCCAGAGGACACACCTTTTACCAGGACTGTGAGGAATAAATTTGTGAGACTAGCTCCATCATCCCTGAAGAGCTCTGTAGTCGCTCTTCTCTGTAGGTCAGATACTACTGTGGGAATGGCTGTCACTGAGTTGGAATCCTTAACCACAATGGGGATAATCAGATCCTGAGTCAGCAGAAGCCACATGGCAGCAGTTAATCGTCAAAGACAAGGTGAGTGTGGCTACCACAATGGAAAACAGGCTCAAAGCAGCAGTCAAAATAATCTGACTCACAGAGACTTATGGCATTGGCTAGTAGATCATGGAGTACCTAGTAGTAAAATAGATGGGCAATTGACTAAATTCTTGTTTGAATTATATAAGCAGAAGAACTGTAGGTCAAGTGAACAAAAGTCTACCTTGAATTACAAAAGCAGAGAGTCACAGCCCCTTAATTCCCAGGCTTGAGACAGTTTACAGATTCCAGAGCCCCTCGAACGAGGGGAAGGCTGGGTACCCTTGCGGAAGGACCTGGTTACACTGCCAAAAGTTTATATTGTAATATTCCTCCCAGCCTACCCCAGGGGGATCTATGGACTTTTACCAGGGCGACTGTGCATTGGGGAAAAGGAAATGATCAGATATTTTGGGGATTATTAGACACTGCTTCAGAAGTGACGTTAATTCCAGGAGACACAAAACATCACTCTGGTCCACCAGTCAGAGTTGGGGCTTATGGAGATCAGGTGATCAATGGAGTTTTAGCTCAGGTCTATCTCACAGTGGGTCCTGTGGGTCCCAGGATCCATTCTGTGATTACTTCCCAGTAAATAGTAAACCAGAAGCAATATTGGATTCCTGGAGGGATTGCAGAGATTAATGCCACTCTTAAGGACTTGAAGGATGCAGGTGTGGTGGTTCCCACCACAACCCCATTCAAATCTCCTATTTGGCCTGTGCAGAGAAGAAATGGATCTTGGAGGATGACAGTGGATTATTGTAAGCTTAACCAGTTGCAGCTGCTGTTCCAGAAGTGGTCTCATTGCTTGAGAAAATCAACACATCCCCTGGTACCTGGTATACAGCTATTTATCTGGCAAATGCTTTTTTCTCAATAGCTCTTAGGAAGGACCACTAGAAATAGTTTGCATTCAGCAGGCAAGGCCAGCAGTTTACATTCACTGTGCTACCTCAGGGTTATATCAACTCTCCAGCCCTATGTCATAATATTGTCCGCAGGGATCTTGATCGTTTCTCCCTCCCACAAGACATCACACTGGTCAATTATATTGATGATAGTATGTTGATTGGACCTAGTGAGCAAGAAGAAGCAACTACTCTAGATTTGTTGGTGAGGTATTTGCATGGCAGAGGATGGGAGATAAATCCAACAAAAATACAGGGGCCTTCCACCTCAGTAAAATTTCTAGGTGTCCAGTGGTGTGGGGCCTGTCGAGATATCCCTTCTAAGGTAAAGGATAAGCTGTTGCATCTGGCCCATCCTACAACCAAAAAAGAGGCACAATGCTTAGTTGGCTTCTTTGGATTTTGGAGACAACATATTTCTCATTTAGATGTGCTACTCCAGCCCATTTACTGAGTGACCAGAAAAGCTTCTAATTTTGAGTGGAGACTGGAATAAGATAAGGCTTTGCAACAGGTACAGGCTACTGTGCAAGCTGCTTTCCTGCTTGGACCATATGATCCAGCTGATCCAGTGGTGCTGGAAGTGTCAGTGGCAAATAGAGATGCTGTTTGGAGACTTTGGCAGGCTCCTATAGAAGAATCACAATGCAGGCCCTTAGGATTTTGGAATAAAGTTTTACCATCTTCTACAGATAAATACTCTCCATTTAAGAAACAGCTGTTGGCCTGCTACTGGGCCTTAGTAGAGACAGAACACTTAACCATGGGCCACCAAGTTACCCTGAGACCTGAGTTACCTATCATGAGCTGAGTGTTGTTCGACCAGCCAAGCCATAAAGTTGGGCATTCACAGCAGCACTCCATCTTAAAATGGAAATGATATATATGAGATACAGCTCAAGTGGGTTCTGAAGGCACAAGTAAGTTACATGAGGAAGTGGCCCAAATGCCCATGGCCCCCCACTCCTGCCACCTTACCTTCCCTTTCCCAGCCCACAGCTATGGCATCTTGGGGAGTTCCTTACAATCAGTTGACTGAGGAAGAGAGAACTCGGGCCTGGTTTACAGATGGTTCTTTATGATATGCAGGCACCACCTGAAAGTGGACAGCTGCAGCACTGCAGCCTCTTTCTGGGATGTCCCTGAAGGACAGTGGTGAGGGGAAATCCTCCCAGTGGGCAGAACTTACAGCAGGACCCCTGGTTGTTCACTTTGCTTGGAAGGAGAACTGGCCAGAGGTGCATTTGTATAATGATTCATGGGCTGTTGCTAATGGTTTGGCTGGATGGTCAGGGACTTGGAAGGAACATGATTAGAAAACTGGTAGCAAAGAAGTCTGGGGAAGAGGTATGTGGACAGACCTTTCTGTTTGGGTGAAAAACATGAAGATATTTGTGTCCCTTGTGAATGCTCACCAGAGGGTGACTTCAGCAGAAGAAGATTTTAATAACCAAGTGGATAAAATGACCTGTTTGGTGGATACCAATCAGCCTCTTCCCTTAGCAACTCCTGTCATTGCCCAATGGGCTCATGAACAAAGTGATCATGGTAGTAGGAATGGAGATTATGCATGGGATCAGCAACATGGACTTCTACTCACCAACACTGACCTGGCCACAACACTGCTGAGTGCCCAATCTGCAGCAGAAGAGACCCACACTGAGTCCCCGATATGGCACCATTCCCCGAGGTGATCAGCCTGCTACCTGGTTACAGGTTGATTACATTGGACACTTCCATCATGGAAGGGGCAATGATCTGTTCTTACCAGAATAGACACATACTCTGGATATGGGTTTGCCTTCCCTGAATGAAAGCTTCTGCCAAAACTACCATCCATGGACTTACATCTTCATTGGAGTTGTCAGTTTGCTGCCTGCCCTATGGAATTTGGACTTGTAAATACTCACAGTTTCATGAGACACTTTTATAAATCTTATATTTATAGATATCTCTTGTTGATTCTGTTTCCCTAAAGAACCCTAACTAATATAAGCACAAAGAAGAATTTGAAAGAATACATAGAAAAATAACAGATATAATGGAAATAAAAAACACTGCAGATGAAATTAAAAATATATTGGAGAACCACAACAACATACTTGAAGAGACAGAAGAAACAATCAGCAAGCTAGAAGACCAATCAACCAAATTTGAACAGATGAAATAACAAATGGAGAAAAAAATGTAAAAATTTGAGCAGGGTCTCAGGGAAATTATTGGCAAAACAAAGTGCACAAATATATGCATCATGGATGTCCCAGAAAGAGAAGAGAAGGGAAAAGGCCCAGGAATAAAATGAGAAAAAACAATGGCTGGAAATTTCCCAACCCTTATAAAAGTCATAAATATGGAAATCCAAGAAGCTCAATGTACTCCAAACAGAATAAATATGAATAGACCCACTTCAAGACACACAGTAATCAGACTGTCAAATGCCAAAGAGAAGGAAAAAAATCTGAAAGAAGCAAGAGAAAAGCAATTCACCACATACAAAGGAAGCCAAATACAACCAAGGACTGATTTCTCATCAGACACCATGGAGGTGAGAAGGCAGTGGTATGATATATTTTAGATACTGAAGGAGAAAAATTGCCAGCCAAGAATTCTCTATCCAGCAAAGCTGTCCTTCAAAAACTCATTCTATGAAGCCAACATTACCTTAATACTAAAGCCAGATAAAGATACTGCAAGAAAAGAAAACTTCAGAACAATCTCTGTAATGAATATACATGCAAAAACCCTCAGCAAAATATTTATGAATAGACTCCAACAGCATATTAAAATAATTTTATGCTACAACAAAGTGGGTTTTATTCCAGGTATGCAAAGGTGGTTCAACATAAGAAAATCAATTAATGTAATATACCACATTAACAAGTTAAAAGGGAAAAACCACATGTTCATCTGGATTGATGCAGAAAGGGCATTTGACAAAACTCAATATCCTTTCATGATAAAAAACACTTCAAAAGGTAGGAATCAAAGGAATCATGTTCCTCAACATGATAAAGGGCATATATGAAAAATCCACAGCTAAAGTCATACTCAATGGTGAGAGACAGAAAGCTTTCCCTCTAAGATAAGAAACAAGACAAGGAAGCCCACAGTAACCACTGCAACATTGTGCTAGAAGTTCTAGCTAGAGTGATTAGGCAAGAAAAAGAAATAAAAGACATCTAAATTGGAAAGAAAGAAGTAAAACTGTCGCTATTTGCAAATGAAATGATCCTATATTTAGAAAATCCAGAAAAAAATGACAGCAATAGACACTTGAGCTAATAAGTGAGTTCAGCAAAGTGGCAGGATACAAATCAACACACAAAAATCAACAGTGTGGTATCAAAGAAAAACAAGATTGTTATAGATTTAAGAGGTTAAATTTAAGCCCCATGGTAAATGCAAAGAAATTATCAGAGAATATGACCATAGAGATGAAAAGTAGAGTATGGGTTATGAGAAGTGGGGGAAGGGGCAATGGGGAGTTAAGAAATGAGTGTAGGGTTGCTGTTTGGGGTGAAGGGAAATTTCTAGTAATGGATGGTGGGAAGGTGATAGCATTACAACATTGTAAATGTGATTAATCCCACCAATGGAATGCTAGGGAGGGGTTGGAATGGGAAGATTTAGGCTATATATATGTTTCCACAATTGGAAAAAGAAAAAAAAAGACAGTCTAAATAGGCAATGACAATTAAATGCCAAGGATGATTCTGGATGGGATCTGAGGATGGAGGAGAGGAGGCTCAAAGGGACACAGTTGGGACATAAGAAAAAAAAAAAGGAAATATAGAATGTAAGCTTTGTATCAATGTTGAATTTCTTGAACTTCTTAGCTGTGCTTAATGGGATTGCATAAAAGAATGTTATTGTTCATGGGAATTGTATATGCGAATTATATTGTTTGTTCAAGGATGTGTGCAGCTTGCTCTCATATGTTCAGAAGACAGAGCAATAGATGATGGATGATAGGGAGGGAGGGAGAGAAAGAAAGAAATGGTGGTGTGACAGGATGTTCAAGTTGGTGGATCAGAGTATTGGGGGAGGGGGGTCAGGGTATACTGGAGTTCTGTGTATGGGTTTTGTATTGTTTTTGCAACTTTTCCTATAAGTTCAAATTTATTTCAAAATAAAATTAAAAAAAAATCAACAGTGTTTCTATGCACTAGTAATTAGCTATCTGAGGAGGTAATCAAGAAAAAAATTCAATTTACAATAACACCTAAAAGAATCAAATACCTAGGAATAGACCTAATCAAGGATATAAAAGACTTGTACACAGAAAAATACAAAACATTGCTAAAAGAAATCAAACAAGACCTGAATAAATGGAAAGACATTCTGTCTTCATGGACTGGAAGGCTAAATGTTGTTAAGATGTCAATTCTACCCAAACTGATCTACAGATTCATTGCAATACCAATCAAAATCCCAACAGTCTACTTTGCAGAAATGGAGAAGATAATTATCAATTTTATTTGAAAGAGTAAGGGGCTTCAAATAGCCAAAAACATCTTGAAAAGAAGAATGAAGTGGGAGGTATCACACTTCCTGACTTAAAACATATTATAAAGCCACAGTGATCAAAACAGCATGGTACTGGCATAAAAATAGACATACTGATCCATGGAATCTAATGGAGAGCTCTGAAATAGACCCTCATATCTATGGTCAATTGATTTTTTTTTGTTTGTTTAGAGTTCTATTTATTTTATACAATATGAAAAATGCATTGAGAATTACTAAAACCCTGAGACCAGAAAAATACAATGTCATATATCAAGTAATGAACCATTTTAGGAAACATTGGGGAAATATAATGATTTTGAAAGCACAAATGCTTTACAATAAAGCTATAAAAAGCCTTGATTTCATTCAGTTATGCAATTATGCCTTTATGCCATTAACATTTTGTATAATATTAGCAATGTATCTTCTCTTTCCACCATGTATACAAGATATATAATAATATCTTTCCCACTAAACTGCAGGATTGATGAAAATATGATGTAATATAGTTTGTCTGCCAGTCAATGACACTTTTAGCACCATATCATCAAGTCCAAATTCTTTATTTTTTTTGTTTGTTCTTTGTTTTTTAAGTTACATTCAGTTTTATTGAGATATATTCACATACCATACAATCATCCATGGTATACAATCAACTGTTCACAGTACCATCATATAGTTATGCATTCATCACCCCAAACTATTTTGGTCATTTGATTTTTGATAAGGTTGCCAAGCCCGCTCAACAGAGACAGAACAGTTTCTTCAATGGTGATGTTGGGAAAACTTGATATCCATAAACAAGAGTGAAAGAGGACCTCTATCTCATACCCTATTCAAAAAATTAACTCAAAGTGGATCAAAGACCTAAATATAAACCAATACCACACAACTCCTAGAAGAAAATATAGGAACCATCTTCAAGGTCTAGTGATAAGCAGTAGTTTTTTAGACTTTACACACAAAGCACAAGCAATGAAAGAAAAAATAGATAAATGGGAACTCCTCAAATTTGAATTCTTCAGCGCTTCAAAGGACTTTGTCAAAAGGATGAGGTCTCAATGGGAGAAAATATTTGGAAATCACATGTCTGGTAAGGATTTGATATCCAGCATATATAAAGAAATCCTACAACCCAACAGTAAAAAGACAACCCAATTGAAAATGGGCAAAAGGTCTGAACAGACATCCCTCTATAGACAATATACAGATGGCACATGAAAAGATGCTCAACTTTGCTAGCTAACAGGGAAATGCGAATCAAAACCACAGTGAGATATCATCTTATACCTACTAGAATGGCCAGTATTAAACAGGCAATTGAAAGTGTTGGAGAGGATGTGGAGAAATTGGAACACTTATTCACTGCTAGAGGAAACACAAACTGGTACTGCTGCTGTGGAGGGTGGTTTGTTGGTTCCTCGTGAAGATAAGCAGAAGTGGCTTACGAACCGGCAATCCCACTACTCAGGATATACCCAGAAGATCTAAAAGCAGAGACCCAAACAGGCATTTCACACTCATGTTCATAGCAGAATTATTCACAATAGCCAAAATTTGGAAACAACCCAACTGTCCATCAACAGATGACTGGATAAACAAAATGTGGTATATACATATTATGTAATATTTTTCAGCAGTAAGAAGGAATGAAATCCTGAAGCATGTGACAACATGGATGAGGTTTGAGGACTTTATGTTAAGTGAAATAAGTCAGATACAAGATGACAAGTATTTTATGATCTCACTGACATGAACTCACTATATAATATGTAAATTCAAAGACATAAAATATAGAATATAGGTTACCAGAAAATAGACTGAGGCTAGAGAATGAGGAGTGGTTGCTTAATGTGTGCAGAATGTCTAGCTAGGGTGAATGTAGACATTTGGAAATGGAGAGAGGTGATGGTAGGACATTATTGTGAGAGTAATTAACAGCGCTGAATGGGTGTGAATGTGGTGGAAAGGGGAAGTTTAGAGTCAGGTGTGTCACCAAAAGGAAAGTTGGAGGTTAAAACATGAGAATGTATAACACAATCAATCTTGTGGTGGACAATGTCCATGATTAACTGCACAAATATAAAAAAAGTTCTTTCATGAATTAGAGCAGATATACAGCACTACTATAACGAGCTAATAATTGAGGGGTATATGGGGGAAAATGTACCTATTGCAAACTATGGACTATAGTTAACAGTAATATTTTAATACTCTTTCATTAACAGTAACAAATATACCACACCAATACTATGGGTCAATAATATAGGGGGAAAAGTAGTATGAAAGGATTAGGGTTTTCTTTCTTATTTTTGTTTTTTTCTGGAGTAATGAAAATGTTTTAAATTTGATCATGGTGCTGAATGCACAACTAAGTGATGACACTACAAACCAATGATTGTATACTTCAGATGGTTTCTATGCTGTGTGAATATATCTTAATAAAATTCTATTTATTAAAAAGTCATTATATATAAAATGTACAATTAAGCAATATTTAAAGAAATACAAACAACTTGATTTTTATCTTTTTATCAACCTTCTGCTACAATTATATGATTCTAGTTTTTCTCTGGGTAGCAGTAATAATTTCTGAATTTTTTGGCTTGTGAAATGTTTATCTATAATTCTGACCTCTTTAATGCATTAATTCTTATTGGCCTTTCTCCTGTACAGGTCTGTATTTCTCTTAATGAAGAGAAGTCTGCATATTCTCTCTCAATCTTGTATTATCACCTTGACTTTAAATTCCTAAATTAGTAGTCCTAATTCCAGTCCTAGTTCTAAATCCTGAAGTTCATCCTATCTAAACCCTAAATTATTAATAAAGAGCTTTTACTGATACCAAGAATGATCTAAAACATTCTCTAAAATTCACATGACTCTTGGAGAGTTCAAGGGATTCTCCAGCTTTCTTCTCATTACTGGATCAGGAAAGAAAAATTCTGAGAATGATAAACCTACATTTATGAGGATAGCATCTCAGAAGAAGGTCTCTTTCCTCACCTGATCACTTCCCCTGAACTTTAGGAGCGCAGTTGAAAACTCCACAGTCCACACACAACATTGTAGCCTGCCATCTCTCAAAGACTGAACTTTCCTTTTAAAATGACATCTAAATACATTCAAACATTTGTAAAAAAAAAATGAGAATTTCTAGTTGCTTTACTTAAAGAAGTCATATACATAAATAAAGTCTACTAAGAGTGGTATTACATGTAAAAAAAATAGGTTTGTGTATATGGATAGGAACTTAAGAAGTGAGTATAGATAAAGAGACTGAAAACTGAGCCTTAAGGCTCTTGATCATTTAGAGTAAAGGAACACTGAAGGAGAGCCAGAAAAGAAGACAGAGGAATTGCAACCACTGTAGCACAAGAAACCAGGAGGGTTTGATATCCTGAAGACAAATAAAATACTTCAAAAAGTAAGAATTATTCAACTGTGCCATTTGCTACTCTGTATTCAAATTGTATGAGTCCTAAAGAGTGGCCATAAAATTTGCCAACATTGGTATCAATAGTGACCATGAGACAAGCCTCAATAATCTTATCTGTAAAATGGAAGTTAGAGCAGCACTCACCTCATGGAGCAGGTGGAGGATTAAAAGAAGTAATAATTGCAGTAAGCATCTTCACAGTGCCAAAACAGAGGGAGAGCTTGGTAGTGGGCAGCTCTTGTTTTGATTACAGAAGATTGAGACCAGCCTGTATCACAGACCTTAGGATGTTTTATTGAACACAGGATGCCTGACCACCCTGTGAAAGAGAATTTGGCTAGGGAAGAGTCTAGTTTGAACGGACAATGAAGAAATGATTATAGCTTAGAGGAGAAGCTGGAACCAGAGCCCTCAAGGAGAAAAATAGCCGGAGGAAGGCAGTTCCCATGCCTGGATAACAACTGAGGAAACACAACTGGCATGACTTTGTAATTCATTCCACTTTAAAACTTATAATTGTTCATTTAAAAAAAAATTAAGATTTTAAAGCACTTGATAAGAAATGGTGTATAAAGTTTAGTGATGTAATAAACAAGCATCATGTCGCAAGTTAGAATAATGTTCTCATCTCTGCAGTTATACTAGAAGAACAGATATTTGTTGCTTTTTATATATTTTGTAACCCCATAATTTTACCATCAGCTTTTTAAAATTTTGTGTCTGCATAAAAAGATCAACTTATTAAAATGTATGGCGTTCAGAATTACCTTGTAGTTTTTAATATATAAATTGACTCCTGTTTGGCTAATTTTATAGTCAGGAACCTTTTGATTTTATAAGATTTCCCCTTTCTCTTCCCATCAGATTTTAAATGAGCTATGCAATTTGTTCATGGTAAATATCTTAAATGACAGTATATCTTACAAAGTTGCTAAAAGAAATTTGTTCTATTGAAAGTGTATCTAGCTAATCATTTTAGAGGCTTTCTAAAACATGAGCATATTCAGGTTACATTCTGGATAGAGTATATGAAAAAAAAAAAATCTAGTGCTGTAAAAGATTGACTGAAAGTTTTCCCTAAAACAATGGATTTGAGTCCTTTATGAAGTTTTAGAATGTTTATGGACTCTCTGGTCTCTTAAATTCAAAGTTTACTTTCACTTACTACTCTCTTCTATATTTTAAAGCAAATCTTTTTCTTCTTAAATTTCTACTTTTCAAAATTTGAAACAAAAGATACTGATTTTTGGAAACCTATCCTTATACATGCCTTCGTAGCCGCATTAAGCTCATTTTCTATCTTAAATTTACCCAGTAAAATTAGTTTGGGAAGCAAAGCATAATATTTTCATTGATATAGATCTGACATCAATGAAAAAGAAACCAAAAGATTAAAAGTAGTGGTTGGTTTGCAAGAAACTGGGAAGTTGTAGCAAAACTCATTTTCTCAAATGTATGGCTTACGTTTTATCAATTTATTTCTAGGAAACTTTTTTATTCTAAAATAAATTCAGAACTGATAAATATAGTAATGGAAAATTCAGATAAATCAGTTTGGAAAACTGCAAAGTCAGCTGGAACTTATCTCCTCTGCTTTTCTCCATCTACTTTGTTTTGTAAAATGTAAAAAACAAAACTGAAGATACTGAGCTCAAAGAATAGAACTTAAAATATCTAGTGCGCCCACACTCAACTCAAAGATTTTAGGCACTAAAATTCCTATAGGAATTATAGAACTTTGGCATTCAAATGCTCTATCTTCATACATCTTGTGCCTTGAATGTCTCAGACTACCAATTCTTCTGTTACTGCTGGTCATTTCTAAACAGGGATTTCCAGGTCATGGACGTTTAAGAAAACAAAAACGACTTGTGCCAGTTTGAATGTATTATGTCCCCCAAAACACCACTATCTTTGATGCAATCTTGTGGAGACAGACGTATTAGTGTTGATTAGATTGTAATTCTTTGATTGAGTATTTCCGTGGAATGTGACTCACCCAACTGCAGGTGATAAGTCTAGATAATTTCCATGGAGGCATGGCCCTGCCCATTCAGCATGGGCCTTGATTAGTTTACTAGAGCACTATATAAGCTCAGACAGAAGGAGCAAGCTTGCTACAGCCAAGAGGGACACTTTGAAGAATGCACAGGAGCTGACAGAGGAGCTGCAGATGAGAGACAGTTTGAAAACGGCTGTTGAAAGCAGACTCTTGCTCCGGAGAAGCTAAGAGGGGACAAACGCCCCAAGAGCAACTGAGAATGACATTTTGAAGAGGAGCTGTGGCCTAGAGAGGAACATCCTGGGAGAAAGCCATTTGAAACCAGAACTTGGAGTAGAAGTCAGCCACATGCCTTCCCAACTAACAGAGGTTTTCCAGACACCATTAGCCATCCTCCAGTGAAGGTACCCAATTGTTGATACATTACCTTGGACATTTTATGGCCTTAAGACTGTAACTGTGTAACCAAATAAATCCCCTTTTATAAAAGCCAATCCATCTCTGGTGTTTTGCTTTCTGGCAGCATTCACAAACTGGAACACTCCTCTAACCTTCTTAAAAGCCAGAAATCTTATGTGAAGTAATGTACTTGAAACTTCATTCAATCATTTTGCCCATCCAGTAGGAAGAATAAATAATTTAAAAAATTAATTCCCATGTTTATGAAGCTAAAATTAAGTTTCACGCACACATACACACACACATATACACATATACACACATACATGCACATAAACAACCATTAACATTGAAATTATGAATAATACATTTGGCAGTATTTTAGATCTTGACTCCACAGAGTGGTGGGAAGGAACATTACTAATTAATTTTGTTTGTTTTTAATCACAAGCCCCACTCCATTTGGACATTTCCAGTGTTTGAAAGTTCAAAGAGGGTCAAAGTTTTGGTTCATTCAAACTATTTTCAGGTGGGAGTGTATTTGGTCTTCTCAGAATGAAAACAATGTTCTCTAGACATAAAATCTTTAGAGAAATTTAGTGTTTTATTTTTTATTTAACAACTTGTTATTTTTGGTGGTAAATACTTTAAAACTAGGCAATATTTCCTGTTGTCTTACTTTGGACTGTTCTTTTTCATTGTACACTAATTTAGAACAAACTCAGCTGTCCAGCTAGAAGTATTAACGTAGTGCCTGTCATGTTTAGAGCAAAACCTTGAAAGTTCAAATTACTCTCCCACTTCCAGAAGCACAGGACTTATAAAAACTGTGCACACCCCATTGTGCACAGATCACTACTGAGGTTTCAGTTGGAACTCCAGTTTGGCTGATTTTCAACTCAGCACTTCTCTTATTTATCCTTTTCCTTCCTTCCCACCCTTTTCATGTCCTCCTACTATAGTTGGTTGTATACAGACCCGTTCCATTTACCTAACGGCAAGTCTCAGGCAGCTCAGAAATCATGTTTTATTCATCTGCATGTGTCTTGCACAATGAACAGCTCAAATATCTGCTAAAAAGATACTAAAATGTATCTCACAGTCAACATTTGTCAACTTTTTAAAGGAAGGCCATAAGTCTCCTTTATTTTTCTTATTATCCATATACAATAACCACATTTTTAAGGATGCTCATGTTCTCCATTTTCATTGTGTGTTCTTTGAAAAATTGTTATAAAAATCATGTTTCCTTATTCAAAGGGAAACAGACTGTCAGCTTCCATTTGAGACCAAGAAGGGACACCCAGAGTAGATAATATCAAGTCTTCAGAAGAATAGACTCAGATATAAATGCAAAGACTCTTAATGCTTTTACCCAGCATCAGGTTAACAAAAACAAAAACAAATCACATCATTTCTGACCAAATCATATAGATCACAACTGAGTACACATAATACTATTCTCTAAAGATCTAGATTTTGCCTTGAAGCATGGTTTTCTTTAATACTCAGCTGCTCTAACTGTCACACCACATCAGAAGCAACTTCTTAACACCAGCTGCAGCTGTTGAAATGTTCTCTCGGCACCTCCCAGGAACTATTGCTTTCCTTCTGCCTTTTCCAGCCCTCACTAATTTTCATACGGGATTTCTTTTTCCTGCTCATTTCACAATTTCACAGTACCTTGCCATTGCTGCCTCCCTTGCTCTTTGCCTTCACGTCTCCTTTGGGTGTTCTTGTCTGACAGAAACCTAGAAATTCCGGTAGCAAAGGAGACACTTGGGCATTAAATGGCCAAACAGAGTTAGTGAAATGCAAGATTTCTGGTCCCAGCTGCAGGCTCTAAAGAAGTAGAGTATCTCATCTTTCAACCAAAGGTTTGTTTTTCTATCTGGTTATAGGCCCTTTCATCAAGATGCAGAAGTTACATTTCTCCTGTGTGGCACTCAGAAGTCATAGCCATATATATCCATGACAGGCCAAAACCCCGATGAGGATATGCTCTTTCAAACTGTAAGAAATTCTTTCTGACACTGAAACTAACCATTGGGGAGGGGGACCCTATCTCACAGTATTCCTATTGAGAACACAATTTTTAGTCCCAACTTCATTTATTTAATCACTTTGTAATATTGTTTTCATCTGATTAAGAATCCAAATACACAGATCTCAAAGACACTGTTTCTACATGATATTGTAAGGCTAAAAATAATTTTGTTGGTCAATTTGTTATGCCTCTCTCTCATTCTTTTGACTCCATACATTTTCTCTCAAATATCAAAGTATCACATTTAAAAAGCAACACCATCCTTCAATGTAAAACCTTGAGGTGGTGTTGAATTCCACCCCCAACCCCCATTCCTGCCAAAAGCTAGAATACCAGTCTCAAGTTTCCACTGCAATCCATTTTTTTCTTATTTAGGTCTCTCCTAAAGCTATCGAACAGTCTTCAATCTTTCTTGGGAAAGCAATTCCTTCAATTTATCATAGTTCTATAACCTTCTGTGACAGTTAAGTTCATGTGTCAACTTGGCCAGGTGATGGTACCCAGGTGTCTGGTCAAGCATGCTCTGGTCTAACTGCAAGGACATTTGTGGCTGGTTAATAAACCAGAAGACTGGTTTATTAAATCATCAGTCAATTGGCTGCAGCTGTGACTGATGACATCAATGAAGGGTGTGTCTTCCACACTGGATTTAATCCAACCAGTTGAAGACTTTTAAGCAAGACAGATAGAGGACCTTCATCTCTTCTTCAGCTAGCTAGCTAAGCATTTCCTGAGGTGTTCATCAAAGTTACCAGTTTGCTGCCTGAGGACTTCATCTAACATCTTCATTGGAGTTGCCAGTTTGCTGCCTGCCCTACAGAATTTGGACTCGTGCATACCCACAGTTGCGTGAGACACTTTTATAAAATCTTATATTTATAGATATCTCTTGTTGATTCTGTTTACCCAGAGAACCCTAACTAATACAGTTACTGTAAGGGTATTTCATGGATTTAAATCATCAGTAAGCTGATTGCACCTATCACTGACTACAACTACAATCAAGTGAGGAGACTGCCTTCAACAATGAGAGAAGGCTCATCCAGTTGGTTAAAGGCCTTAAAAGAAGCGATGAATTCAGCAGTCAGAAGTGAAAATATCCATCTCTACTTCAGCCAGCCAGCTTGTCCTGGGGAACTCATCAGAAACCTTCAATGGAGTTTCTGGCTTACAAACTGCCCTACGGAATTTAGACTTGCCTATCCCCACTGTCATGTGAGCCAATTCCCAGAAAAAAATCTCGTAATATTTACATATATATATACATATATACATATGTATACATATATATATGTATATCCTGTTAATTCTGTTTCCCGAGAGAACTCTGACAAATACAATTGTTCTCATATATTTTTTTTCTTTTGAAAAACTTTATTTTTAACTAATTTTGGGCTCATAGAAAATTTGCAAAAATAGTACAGAAATTTCCTCTACAGGCCTTGCCTATGTTTCCCTAATGTTATCTTTTTTTTATTGTTTTTTTAATTAACTATTAACTATACAAAAAAAATTTTTTAAACACAATAAAAAAATTTTTTAAACAAACCAAAAAATGGGAATAAGAAAAAGACAACTAACCTAAAATAACTACTTTACTTCCAACATTTCCTACTCTACTCCAAGAAAATATACAGACTATAATCCAGCAAAGGAATAAGAAAGACAGATAACCTAAGATAGCAACATTTCTGTGAACTTCTTCCTACTCTCATATATTCTTAATTTCCAAACCTCTTAGATTAACTTAAAGGCTTCATAACTATCAATGGATACCTGCTATAGCTGAATTTGGCTAATACTAAGTACATTTTAGATTCTTACCCTTATATTATCTATATATCTGTCCTATAACTTAACAGCACAAGAGATGATCTAATAAACTTAATGACCCATTGGGAAGGCAAAAGTAAACTCATATAAAGAAGCATCTGATTTTCTTCCCTAAGCATGTAATAAGGCATTTTAATGAGCTAAATGACTTGGAATATTTAAACTCTGAATAGCCCTTCAAACTTGTTCTGTAAATTTAAAGCAATAGACCACATACAGCCCCAAATCTTAAGGGCATGTTTTCAATAGCTGCTTCTTGCCTTGTTGCCTGTAAAGTATAAAAATGTTCTAGCCAATCACTTCAAAAGCATTCATGATAAAAGAGCTTTAATACAGATATCGAAAGAATCATAAAGGAAATATATGAAAGGATGACATGGTGATATAACAAATAATTGGTACAAGACTTTTTTTAAGCATATTATGCAGATTGTAACAGAGATTCTGCTTATATTACAAAATAATTAACTAAGCAAGCTCCTATCTTCATGGTGAGAAAAATTGTTGAAAATGAGGTCAGTAGGTCTGACAAAGGTAAATTACAGTGGCTTCTAGCATTTTAAAGTGATTCCAAAGAAAATATTTTGCTTTATTCCCACACTGATGGAACTGATTAGAAACAAAAAAGTCATAGATCCTTCTAAACTGTCTGGTAACTCTCATTCAAAGCAGGAATTCCCAAAAACAACACTGATCTACCTATGGTTCTTTAGCTTCTGCCATACCCTTTTTTGGGGGCAAGAAATATGTTCCAGCATATGACACCATAATTGGTATCCCTTTGATTTCCAATCAGTGTTGAAAGTGTTGTAAATGGAAAATAAGTCTCTATTCTTTCCCACGTAACAGTTCTTTAAGTGTATAAAATAATAATATCAATAATAAGACTTTCAAATTTAGATGATCACTAAATTTCCATCAATCATTCCTCAAGTGGAAATCGCACAGAACCTCTTAACTTCTTAACGAATGTCTATTAACTTAACCTCTCTTAACAAACTTCGGTTAACTGATACTTTTCTCCAGAGTTGTAATTCAGAATTGGACACTGTCGCAGCCCCTGGCCCAAGCAAAACAGGCCTGAAGAAGTTGTCGTCACACAACAGACTGTGTGACTTGGGCAGCTGATGTTTAACCTATTGTCTTCATAAACCGCTAGACAAAAAATGGTAAATTAACCTTAAAATGTAACTTTACAATGTGAAATGGGAAGTAGCAGGAGGTGAGAAACTCTTGGTCTCAAAAAGGAGCAAGTTGTAAATGGTCCCCAGACCTCCCGCCATCAAGTGTTAATAGTTTACTTCCTTTATAACACTCTTGTGGTTATCTATTGGATCACCACCACCCACCCACCCAACGTCACAAGACTCGGTTCCCTGGCTTGTACTCTTGGGAATATCTTTGTCTCGAACCCTTATAACTGGCTTGTTGTCCTCTTTAAGTGTGTGGTCAACTTCCCTGCGAATGCAGCACCTGCCCAGCGAGAGAGTGCCGTGATGACCTCTACACGACTTCTCACCCTGTAAGCAAGCCCTGAATAAAAGTTCATGTATCAGAAAATGCCTGGTGTCTTCTTTGGCTTCTGGACTGGCAAAGCCCTCAAGGGCTGCAACAGCCACACTATTTCCATGCGGTGTGTGACCTGTTAATTCTGAACTGGACTCACTATTCCATGCAATGTCTGACCAGTGAACAAGCAGTTAGGAATGATTAACTTGATCTGGAATCCTACATCTATGAATTTGGTCAAAGTTCACATTAGCTATACTTTAGTAGTCTTGATATAGCCCTGTTGTTTTGTGAGCTTATCTCTTAATAAAATGCTTGGATCATTTTCATATGGCCTTCCATTGAAAGATATTTTCTTAATTTTAATCTCTTTTTCTCTGTTAATGCCTTCTTGCTGGTTCAAGACTTTAAATTTCTTCTTCCTTCTGGATTGTAGTATATTCTGTTCTTTTGTCTCTCCAGACCTTCTCCTAACTGTGGTTCTAATATCTATATTATTTGAAGCAACAGGTCCTCACTCCCTTTCACGCCAATCATGTATCTAGTTTGGCTTACCAATAAGTTGATTAAGCCAGGAGATAAATGAGCATATGATCTCATAAAGATCCTTCCCTTTTTAAAATTAAAATCATTCAGAGAGATTCCATTCTTCTCTAGTGATGGAACCATAAGACGTGAGAGGCAGGAACTGTCAGCAATAGTGCCACTCATGTGAATAAACTTAGCTTATGAAAATAAAACCAATGTGTAATGAAGAGTAGAGACCATTCTGGCCCTGTTTGTGATCCTGGTTCTACTTCTGGAAGCTTAGCTGTACCCTTAGATTCTCCCTGGGTACATGAGCTAATAAATTTTTAAAAAAAGAAAAACTTCATCATTGGCAACTAGAGTCCTAACATATGTTGATTTTGCTCTCTAAGGTTTTTCTTCATCCCTTCCAACTTTACATGACTACAGCAAACTGCCACAAACTTGATGGCTTAAACAACACAAACTTCTTACCGTGCAGTTCTATGAGTCAGAAATCTGGCACAGGTCTTGTGGAACTAAAATCAGGGTCTGGACAGGCCTGCATTCCTTTATGGAGGCTCTGGGGAAGAATCCATTTCCCTGCCTTTTCCAGCTTCCAGAGGCTGTCTGCATTCCTTGGCTCATGGTTCCCTTTCTCCATCTTCAAAGCAAACAACACTGCCTCCCTCTGGCCATTCTTCCATAGTCTCTTCTCCCTCTGACTCTTACCTCACCTCAGAAAGATTCTTTTAGGGATGCATGTGGTTACCTTGGGCCTACCTGGATAAACCAGGATAATTTTCCCACCTGAATTCCTTAATCACATCTGCAAAGCAGCACAGTCACAGGTACCAGGGATTTGTGTATGGTCATCTTTGGAGAGCCATCAGTCTGCCTAAATTATACCCACTAAAAACGAGAAAAGTCTTCCATCTCACATCATCCAACTCAGTGATAAAAATAGGTTGAACACTGAAGCAAAAGACACCCTCCACATTGATACGAGTGATATTATGATCTACAGCATAAGACAATATTATTCAGAAACGGTGTTTGATTAGAAGTGACTCCTTCAAAACTATTTTTTCTGGAAAGGAAATTTCAACTGGTTTTATTTTTTTCTGAAGATGAGTTTGGAGATCTTTATTAGATTTCCCCAGCACACAATCAGTTTGCAATCTTCGAAATGTAGAATTAAATGTATTTCCATATCCACATAGTTGAAGCCCAAGGCTGCTCTCATTCCTAAGTATAGAGTGTAAACACAGCATCTCTCTTTGTTTTACTAATTGCTCTGTTTCCCCAAGTTGCTAGCACAACATCTGCTAGGCCAGAATGCTCTCCTTCCACCCCTCATAGAATCACTGATGGATAAATGATCTCCCCATCCTGGTATGGAGGCAAGCTCTTTCCAGGCAGCCAGCAGGAAGTTTTCAAAAGACAAAGACCTTAAGCAGAAATGTAGCTGAAATCCCCCAAATTTTTAGAGTAGTAATGGTGCTGTTCACTCTGTAATGATCTCACACTGCCTGAAATTTTATTGATTTTGTTTTTCAATAGAACTGTTAGAGATAGCAACTCTAAGATAGGCAGAATGTAGGCAGATGCTCACATTCTCACACACAGTTCTGCCAAGATATTTTTACATCATTCTGCACATAAAACAAAATGAAGACATGTGTTATAGATGCACGCTACCAGTATCCCCCTACCCCGACTCCCAACCTAGAAGGGAGTTTATTGTAAGCTCATTTCCTGGATGAAGTATTAAAACAATTCTACCTAGAAAAAATGAACAGCATTTCCAAAATAAAAGAGATTTGCTTCTGGGGCACCTTATAAAACATTCTTAATTACCAAAACCCATTGAAATGGCAATTTGGGTCAACATATCCAAATGTCATCCCTTCTATTTCTAATGCAACATAAACATCATGCCACTTCAACCAATTAAGCATCAAAATACAAAATGCTCCAACAGCTTATGCACTGCTGATGTTTATTCATCTACTGTGCATCAAGACGGCTCACTTCAAATATGGTAGGAAAGAAAGAAATGTAGGCAAAAAAGCAAGCTCAGAACAGATTTGAAATAGATTGCTTCAAGAAAAATTCTGTAGAGGAAATAAGACAAAATTATAACCTTACCTTGGGAGACTTAGGCAGACCCACTATCTCTTCTTCCACTGAGGTTAACGGAGTTAACTTTGTTTCCACCACTGTGGGATGTTTGGGAGGACGAGGTGGAGGATGCAAGAAAGAGCTTTCATATCTCCGCATCATATAATATTGTTCTTCAGTGATCTCTTCTACCAGAGTCTTGACTGTAAACAATCCTGTTTCCCGAAACAGATTACTAACTAGCTGTACAGTCATATTCAAGCGGCCAGCAGGAATTTCCCAGCACTCCCTGGGGTTGACAAAGTCACTTATGAGTAGATAAGAGTCTGTGATCTCTTCCTCCAACTGCAGTCCTGGGGTAGCAGCCAAAATGTCCTCTTGAATGGAAAGGTCTCTCACAGACACCTTCACATTGAAGGGCAGGCGGAACTGTGTACAGAGCTCAGAAATCTGGTACCGTTTCTTATCATGAATCACCTCTACAAAATTTCCTTCCATGTACAAAGGGAGCAGTGCTGCCTCATAAGACTTTTTGAGGATTTTTTCACAGGCCAGAATGTCCACCACTGTTTTGATTCCCTCACAGAGGATTTCAGTAGTCTGTGAGTGATGCACTAGAAACTGGTCCCCGACACTTACCGATGACAGCTCATCATGAGGGGAATGAAAGGCTTTGGTGGCCACCACATGGAGAGGCTCCTTTTCACTCTTAGCTATCTCTAGGTCATAGGCAGTTGGGAACTCCCGGGGTCGCCGCTTGAATTTGCCTTTATAGTTAGTGGGGATCAAGAAGTGTCTTTTAGGAAAATTGCTTCTAATTTCTGAAGCTAAGATTCTCGAAGCCTGGTATTTTTTGTGAATCACAATGGTTTTCCCAGGCTGTAAAATGCTTCTGGGTAGCTGGTTTCCAAGAGGCCCTTCTATGACTTCAGCTACTATGGGAAACTCTTTACTGGTCATTTCCAAAAGATCTTCTGTAGATAAGAGCTGAAGAAACCAGTTAGCATCGTAAGAGTCAGTAATGTCTTTGACTTCAACATCTAAATTGGGGAGGATGCGGACTATATCCTTCTGGACTGGAAAAAAGAAAAAAAAAGGACTATGACATTTTGTTATAAAAATGTTTGCTATGAACATTGGGGACTGGCGGCTTGATATGCTGAGCTCTCTGTCTTGGGGCTGGCCCCTACGAAGCTTGTTGCTGCAAGGAGAGGCTAAACCTGCTTATAATTGTGCCTAAGAGTCTCCCCCTGAGTACCTCTTTGTTGCTCAGATGTGGCCTCTCTCTCTAACTAAGCCACCTTGGTGGGTGATCTCACTGCCACTCCCCCCTACATGGGACCTGACTCCTAGGGGTGTAAATCTCCCTGGCAAAGCAGGATATGACTCCCAGGGATGAATCTGGATGGGGCATCGTGGGATGGAGAACATCTTCTTGACAAAAAGGGGGATGCAAAATGAAAAGAAATAAAGCTTCAGTGGCTGAGAGATTTCAAATGGAGTCGAGAGGTCACGCTGCTGGACATTCTTGTGCACTATATAGATAACACATTTTAGGTTTTAATATATTGGAATAGCTAGAAGTAAATACCTGAAACTACCAGACTCCAACCCAGCAGCCTTGACTCTTGAAGATGATTGTATAACAATGTAGCTTATAAGGGGTGACAGTGTGATTGTGAAAACCCTGTGGATCACACTCCCTTTATCCAGTGTATGGGTGGATGAGTAGAAAAATGGGGACAAAGCCTAAATGAAAAATAGGGTGGGATGGGGGGGTGATTTGGGTGTTCTTTTTTTATTTTTATTTTTTATTCTTATTCTGATTCTTTCTGGTGTAAGGAAAATGTTCAAAAATAGATTGGGGTGATAAATGCACAACTACAAGATGGCACTGTGAACAGGTGATTGTACACCATGGATGATTGTATTGTATGTGAATATATCTCAATAAAACTGAATTTTAAAAAACAAAGTTAAAAAAATGTTTGCAATGAGATAGTATAAGAATCTCCTCCGGTGCCATAAATTTCATTGAAAACAAACTTCATATGAACATAATATAATACTTCTTACATATGACTTTCTCCTTTCATATTTTAGGATGAAACAGATTAAATATAAAATTAACACTCCTAAAACTATTGCTTAGCTTAAGAAATATTTGTTAACTGGTATATTGGAGACTTAGGAACTTCACCAAAATCACATCCTTCTTGCTATAGCCTAAGGATAATCACTCTCCTGAATTTAGTGCCAATCATTACCTTGTTTTCTTTATGGTTTTATCACATCCAAAAGATGCCACAAACACTGAGTTAGCCAATACTGAATGATTGCTTTTAGGGCAATACAGGATTAGGTTTCTGTGAGCCTTTGGTAATCATATTTTCATCAACTGATCAATCCATTGCCTTGTTCTGTGTGTTTCTGTTTAAAAACATCTTATTGAATATACATTGTTGATTTCTTAACATTGAACTCATGGTCAAAAACACTATAACTCATGCCTTACTGAAACCTATCTGACACACATCTTTCTTACATAAGGTACATTGCAGACTCCTTGCTCTTGAGAACACTACACAGCACTTCAGCACTACGCCTGAGCCATTTTAAACAGCAATCACACAAACGAAAAGCACAGAAATACTAAACACACTTGGCACTAAATATACTGTGAAAAGGACATTTCTCTACAGTATGAAAACTGAAACAAGGAAGCAGAATCTTGCCTTGTTCAACTTCAGCTGGGACATGTAGGTCAAGAAATCAAATATGTTGCAGCTTTGCATACATCTGCAAAGGATTGCAAAAGAGCTGTGAATATTGATTTGGGGGCCGCAAATAAATTTTAGGATGTAGGAAATATGAAAACACAGAATTTACAAATAATGAGGATCAACTGCGTATCTATATGTGAATGGGTCTATGTGCGTGTGTGTGTGTGTGTGTGTGTATTTCCAGATGGTTAATAATATCATTTTGACATATTCTTGAGGTCTACACTTAATATGTAAAATCGATTTAGAAGAAGGTTTTGGTACTTTAAATAGGACTCTTCATGCATAAGGCCCATTCTGTAGGGTACAACAACATTGCAGAATCATGGGATAGAAGGTACTTAAGATTACTATAGAAATGGATACCAAGATGCAGTCTTTTTTCAATGTGAAAATTCTTTCTCCACTGGTGCTACACTAATATCTGGAGAGAAAAGGAGTGGCACAGGATAGGTCACAGTCAGAGGAGCCACACAGGAGCCCTAGATGTGCTGAAGGGATGCTAAATTTACATGTTAATGTTAACTTAGAGTTTTAATATGGCTTACACTTTCTAAATTTCCTAATGCAATATTTTATAGCATTCTCATGATCAACCATGTTTCCAAAAATCTCTAGCCACCCTTCTGTCAATATTCTTTCTTCCTTACATGTTTTTAAAAATGAACAATTTGGAAGTATTAGAAGATAAAATTTCCTCTAATAAAACATTATTTTTTAGATTATTAACTATTTATGCAGAATCTAAAACCAATAACTCTAAAATTAGTGTCCCATTACTTGTACATCCTGTCTAACGAGATAATTGATGATACAGCATGAAAAAGTGTGTTTTTATTTTCTTGAACATAAAAAAGAAAAAAAACAAAAAGGGGAAAAATCAATTGTTGAAAATTTATAAAGGTTGTAAATATTCTTCATTTTTAAAAAGAAGGGGGTACTGAAGGAGAATTTCTTACCTTTATCATTTCATTCTATATATAGTTCAACACAACTTAACCTTTGAGATTTTTGCAATCTTGGTTATTTGGATGAAAACAAGCTAGATTTAAGAATTCTAGAGCTGGCCCTAGAGAGGCATCACAGGCTCATGCCATTCCTAAAATCCAGGAAACAGCTAGGTATGAGTAGAACAGGTGCCTGGGACCTCTGAATTGATCCATCAGAACATTAGGTCCTATTGCAAGCTACTTCCCAGTCTACATTGGATTGAACTGTGTCCTCCAGAAAGACATATTCAAGTCCTAAGCCCTGGTCCTATAAATGTGCACTCATTTGTAAATAGGGTCTTTGAAGATGTTATTAGCAAAGATAAGGGTAACTGGATTAGGATGGGCCCTAATCCACTATGACTGACATCCTTATAAGAAGAAAGAATTTGGACACAGTAAGCAGAAGGCAGATAGAGCAAGAGACAGCCATGTGACAGAGGCAGAGACTGAGTTGTTCCACAAGTCAAGAAGCACATGGATTGCCAACCACCTCCAAAACCCTACAGACTTCAGAGGGAGCATGGCCCTACTGACACCTTGAGTTGGACTTCTAGCCTGCAGACATGAAACAATAAATTTCTGTTATTTATGCCAAGTAGTCTGTGGTGCTTTGTTAAAGCAGCCCTGGAAAACTAAGATAGGCATGGAAGGTGCTGTGGGGCAGGAATGCCTAACTCCAGCCCCACATCAATGCTGAGGAAGCTTAGAAGCATTTATGAAGGTCACAGCCCAAGAACACAGACTCGCACATACTCCCCCACATCTTACCACCACATCAACAGAATTCCTGCATAATAACAGGAGATGACAGCTGGAAAAGCTTCCAGGCTCACACTCTATTTGAGAGGAAGGAGTCTCTGGGGAAACCCAAAGACAACAGGGGAGACAAAAACAAGGACTCTAGAGAAAATTTTAGACTTTGAGCCTATTGCTAGAGTAAATAGTAAACAAACTTTAACTCTTAGCCAAGAACATAAAATGAACATAAAATCTCATGATAAATAACCTTTTTACCTCATTCCTTTTACTGGATACATCATCCACAGCTTTCAACAAGAAAATTACAAGTTACATAAAAAGTAAACAAAAACAAACAAACAAAAAAAAATAAGACAAAACAACTCTGAAGAGACAAAGCAGGCAAAAGAACCAGATTCAGATTGGGCAGAGATTTTGGAATTATCAGACTGAGAACTTAAAATAACTATGAAAATATGCTAAAAATTCTGATGGAAAAAGTGGAAATCATGCAAGAACAGATGGGTGCCATAGCAGGGAGCTGAAAACTCTAAGAAAGAATCAAAGAGAAATGCTAGAAAATCAAAAACACTACAACGGAAATGAAGAATGTCTTGATGGACTCATCAATAGACTAGACATGGCTGAATAAAGAATCAATGAACTTGAAGATATGTAACAGAAATTTCCAAAACTGAAAGCAAAAATTAAAAAGAAAGAGCAAAGCAGAACAGAATATTCTAAACTACAGGACAATCACAAGAGGTCTAACATATGCGTAACAGAAGGAGAAAAAAGAAAGAAGCAGAAGAAATATTTTAAGTAAGAATGGGTGAGACTTTTCCAAAATTACTGACAGATACCAAACCACAGATCCAGGAAGCTCAAAGAACATGAACCAGGACAAATACCAAAAAATTCTTAATGTAGGCATCACGTATTCCAACTGCAGAAAATCAAAGACAAGGAGAAAATCTCGAAAGAAGCCAGAAGAGAAAAAAATTCTTACATACTGAGGAACAAGGAAAAAGTTTCATAGGAGTTCTCTTCAGAAACCATGCAAGCAAGAAGAGTGGAATGAACTGTTTTAAGTGATGAAATAAAAACCCACCAAACTAGAATTCTGTATCTAACACCTTTATCATTCAAAAGTAAAGGAGAAATGAAGTCTTTCTCAGACAAACAGAAATTGAGGACATATATTGCCAGCAGACCTGCCTTGCAAGAATTGTTAAAAGTTCTTCAGAGACAATGAAAATCGTACAGGTTAGAAAAAACAGATCTACATAAAGAAAGAAGAACGTTAGCAAAGGAATAAAAGAAAGTAAATTATAATATTTATTGTTCTCATTCTTAATTTATCTAAGATAAAAATTTGTTCAAAATAATAATAGCAACAATATTGGATGATTACAGCTTATGGATAGATGACACAATTGTCAGCAATGTTATAAGGAATCAGAAAGAGGAATTGGGAATACTCTAAGGTATCTGCACTAGCTATGAACCAATGTAGTGTTATTTGAAAGTGGATTTTGATTAGTTGTAAATGAATATTGCACACTCTAGGGCAACCACTGAAAGAATTTAAAAAAATAAAAAGAAGTATAATTGATTTTCTGAGAGAGGAGAGAAAATGAAATATAAAATACTCAAAACCAGAGAAGGCAAATAAAAAAAAGAGTAGAATAAATAGCACATGCAGTTGTGGAATGGATAAAGATAGATATTATGAATGATATTCTGGAGAAAATTGCTATGTGGAGTGTCCTGGAAGAACAGAAACTTTCATCAGATGACCACTTCATTACTTGCACGGCACAAAGGGTCCAAGAGAGCAAGGGAAGGGAGCCCATCGTGGTGGTCTCCCAGGGTGCCTGGGTCAGGGTTGGTAGGTAGATGGCAGCTCTGCATGCCGCACTTCTCATTAGAGAAGAGAGAAGAATCTATATGGTTTGTGGTATTTTCTCCATCCTAGGGGGAGGGGCGCTGCCATTGAGAATTCCTGCCTCGATTAGCATCTGGGGCTGCTTGTTCCTGGTGTCCAGGTTTTAGTTCTGGTTGGGCCTTTTCATTAGACTTAGTGTCTCCTTCAGGTTGTCGAATGGAAACAGCACAACAGAAGAGGAGGTGGGGTAGGTGAGGGCTGGGAGACAGCTACTTAGCATGTGTCCACAACTTCCCCAGCAGATATGGCCACGATATGAATCTTTTAAGGATGGGAAGGAATTATAGGACAAGACAGGATAGGAGAGAGAGTATCCCAGATGGAAAGAACGCCATGATCAAAGACAAAGAGGTGGAAAAAATAGTTTAGTCACTGATTAACAAGTAATCTAGCCTTGAGATTTAAACTAGCACCCAGGGTCTGAGAGGAGACCCGCTGTTAGTAAAACTGTGAAAATGAGTTGACCCCTTGAATGCAAGGCTGAGGAATGTACAATAACTTCAGAAAGAAATCCAAAATATTTAAGATTAAGAAGAACCAAATTAAAATTAGGAATTTGGCAGATTAATTTGGTAGCATGTTGGAGGAGAGGCTAAAACCAGAGGGTCTGCCTTTCTCTACTCACTCCCATGAAACCCATAGATACCCAATTTATGGGCAATTCCAAAGACTAATTAATTTTGCATCAACTTCAAATTTTATATATTTTTCACTCATATATGTTAATACATTAAAACAAAACCCTTCTTGGTTTATTATACTATTATTTTTGCATCTGTTTTATGTTTTCCATAATTAACAGTTAAAATTAAAACATATTTATTTAAAGTCACCTATAATTTGGCAATGGCTTCCTCAAATTTTTCAACTGGAAGAGACAACTAATTTTTTTATGACACATTTTATTATAGCTAAGGATCTCTCCAAGAGAAAGATAAGGAAAGTGATAACATTTTTTCATTTTGTAATTGTTTTGCTCATTAAAAAAATATATAAAATATTAAAGAAAAAAGAAAACTGTTACAATCTCCTACGAATTTATGAGCTTTAGGCTACTACATTACATTTTGTTATATATATTTCCATTTGTGTGTGTGTGTGTGTGTGTGTGTGTGTGTGTTACACATTCTTTAAACAGCAATTTGTTACTTTTACAGTTGGAAAAAAGTAATCCCCCTCGACCCACACAAAGAAAGGCTATAGAGCATAAGCTAAATTAGGAAATATATTTTTAATTCCAAAATGGTAGAGGGAGAAAAAGGCAGCAACTCAGAGCATAAGAGAAATTCCAGGAACAATTTACTTAAAATTTTCTAGTTTCAAATTAATCAAAGCAAAAACAATGCGCACTTATGCCTCCTGACTTAAGATTGCTCAAATTCTCTTTCAGGGTGAACATGAGTTGTTCTTGCTTTGTAAGTTTTCTGGTTATCCACATGGAGCTCTTGTGAAAAACAATTTCCATTGCATTTTTCTCTGAAAAGGTAGTGCTGGTTTCCTCTTTTTGCTGCTGAGTCATTTCATTAAACTTTATCTTACTGTTCATTCTTTCAGGGAAATTCCCTTCACAGTTAGGGCTAATGTCAATAATAATGTGGTGCTTTTCTGCATCACCCACTGCAACAACTCTCTTAGGTAAGTTTCAGTTTTCTAAAGAGAAAATAAATAATTACATTTAAGCTTGACTGATGTTGGGCCATGCATATTTCCTTGGATAGTTAATATTCAATTCTGAAATATTCTGTCTTAGCTCAGCATGTGAGGATCTATCCTTTGCAACAGGGTTGGAGATCTGCCAAGATCGTCTTATTCAAGTCTTGAAGGGAAGATGATAGTTTCTACATATTTTTTTTTCTAAACAAGTTTTGTAAAGTCTAGCCCTACAGTTTCTCTCAACTTCCAGTTCTTTCTACATTAAGTAAATAATTTATTTATTTGTTGGACACTTTTACTTTCTAAATGTGATTTTTTGCATATCATTTCCTTCCCAAGACTATTTCTTTTTCTCAAAAGCACTTCCATAAATTCCATCTCGATCTCTCACTCAGTGATTTTTTTACATTGTTGCATTATACTATATTCTTTAACATACGGCAATTTATTAGACTCACTAATAATTGATGAGTTCTGCCTTATTCTAGACTAAAAATTTCTTTCCATTCATTTTGCTTCATGTCAACTTAACTAGAAATACTGCTGTTTGTATTTTTGAACAGAGAAATGTGCCTTTTAGGTTGCTCTCTAACTTCTATAACTGAAGAGTCACCATGCTATATAACATAGGGAACTTTGTTATGGATGATGACTGGGGTTAATAGTACAAATATAAAAATGTTCTTTCATGAACTAGTAAAATGTACATCATTATTACAATAGGGTGGTATATGAGAAAAAAATATACCTGATGCAAACTATGGACTATAGCTAACAGTAATATTCTAATATTCTTTCATCAGTTGTAACAAGGGTACCATACCAATGCTAAGTGTCAGTAATAAGGGGGTATAAAGGATATGGGGATTTTCTCTTTGGAGTGAAAATGTTCTAAAATTGATGGTGGTGCTGAAAACACAACTCTGTGAATATACTGCAAGCCATAGATTGTACACTTTGGATGGATTGTATGGTATGTGAACATATCTCAAAAAAACTGCTTTGAAAAAAGTTACCATGACTCTCGCCGAGAAATCAAGAATCATTTATAATTAATATACTTGAATTTATTGTGAATTTATTTGTAACACTACTCTGCCATTTAAATATATATTTAGTTTGCAAAGTCTAAGAAAAGTGAATAACCATTGTCACTTTCTTATAATAGTTGACACACTTCAAGATTTTTTTCCGTTGACATATATAGTTGTTAGTCTAAAAATTAATAAATGCATAAAATATATGTATTTTAAAATATATCTATGCATACATATAGGAAGTGAAATTGTACCATCCTCTGCTTGCTGTTCAATATTTCTAATTGAACGATTGCATCCTAAACTTAGGAGATAAAACGACTAGGATATTCACTGGTTCCAAATATCAGGTTTAATTCACGGTTTATGTGTTTCTGTGGACATGTTAGGAAAAACATAGTTAATAAAAATTGAACCTGTTACATGAATACAAGTGATATCAGCTTTGGTGCCATAAAGTGACTATTCACCTTAGCTATTTAATTCATAAACATGTCATCAAAATAAATAAACCAAGCATGAGAAAAACATACTTGTTACCTAAATAGGAACTTTATACTATGCCATATATATATATATAAAAATTGCTTAATTCATTCTTTCATATACTCAATTTATTGAGTATATACACTCAATAAACTATATTTGAAATATACTATATATATAGTAATTGCTTAATTCATTCTTTCATATACTCAATTTATTATCACTTACTATATCTCAAGTATTGAGAAGATAAAAATAAGTACATAAGAAACTGACTCTGATTTTTTTTAAATTATAATAAATTTGCTTTACTGTAGGTATTAAGTTTATATATTATGCTCACTATTTAGCGACATTTGCAATGAGTTCTTTGAGGAAATATATTAGGCTCAGACAAAAATCTGAGCTTGGGCTAATTTAAATAACTAGTGAAATTTATGGATGAAGTATATTCTATCCCCACCCTTTCCTCCCTCAAAGTTTACTCTAGAGGTAAAAAGAAGAAAAAGAAAGAGAACAAGAGGAAAGGATCAATGAATCTAGGAGACATCTATAATCTTTAATCTAAATGAAGATAGAAATCAGATGGAAGAATGGTAAATGATTTGCAGATTAGGAAAGGTAAAGCTCATGTGACTAAGGAGGCAGAGCCCCATTAAAAGTAAGTTTTGTTTTATTTTGATTTGTTTTTGCCCCCACAGGACCTCCAAAGAGCATAATTGGAGGCATAAGGCCCTTCTGAAGGTGGAAGTGAAGGTAGGGGTGCTAAAAAGAGTGGGAGTGGGCAAGAATTATTCAAAAGTCTGAAGAGTGGTTAAACCTGGGTCTCCATCTGTAACCTGGGAGTCAGGTGATCACTCCTTCCACCTGCTTTCTGCAGTGCATATGGGGCCCCAGAATCTGGGAAGCCAGCATCCAGGAGCAGCAGGAGCAGGGACTATAAACAGAGGAGTTCAGTCTAAATCTGAGGGTGAAGGTGGAGACCCTCAGCCCCTTCCCCACTCAGCTGCAATGGATTCATAACCCCCAGAAGACACTGAAGGATTTTTCTTAGGAGAAACTGATGAAGCCCAGAGGAAAAATATACAGAAGCTGATTTGGGGGATACCCTGTTGAAAAAACTGGCTCGATAAAACCGAAAATTCACAAATACAAAGCTAATGTATAAATAGTGCCACGCTTGTAGATTAAAAAAAAAAAAGAACCTCATATGTAAATATTAACAAATGGCAAATGATCACCAAGCACTTGAAGAAAGCATACAGCAAAAACTAAAAAAACAAAGGAGCTCAAAGGAAGCAGATAAAATGCAAGGAACAGTAGAAAATTTAAAAGAAAATGTAAAATATTCTGAATAAGATACTGCATCCTTAAAGCAACAACAGGATAACAATTTCTAAAATGATGTAAGAATTAAGTCTTAGAAATTAAATATGATAGCTGAAATTAAAAATTCATTAAAACAGTTGGAAACATAGTTACAGACTTTTCCATGAAGGAAAACCAAAGACAAGGAGATACAGAATAGGGAAGAAAAGAGTCCTACAAGATCTGTAGAAGAGCTTCAACATGAGATTAGAAGTTTAGAAAGAAAGAAGAGAAAAATACAACTGAGAGGAAATTATCAAAGAAATTATCCCAGAAATGAAGGGCCTAAATTTTCAGATTGAAAACTGCCATCACACTGAAAGAACAGATCCCCCACCAAGCACATTAATTCTGAAACTTCAGAATACCCTAGATAATCTCTAAAAGGCAATATTAGAAGCTAGAAGGTAAGCGAACAAAGCTTTCAAAATTCTGAAGGAAAAAATATTTTTAACCTAGAGTTTCATAGGTAGCCAAACTATCAATCTTATGTGAGTGTAGAATAAAGATTCTTCCAACATGCAGTTTCCCTAATTAATAATCAAGGTAATAAATTGATTAATTAATTATCCTATGCCCCTTTCTCAGGAATTAGTTGAGGGATGGCCTCCACCAAAACTGAAAGTAAATAAAGAAAGAGGAAGTTACTTGATTCCAAAAATTGCTAGTCAACACAGAGGCAAGTCAAAGAATGATTTTAAGCGAGTCACTAGAATGATTTTAAATGGAAGTTCCAGAACAGCACCTTCACCTTCAGCAGGTATGAAAATCACCAGATACAGATTGGAGCACTAGGATGGAGGATTCTAGGAGGAATAATTTTAAAGGGAAAATATAATGGAAGAGATAGACTTCCTGACAGTTTGGGTTCTGTGGAAAATTGGATCGAGTGGCTTTTGTGCAGAGCTGTAGGAAAGTGCTTCTCGACTTAAGAGAGGGTTTAAGAAAACTAAGCAATAAAAACAAGAAGGATGTCACTACAGGAAAAACAAACAGTTATGCAGGAATGGAATTATACTCACAATACATCACTGGGCTTAGCCATGAAAAACACTTACATTGTCACAATAATGAAAATACAAATGCTTAGCCATCATTTGCCTTGCACTGAGAGAATGGGAGAAAGGAAGTAAGCATGTAAGGTAATTAAATCTGCATCACCAGCAGTTATTGTCTAAAGTAAATGTCTTGAGAAATAGCAGTATTCCTATATCATTTGGAAATGTGAATGCAAATACCAGAAAGCAGGGGCTAAATACTTAAAGGGATTAACTCTCAGTAGCCAAATGGGAGGGAAATTGGGGAATGGGAAAAGGGCACACAGTTTGCTGATAATTTTCTTTTAAGTATTTTTCCATTATTTGACTTTTTTGACTTTGATAAAAGTTGAAATTGTTTTTAAATATAAAATGAGGAAAAGAGGAAGTCTCAGAATACTAAAAGACCAATATGGTTTTTCAATTCATTTATCTTCTATTATACAATATTAAAATATCACCTTTCTGATACCATCTCTCTGCTTGTGTGGTTTTAGCTCTGTGCTTTAAAAATGAATTAATGTTTCATATATATAAGCAAAAACTGTAGGCCCACATTTTGGTAGGCCATGTGCTGAGGTTTTCTTTCGAAAGGAATAAGGTCTTTCCAATTCTTTTATAATTTCATTTAGGGAAGAAATAATTATCAATTATTTCCCATCATTAAGTTTTAATCAGCAAGACCTTCTGTCTTTAGAAGCAACTTGAAATAGCTGACCCAATTGGGGAACAAAAGTTTTTCATTTGCAAATATTATGCATTCCATTGATCACAGTAATATGAATTTATCTTTCGGTGAAAGGCACGAATAGGTCTTGATATGACTTGCATAAGGCCAGTAATTATAACTCTTGAATTTTTAGTTACATCTATTTTCCAAAGAAAAATAAAATAAAAAATCATTAAAGATGTGGTGAGGATTAGAGGAGTTTCAGGCTTATAATGGGGATTTTGGTGAAGCGTTTCCAGGAACAAGTATTTCATTTAAACATTTTCTACTAATTTTATTTTTTTATAGAGACTAAATGTTCACAATAATAAAGGATTAAAGACCAGTACTGGAAATAGAATGTCTTACATTCCTTCTTCTCTATGCTTACTTGCTATGTTCTCTTTTCAGCATATCAATATTTCATAGCTTCTGGTAGTTCTTTATCTTTTTCATTTAGCTTTTTCCCCTACATTTCCTTGAAAACTTTCCATTCCCCACTCAGACCTATTTTTTTCCTTATCACCATAGAAAGGAAAGAGGG
This sequence comes from Choloepus didactylus, assembly GCF_015220235.1. NCBI lineage: Eukaryota > Metazoa > Chordata > Mammalia > Pilosa > Megalonychidae > Choloepus > Choloepus didactylus. Next base: position 20,327,946 of record NC_051313.1, on the reverse strand, counting down.
AAGGTGGGGGTGAGGGGGGGAGGTTGGTCTGTGCCTGATGACCTATGGGAAAGCTTTTTAGCAATGTTCCTTAGACTTCAAGGCAAGTTTGAGTCCTCCGTTTAAGAAAGAATACTGTAAAAGAAGACCGCAACTGATTCAACGCTAGTCTACATTTTACATTTAGATGAAAAAATCTACAACAAAAAAATTTTAAATCAGGCATTTTGTATTGGACACCCACCCTCTATTTCCAGGGCATTTCTGAAGTCACTATGGACAGCAACCCAGTCCCATAAAGCATCTGTCTTAAAAACTGCTATACAACGACTAGTATGTAAAATAATCCCAAGGAATTAAAGATCCAGAATAATTAAAATCCAAATTTAATTTTAATACCATTTAAGAATGGAAACTGACTAAAGCATTTTGTGAAGGATTTTATTTGAACCAAAAGGTTTTCTTTGTGGACCATGGTTAGGAGGAAAACATATTTAACACCATCTAAATAGTATCCATTCAATTGCTCAAGGCAGACATCTAGAATTCAGGTTGAATTTTTTCCCCTTCTAATGGATCTCCAAATCTTGATTATTGTACTTCTTAAATATTCAACAAGCCAGCCACTTTTCTCTGTTGTTCACAATTTAACATTATGCTACGGTATAAACCTCTAGGACCTGACACTGCCCCCAGCTGGCCTCTCCACACATCTCCCAGGGATCTTTACAAATGCAAATCTGACCCTGCCCCTGCCATCTGAAAACTCTTTATTGATTTGCCTTAAGGAAAATTTCGACTCTTAAGCCTATGTTGCATGCCGTCAATGATTAATTCCACTCCTCCATGTATGTACATTTTTTGATATTTTTCTCAACTGCACTCTCTCTTTTTTCACACCAGCCGCAATGAAGCTCCAATCTCTCTCTAACTTTCCTGCATTCCCATAGGCTGCTCTGAGTTCAACTTCATTGCCTCCTTTGCCTGACTCCTATTCATCCTGAGGTAGTAATTTAAATACTGTTTCCTCAGAGAAGCCTTTCTTGACCCTGATCTAAACTTATTAAACATTATAATTGCTTGGCCCATGTCCTTGGATTGTGAGTTTGCCTTCATGTGCCGTGATGTTTTGGGAAATGCCAATGGTTTTAGAAAACTAGCAAAATTTACTATGAGTAAATGCTATTCATTCTTTCTGAAAATTGAGGAAAATTCAGTTATCAATTGCATATTTTTGGATTACAGAACACTGATGTGAAGTCTAAAATCTGATGTGGTCTCCATTTGTTTTTCTTTTTTTGTACTTAAAAATAGTCACAACTTGAACTGAATTTCTGAACTCTATCTTTAGTTCAAATCAACTGAATGAATTTTGGTAAATATTTGTACATAAAAAAATTTAACAAACAGTTTAAAATCTACCCCAAGTGTCTCATCAAATGTTTTCAAAACTTTATGAATGACCAACAACATTAATGGGATCAGAGATGAATAAAAATTGAGATAAACTTTGACCAAACCTTGTTACATTTTGCTTTCTGCTCTCAAAGTGAATTACATATAGTACCTGATTTCATTCTCAAAACCACCCCAAGAGGTAGACGGAAGAGGTATCATCATCCCCCTTTGCATAGACACAGAGAGTTTAAATGGCTTACCCAAAGCTATCAGAAATCATAGTACAGACCAAAATTAGAATCCTTTTGACTCCAAATTCATAACCCTGTGTCCTACTATTCGCCTTACTTATGTGGCATAATCTTGAAATTTCAAGATATTCATTCCTTTTAGAGTAACAATTCTCTCTCCAGACATTCCTATTTTGAAATGCAAATAACTCTATGAAGATGACATATTGAAACACACCTATCTGAGCATTAGTTTGTATTTTCCCTTAAGTCAGAGGGGTCTCCCAGCTAATAGAAAAGATTTATGATCAGTGATGGGTGACGGTGAAAAAAAAGCCACCACTAAAACAAGAGTAAGGGACATATTAAAAAAGAAATTTTCATCCTTCCATCTTTTGTTGGCTACCTCCATGCCTCTTTCTAATCAAATATGCTCTATTTTAAACAAAAAAAAAAAAAAAAAAAGCTCCTTTTTGATCACTTTTAACCAACAGTGATAAAAATAACTTAGTATTTTAACTTGCCTGTACTTGATAATTACTGTACCTTACATTTGGACAGTGTCATATAATTTACAATATACATTTATATTCACTCAATTTTATCTTAGCAATGGATATGTGGTTTCCTTGTTTATAAATAAGGAAACTAACTTTCAGTGGGCTTAATGGGCGAGTCAGGGACTCCCACTCTTGAGGTTCTAAAACCTTTCTCTTTCCCAAACCCACAATGCTTTTACCCATAGAGCATCATTCTCAGTAGATACTTACATTTCATCACACCTTGAATTTCATAAACAGGCTTGAGAATCAGAGAGCCATAAAAATCTTTTGGGAATGGATTTGTTGCATCCCACTTATCTGAAAAATCTGTAAGTTTCACAGTCCGTGTTCTGTTCTTGGGGATCTTCCATTCAACAATCTCCTTTAGGGTATAAATGTGTTCATCTTCACACTCATAGAATTCTCCTTCTTGTGACAAAGGCAAAGTAAATGAGTGATTTTGATGATGCCTTACTACTCCACAGTTCACCATCATTTCTCCATTGATCTCTTCAACTGAGTTGAGCATGATTTTCTCACCCTGCTTTATGATGAGGTTCCCTGTTTTTATATCCTTCTGATGATAGAAGCAAGGATGTCCTAGTCTACTTGGTCCAATATGAATGGTTCTTATAATTTCTCCCGTAGTAAGGTATGGAGTTTTATCAGCCACAATTTTAAAAAGACCTGAGAACAGAATTGTGCAAATTAAAGAGAGTTCTGACAATGAAAGTTCTCATAAGAAAATCACAATGAGAGAGTTCATAAAACAAAAATAGTGTAGCTTTTTAAAAGAAATTTTCCTTTTCAAAGTTTAGAGGTCCTTCAAATCCTGAATTCCTTAGGGTAAAATTTTAATATTTTGTGTGTAGATTACCGGATCATTGGATTGGATCAGGCTATATAAATGGAGTCAAGGGAAATGTACCTTAAAATAGAAAAGGTCCTCTTAGAATTTGGAAATCTGAATTGAGATACTGGCTCTGTGCCTAACCACCCGTCCAGTCTTGAGCAAGGCATTTAATCTCTCAAGATCTCTCAAGATCACATTTTTCAGTTTTAAGTTTTAAAATGAGGGGATTGGATTAGGTCAGTGACAGTGTTCTCTGAGACCACCAAAATTAAAAGGTATTTCCAGAAGGAAACTGATTCATGGTCAAATTAACGATCAAAAGCAATACAGAGCCAATTAATTTAAAATTTCTCAGAGACATTAGATGTACTGTGATTCTAAAGTAAGACTATAACATGCAGAATTTCCCAAATCTCTTTGATTATAAAACTCCTTAAATCAGTATTTCACCCACATAAGCCTCCTTGGAAAACGCCAGGTTTGATAGTTGTTCTATGTCTAACACTCTTGATTTTGTCATGCTTTCTCCTCATTACTTTTCCAATTTTGCCATAGTTTTATCATTTGAAGTCTTTTCCTTTAATATTTGCAAGATAATCACTTATACAACAAATTTTTACTCTAAAATATAGCTTTTTATGCTTCCATGTATAAGCAGTGCTCTTCTTTGAATTATCGTTTATTTTATTTATTTTTTAATTGATTATTTGTTTCATTCTATGGGTGCATCAACTTTGTATCCCTTTCAGAAATTTATTTATCAAAAATATTTTAATAATGTTTTGATAATGTTAAAAACAAAGGAAAAAGTAGTTAATTGCTTTCTTAACTCAAGCATAAATTAATAATAATATTAAATATAATAGCTAGCTCTAAGAAGAAAGTGTATAAAAAACTTGCTAGAATGATAAATCTTGGAGAAACCATATATTAACTTAATAAATATATGCCAATTAAATTCATCTATATATATATAAAATATTAACTAGGTTAACTGAGTTTTTATGCATATTTTGAGTTACCATGAACATACATGATCAATTATTTTCAAAACCCATTTTTTCCTTAAAAAAAAAGGAATTTGGGTTTTTTAGACATAAACGTCCTAAAAAGGTGCCAATGATGCATCCTGGCAAGGACTGACTAAGGCAACGTGTGTGTGCAATTTTCCTGAATTGAATAGTGTCCATCTACAGCACCATGTGCTTGAAGACAGGAAAGGAAAGAAACATTTACTTTAAAGGAATCTCTTAATTGATTATCTCTCGTATCAGGGAAAAGCCAATAAAATAGTATTATTAAATTTTCCACAGTAAATGAATTTGTGTGTGTGCGTGTGCATGCCTAATCCCACTGGTCTGTGTGTGAAGATTTATTTTCTAGGGGTCCACAATCATTATCATGGTATATCAGGGTATAGCAGCAGTTTTTGTGAAATAAGTTTAAAAATACGTCACCTAGAATCTCATAAAAGGTAGAGACGCATAGTTTTATTTCTATCCTAGCTATATTGACAACATAAGTCACAGAAGAATTAACAGCATCTTCTTTCTTGGGGAATAGGTTCACCTAAGGTAATAAAGACCTAAAATATTATGAAGTAAAAAAGCCTGAAACCCTAAGGGCCACCATTATTTCAAGTTAATCACACTCTTCAGTGCTGTGTTGTTGGATATCTCCACTGCAAGAAAAATACATCTATGAATCTGTGTTTTTCCTTAGAAGATGATGCAGTGCACAGTTTATTATACTAAGTGGAAGGGTTTAGGAGAAAATGTTTGATTAACTTCTCTCTTCATATAGTATGGCAGCCAATCCAAAAAGTTCCTCCTTGTAAACAGTCATTTAATACCACATGAACTAGGGCAAGTTATTCTTAATATGATGTCATATTGGAACTTCAGTTTCATAGTGAAGGATGTTAAATATAAAATAAAGCACCATCAAGCCTGATCAGCTCTAACTTTGACCAATTTTTCCTCTATCCTTTTCACAAAGAGTATAATAGTTTTCTACTGGGGAAAACATGCTTTATTATTCTTCCAAAGAAAATAAAACATATTTTAGGAGCTAAGAGAACATGAGAGTATTTCTAAAATTATGAAGCCGATGTATAACCTTCATAAAGGAAATTAAAAAGCAGAAGGAAACTAGATTTATATTTCTACCTTTGAAGATCAGCTATTACAAAGGATTTTACTGTTATTTTCAAATGAGGAGAAATTGTTTATAAAGAACATGTCACTTAAGAAACAAAAATTAAAAGGAAATCCAATAAATTGAACTGCTGAAAATTAGTCAGTAGGGGAAATTAGTCTTTTAGATCTTTTCCCTGAAATCTTAGATTCGTTTTTTGTAACCAATTCTTACTATAATTAATAATAATAATAGTAACAACACAAATTTCTTTAGAAGTTTACAAGTTTTGACAATTCTTTTATATGCATCTCTTGTATTCACAATAATCTTTTGAGGGCAATATAATAAATATTACTGGGGGACATAAAAATGGTCAAAGTGTTCACAGCTGGTGAATGGCGAATCAGAGCTTCAAACTCCAAGCCTTTCTCTTGTCACCTCTCCAGGCTGCCTTGCTGTTACATGTTTGAATTACAAGAACAGTGCTCATGAGAACAACAGGTTTATTCCAGTTCACAAAGCACACGTATGGGTTCTCACCTGCAGAGCCTTTGACATGGATCAGCCTATTTCCAAACTGTCCAGGGTGAGAAGTGAGAGCAAGAATAATTTCCTGGTTCACTCTGCAGATTTTTTTCCTTTTTTTTCCCCTCTCTCTAGCTCATAAATTCCCACCCAAATAAGAAGTAATTTTTTATTTTAAATATTCAAACACAATACCACAATACTACTTCATATATATGGCAAAGGACTGTGGTGAAGTTTCCACAAATCTTTCTTTCCCTAGTCTAGATTCTAGCTTGCTTTTCCAGTTCCTACTAAACATATTTCCTCCACCTCTGAGACAAGGAATCTTGGAGTGAACTTTACCTATTAATTCTCACCCTCTCCTCATATCATCACAATCAGGATTATTAAGATATTATCAGCTTAGAATGTGTTGGCAATTTACACATATGACAATTTCGATTTCAATATAGCAATAGGAGGTAGCTACAATTAAAACATGGGTAACATCACAGATGAGGGCTTGAAGGTTTGAAGAGATGCCATAAATCCACTATCATCACATGGTCAGAAGAGATAGAGCAGGGTTCTGAACTCTGGTTTTTATGTCTCTAAAGCTCAAGGACTTAATCACAGAGGTGCACATTTCAACCTTCCATTATTATTGCAAATTATAAATTGTTTGTCTAGCCCTTCATTAGCTAACAGAGATGTTCCAAAGTGGGGTGGTCACCCTCCTTCTGGGTGAAGAATGTCTTGGAATTTTTTAAACTAACAGCACAGAGTGAATTTTAACAATATTGAAGACATGGTTTGACACTAGCCTCATGTGTTGATGTGTCAGGTGGTCATGAGCCTCTGAATGTTCCGGAGGCCTCTGAGGGAGGGTTGGGAGTGACACAAGGTAAAGGGGGTGACAGTGGCCTACATGAGCTTGTGTGCTTGCAGCATGCTTCAGGTGGCCCAGCCATATTTAAGTGGGTTTCCAGAGTGTATTATCTTAGTTTTTAAATAAAATAACCCTCATAAAATGGATAAATGGTTCTAAACATTTCTTGTAAAGAAACCATGAATTGAAAATAAATATAAACAGATAATATAAACATAAGTAAACAGTAAGAAATTGGCAGAGTTGACATGTCTACTCCTGCTCAAGCTTTTCTTCAAGTATTTTATGAGGTAAAATGATGACACTCTAATCCAATGAAATAGGAAAATTAGCCAAAAGTTTAAAATTTCAAAGGTATCCAAATATGGATTTATATCCACTACTTTATTATGAGATATTAGGTAAAGACATATCAAATATACATAATTTTAAATAAATAATTACACATATACTTGAGATGCATGTTCAAAAATTTATAATAGGATGAGGAATGTGGAAAAGGTTTGGAGACCACTGATGTTATAATCAGATGCTACATACTTTGATCATGTATTTTATTTCTCCACCAATTACTCAAAATATCTCTCACTTATTTTTTGTGAATATATACCTCTGTCTCTTGAAAACTAGAGCATTTGTTGGGTTTCACAATCAAATTCCTAATCATCCTGCTACTTTACACTTGTCTATATAGATTTCTTATTTCCCTCATTTCTGGTAGTTTTTTTTTTATCATTTTGTTACATTCCCAACTTCTCTAGAGACAATTCTTAGGTCAGTAGAGCCTATAAAACTATCTTCTTAAAGTCTACCCCAGATCCAGTACTTCCACTAGAATTTCTTCTTCAAGCATGTTTATTCAACTTAAAACTGAAATGGTGTGCATGAAATATCTATAAACCTCAAAATACTCAAAATCCTTGAATAAAGTATTGGAATATACAATGATAATGCCCAAACTCTGCAAAAATTCTCCTGATTTGTCAGATTCAATTGCAGGCTTATTGAGCACTATCAACTAATGAGCAATTCCAATGAGCTTCATAAAAGAGTTTCCAAGAACAGAAATAAGGAACATGAGGATAGTCCAAGGTTGTGATAAGAAAATGTTGACCTCATAATTTAATTGGGTATTTGGGAGACAATTAGAGCAAAAATGTCTGCCAGCTTTTTGTTAAATAGCAGGTAAGTAGAAGCGAGGCTAAAGAATTCCTGTGTTTGAATGTCTTTGTATTTAATTTGAATCAAAGTTGTCTAGAATAGTTATTGATAATTTTCTACCTAAAGGTAAAAAATTAAAGCATAAAACCTTTTGATTTACTTCTAGATTTTTGATTTTAAAATAGCAGGATAAATAAAAAATATCTCTTTCCCAATAATATGTAAACACCTTCAGAGAAGTGACCATGCAATATCTAATACATTAATAATGTTAGTTCTTGAAATCAGATGAAATGCCTAAAGTTCTTTCTGTCCAGCAAAGCTCTGGGCTGCCACGAGGGAGAAAGCCTACCACATGGGGAGCAACAAAGATATGCCAGTCATCAAGAGTAGGAGTCCGGACATTTCTGCCCACTCCCTGGTGTTTCACAGTATCACAGTCCAGGAAAATACAAAGCACAACAAGCACTGGTTGGCACCATGCTTTATTCACATAGAGAAGACACAGAGTAAGGTCAGCTCCAGTAGTGTGCATATGTTCCAATGACCGGCAGATCCCTCCCAACAGCCAACACAGGGCAACAATTTGCACACATCCCTCTCATGCCACAATGTGGGAAAACCCATTTCCTCCCCAGCGGGAATAGATATATTAGTGGGGTTGGCCAGGTAGCAAATCAAAGAAGTGCACTGTGCACCAGAACAGAAGAGGAACACCCTATAAGGCAGATGCAGCTGGGCTGTGCACAAGCTCACTTCCCAGCCTCCAGCTAAGAAAATGTTCCAGGCTCCAGCCTCTGGTTAGGGCAAGTCTAGGGAGGGGTGTCAGGTCACCCAGTCGCTGCTTCCCCAACAACAATCCTAGCTTATTAATAAATGTATCATTTATACTTGTTCCTATTAAAATGTTCGGTCCCTTAAGCAATGAGAACGAATGGTAGACTTAGGATGAGAAGAGAATGTGAAAAATTATTTTCTCATAATCCTTGAAGAGAGCTCAGCCTCCTGGACAGTCCCTTTCAGTTCTGCAGAGAACTGCCCCTTGTATTTTGTGGGGGGCCCCACAGAGCCATCAGGGCTGGAAAGAACCTTCACAGACCTGAGACACATCAAAAATCTCTAACCAGACTTTTGTTAATATAGGAGGATCTTCAGAACACCACAGATTTTCTTCTCTTGGCACTAGGTGACTTTGGACAATAGAATTTTGGGGTAAGGGGCACATCAACTATCTTGACAGAAAAGTGAAGTGCAGTATGGGCTGTGCATTCAGACAGCCTGAGTTTCAGTTCTGGTCTCAGCCCTTTCCTCAGGTGTAAATATGGAAACTCTCAGGGCTACAATTTCCTATTCTGTAGGAAAAGGAGAATTATATCACCTACCCCATAAAGTCTCTGTGATAATTAAATGAGTTAATACATGTAACATGCTTAGAAGAGTACTTTATATATATAATGTTTGTATACATATATATGAATATATATGCATTCATACATATTAAGATATTTAGTTTATGTAATTGGCTCATGAAATTGTGGGTCTTGGCAATCTGAAGTTTGTAGGGAAGGCCAACAGGCTGGAGACCCAAGCAGAATTTAATGCTACAGACTTGAGGCAGAACTTCCTCTCCAGGAAACCTCAGTTTTTGCTCTTAAGGCATTTGGCTGATTGGGTGAAGGTCACTCATATGCTCAAGGGTAATTTCCTTTACTTAGAGTCAACTAATTGTAAATGTTAACCGCACTACAAAACACCTCAACAGCAACGTCTAGATTAGTGTTTGATTACGTAAATAACTGGGTACTACGGGCTAGCCAAGTTGACATATAAAATTAGCCATCACACAATGGTTAATATTTCCCTTCAATTCCTTTCATTCTGGAATTCTAAGCTATTGCAGGATGGTCATAAATTCAGAGAGATTAGTCCTGATAGAAATTCAGTATCAAAGAGACAAACTAGACATTCCAGTACAGATAAAATTAGATGAGACAAAATATATAGAATCCAGAGCTCAAGGTCTGGCACAGATTGATCCCCAAATCCCAGCAACCATAGTTCCACAGATTTCACCGGAGTGTTTGAATATGGAAATGAGCCTCAGGTGATCCCTTTAGGTGGACTGCCACTGGGGAGATCTTGGGGGCTGCTTCAAGGTATTTGTCTGACTCATACCTTGATAAATTGTCTAGAATTTGACTACCCATAATTTCATGCACATAATGAGTAGATTATAAGAAATAAAAGACGCAAGCAGATTTTTAATGAAAATGATGTCTGCCGCCAGTCGTTATTCCAAGGATTACATCATACACAGTTGCTGAAGTTCCCTTGTACAAGAGAAATAGCAAACTCTCAAGCCACTTTGGAAAATAGGTTTTATTCATGGCCATGAAAGGTAGCTGAAGCCAAGTGAGGGAGGACTATATCCACCTTCTATTTTAATGATCTTAATTTTGCTAATGGAATGTTAGTAGAAAGAATTTGGAAGCCATGTGGAGCCTACTGCATTGTTCAGTATTGATGTTGCCTGCAAATTAAATGTACCTAAGTAGCCACCTGTTTATGCTTATGATTATGTAAAGCCCCATATGTTTCCCTCTCTACACATGGGAGGTAAATATTGAAAAAATTATTCTGATGCCAAGGGTGAAAACAGCAGCAATTCTTCTATAACTGTCAACATATGCTGTGGTGTTTCCTTGTAGTGTTGTGCTTTGTCTGACATATTTGCTGATTTTTACCATGCAATGTTCAAAAAAATCTGTTACCCATGATCATACAAAACAATTAAAAATCAGTTTACATTAAATTCAAATTAGGAAGAGATAAAATTTTCTGACATAACCATAACTTTTAAATGGATTTCAGAGTTTAAGATTTAAATAGATTTTGATTTGCACGATAAAGAAAACTGAACTTGTTTTCTAAATTCTCCAGCTTATAAAAAGGAACATTTTCTTCCGGAGCACATCCATATGACTAGGCAACAAAAGCTAATTCCAGTAACATGAATCTAGAAGGCCACCTAAGATCAGGATTGGGCTCTTCAACCAACTAACTCGTCACCATCTCACCGGACTTGACTTAGAAAGGTTGGTGCGCCCTGTTGGACTCTTGCCTGAAGATCTGACGTAGTATCAGACAGCACGCGCTGCAAAGTTGTTTTGAGACGAGTCTCTTTAGGGCTTTAAGAGATCTGGCGTAGGTAACATCGATGTAACCACCCCAAATTATTCAAAGATTGGCCCAGACAGTAGCTTGCAGGAAAGATCAGAAGAACAGGACTTGCTGTTGTTGATTACTTGATACACTAAAGATAAACAGAGTGGAGATTTCCATGGTTTGTATCTGATTAAAGGGGTTTTAAATACTGACTGGTTAGGAGCCCTGGACTGGTTAGGAGCCCCAAAAAAGTGTTCACAGAAAGAGATAGAAAATGACAGAAAAAAGATGAAAACTTAACAACAGCATCAAAAACTGAGAATAATAGACCAGCTACTTTGAGAAACCAGAAAGAATTACTTTAATAATAATGAGAATAGAGCTGAAGTGGGAAATCATTGAAGACCTTTTCATGCCGAGTCTCGTGAACCTGAGCAGTGCCACTAAATTTTAAAAATAATAAGAATCACAGCAATTAATAATTATTGAGTACTTGCTATGTGCCAAGATTTGTAGTAAGCACTTTGTGATCGCTTCATTTGTTTTATTTAATACTCAGAAAATTGTATGAAGTAGATAGTATTAGAGGTAGACAGTATTAATATTATCCCAAATTTATAGACGAGGAAACTGATATGGTGATGGAGTAAACACATCAAGGAATCACCCAGTCTCTCTGCAGCCATCCTTTGATAGCACGGTTTTATATGTTTATATTATATAATTTAAATATATATAATATATTTACATGTACATTTATGTTATATATTCAATTTATGTTATATATAAATATATATATTCTTTCTAAAAGTTTAGTAAGTTCAAAATAAAACTAAAATCATGCCCTGTCATCAATGATTATCTCTGGCACATACACAAAATAAATACTTGCCAATAGACTGAGAGATGGTATTTGAAATATAATAGCAAATTTATTTTCAAATGGCTACTCAATGTATTATCAAAATTATTTTCAGAAAGTTCACAAATATCTTTATAGCCTGTAGTTTGGTTTGAGAGTGACCATTTGAGAGTACCTTTCTAAACTTTATTATTGTAATTGTAAAATGTTAGTTAAATAAATATGCAGAAAACTTGCCATTATTGTTTAATTTACATTGATGTGTCTGAACTAATTTCCATGTGGTCATGTCATTTGTATTTCTTCTACCCTTTGTCCATATCCCAGTTAGTGTTCTACTAGATTTTCTATTGACTTTGTTACATTTTACATTTTCACGATATTAAGTCTTTTAAAATTGTCATTTTCCACACTCTGTTGTTAAACTTTTCTTCTTTTTTGCTTTTCTGATGTGCTGAAATTTCTGTTTTATGCAATCAAATAAAATTTTCTTTATGGTTTCCCATTATATTTATAATTTGAAAGTTGATTCATACCCAAAAATAGTTTTACTGAAAATGTAACTCATCTATCTCAAATTGTTTTTTGGCTATGGGATGTAAGATTGATAATCCAATTTGATCTTTTGTTTTCCAAACAGATAATTATACTAGAAAATTTTACTAAATAAATCTTCCTTTACCCTCAGATGTGTATTACCAAGTTTATCAAATAGCTAGTAGTACTCAGAAAGTTAAAGGCCTGTTTCTGAGCTATTAACAAATACTTAAGGACACGGGCACAATCATGAAATTCAAAGCATTGCTTCTGTTCCATCTATGGGAACTAGTGCTGTTATTATTAAAACAATTTAGTGAGTTATCTTTTGATTTTCTGTAACTACCACACAGTATAATTTATTGTAGCTTTATAATAGATTTTAATACTGGGAGGAAAATAGTCCCTGATTGTTTTACTTTTGCTATATTTGCTTCAACATTTTCACTTGTTTATTCTCCTGAATGAACTTTGAATTACTTTCTCATGTGCCAAAGTAATAATTATTATGATTATACTATGGGAACGATGTTTATCATGGTGTCAAATTTATAAATGAAGTCACGAATAATTGATGTATGTATAATATTCAGTCTTCTGGTTCAAGAACTTAACATGTCTTTTTATTTCAATAAATAAGTAAATTTTTGAAATATTCTTTAAGTAAATAAGTGAATGAATGAGTAAAATTTTTTATATTCTTTATACCATGTTTAAGTATTAAGCCCAGTTGTTTCATGCTTTTATCTTGCTATTTGTAGACAGAATTAATTACATTGCATATTCTAAATGGCTATAAATGGAAAGTTATTAATATATTTATATATAAGTGTATATTAGTTTATGTACATATTTTGTTTTATATATTTATATATCTTTGTTTATATATATTTGCTTATATACATATATTTCCTAAATATTTGTTTTTAATCCTCTCATCTTAAGAAACTATTAATTCAAGCAAGTTTTGAATTGTATTGCATTTGATTCTCTTGTTTTTCTGGGCAATCTTACCATATGCAAATAAAAACTATACAAATTTGTATATAAAGCAAATACATATAAACAAATAATGTAATATTATAGTATATTATATAATACCCTTATTTTCAAAAGTTTTATATTTCACTTGTGTTTTTCTATATTTACTTATTCAAAATTCTAGAATGGTCTTAAATAAGAGTAAAAACAAAACCCTTAAAAAATAACCCTTTCTTTGTATGACTCCTCTACTGTGTTTTACTTCTCGGTGCCTATTCTGACTCCAGGTCATCCTTGACAGTCTGAACCTCTGCCCATCCTCTCGGTCAAGTCCTGTTGTCTTCTAGGATTACGGAAGTTTTAAACTTCAAATTACTGAAAAAACTAGGACAGGAATACTAAAACAATTTAATTGTATACTTTGCGAGTGTATTTTATGGTATGTATGTTAATCTCAATAAAACTTATTTAAAAAAATGAGAGGTCAGAGAGATGGACAATTAGGTAACAGCCAAAAAAATTTAATTACTTTGGTCCCCTCATACATTCCTGGTGGGAATATAAACTATCCGAGCCTTTCTGTAATGTGATTTGGCAATATATATAAAGAGCTTTAAAAACAGTTTTACTTCTGACCCAATAACTTCATGTATATGAAATTATTACAATAATTAGAGATGCAGACAAAATCTTAGGATAAGCCTTCTCACTACTACTCATATTACATAAATGGCCAAAGTTGACCTTGAATTTAAGAAATTATGATATACGCATACAATGGTCCATTGCATAGAAAATAAAAATTATATTTCAAAGAACATCTAATGACACAGGTAAGTCCTCAGGAAAAAAACAAAAAAAAACTTATTTCCCATGATTTTAAAACATGAGTGAGTTGGGCAGGTGGTTTCCAATGCACTGGAAAACACTAGAAGTGCACAAATAATGGTCAAGGGCTCTGGGTGATGTGATTATAAGGAGCTTTTGTTTCCTTCCTTGCATTTTCCTCTGTTTTCTAGTTTTCTGTAACATGCATGTGTAACTTGTAAAACTGGGGGAAAATCAGTACATTTTGTAACTTAAAAAGCTTGTTCCAGTTAAGAGTCAAGGAACTGATGACTTGAGTAGATCACTTTGTTCTCCTGGGACTCCCTCCATTGTTATACTGTTGAGGTACCATCATAAAAAGCTTTCATAGGACTTGTGCATGTAGAAAAGGGAGAGGGAAGATAAGAAGTGATGAGATAGATTTTACAAGATGGACATAGATAGTAATACTATGAAAACTTATAGAACAGTACTCATTGTGGAATATAGCCTATTTCAAAATCTTTCTGACAGAATTCTAGTCTGATGCTACAGTGTACAGAGGTGAGTAAAAAGATTCTAACCCAGAACTGCAAAATCTGTCTGCCAGATAATATGCAGTTTATTGTCCAAAAACCCAGAAATTAGAAAAATAATCTGATCAGGTGATAGAGAGTAGGAAAAAAAAAAAAAGTGGGCCAGAAAAATGGAACTGAAAATTACTGTAATTTCTTCTGTATTTTGATTAATTCATGCTTTCTTGCATAGTGTATTCAGAATGCCCCTTTTTGTCTAGGAAAATATTTTGTAAAGTAGCTGCAGCTGAAATTATTTGCTTAAGTGAGTACAGTGGGGAAGATGTGCCTGAAGAGAAGCTGACCAAGAAAATTTGAAAGAATAGCCTCTGATTCTTTGGATAGCAAGTTATCTAAAAGGCAGGGAGACCTATTTAGTCTGCTTTCAATCATGTTTCATCAGATTGGAAAAAGAGGAGCAAATTTTGCCTTATATCTTGATTCCTTTAACAAAAATCCTTGAAAAAACAGAAGATAGAAAAGTTATTCATTGCAAAGCTATTAAATGTATTTTTAATTATGTTTTGCATAATAATCTTCCAATCAGGTCCTTTTAGAAACTGATATTTTAGTCAAATAAATAATTGGCTACAATCATAAAATGGCTATAGATGAAAGATTTAGTCATTAAATGATAGATGAAATCTATAAAGAATGACCATTGAATATAATAAAATGTTTTCCATCAATTGAGTATATTATTTCCCAAATGAAACAATGAGTAAATTAATTTTAAAAATGTTAATATAATATGTTTTTTTGGTATCCAAGCATAAAGGAGCAAGTCATTTAACCTTAATCAATTTCTTGAGAAAACAATTCTATTACTAATCCAATTGTTTTCTTTGGTTACTTTTCTTAATACATTCCTCTACTTTTCACATTTATTTAAAAAAAATGATTTTTAAAAGAGAGTGCTAAGTGATAAAGGTATTATGGGAGAGAATTCTCCATGGCATTTCTACATGTCTCAGAAGCTGGAGGTAGCAGATTTGTTTCCAGGCTAGTATAAAAATAATAGAGAATGCCTCCTTCCCCAGAGACATTCTAGGATAATAAAGTCTCCCTCTTCTTTCCAGAGGAGATTTTTTTTTTTTCTAACATTCCAGGGTAATAAAGATAATGTCTTTCTCAGCGGCAAAGGTTGTTTGGTTTGCCAGCAACTCTTTATAACTTTGGGGTTTCCTAAGTTCAGGATTCTTCAGCTGTAACACAGACTACCACATGCTTAGCACCCACCTGAGACTACTCTATATCACCCTCATGGGGTTTGGGGGAAAAGAGAATTACTGAGACATGAAAGTTCATGTTGCCTGCTCTACCACAAGTAATAAAGTGTTAAATCCATTTGGATTGTTGTTTCCTTACAAACACAAGTGTGGCAAGTAAACCTAGCAGCTACACTGGTGCTTGGGGGTTGTTTGATCCCTTGTCAGATAAAATCTGTTATCTGTTAGAAATTATTTTAAGTAGAAAGCACTACCTCTGAACCAGTTTATAATGCATGGTTTAGATGCATTAACATGTGAAGAAAATATTATATTTAGCAAATTTTTTAATATTCATCTAAAAATTCCCATTTCATGTTATTATTTTAGTAGTGATGTTAGTCTAGATATTTTTACCATTACCATGTTTAAGGCAAGTACCAGAAAAACTAGAAAGGAAGCCATACATTCAGGGATCTGTGGGCTTTTATTATGAGAATGATGTTAATTGACACAAAAGACCATCTCACTGTTTTTCTATATTTAAGTAAAAAGAAGGAATGGGAAGCAACATTTATTGAGATCCATTTATGATCAGTCAGATATTTTGTATACTTTCCTCATTTAATCTTATTTATATAACCTTATTACAATCTTCATTTTAAAGGTATGTAAATTATTGTTCAGCGAGCTCAAGGGACATGCCCAAATTCACAAAGACAAACAGTTCTCTAGAATTCCAAAGGCTTTCTTTTTTTAACTATATCAAGCTACCCCTGTATATAAATCATAGGTTGACCATTTTTAAAACTAGTATTTGATTCACACTGTAAATACATCTCTGTTATAGCAAGTCATAAGATGAGATAAAAATATGTGCCGGAACTGCCTGCCTGGATTGAAACTAAGTTACATACATCTCAAATTATAGCAAGGTGGAAGTAGCCCATCTCTGAGTGTGGAAAGCCTGAAATCTTGCCCTATCTGAGTTTCACTAGACAATCTAATTCCCATTAGATTCTGAGCTTCCCTCGGCAGAGTGCGTGATGGAGTTGGACCAATTGACTTCTAAGTCTCTGTCTCTCAAGCCTACCATTCCGTCATTCTGCAAATGATTTCTGAATTATGTTGCTCTATTATGAGGATAAAATTCCCACAATATCAGTCTTTAAATAGAATTAGTTTATACCATGTTTTTAGTTTCCCAGTTTACCACTCCATGAAGTTGTAAATTTTGTAACAACAGTAATGGTATTAAATTAAATAATATAAAAGTGTATCAGCTGTAATATTCAATTCACTCACTGAGTTTTGGTGATGATGGCAGTGATTCTTAGGAAAGGAAGTACAAAATAGTGCTTCAGAGTTCAGACTCTGTGCTCTAGATCTGTACTCTATATCTAGAGCTATCTAGATCTGTCTAGAACTGTGCTCTCCAAAACCATAGCCACTATTGGATCCTCTGTGCTCAACCATTCAAATGTAGCTATTTGAAATGTGTCTAATCCGAATTGAGATATGTTGTAAGTGACATACTTGATTTTAAAGATTTAGCGTGAAAAGAATAAAAGATCTCAATTTTTGTATTGATTAGATTTTGAAAGGATAATATTTTAAACGCATCTGATTAAATAATAATATTTTACTAAAATTAATTTCACCTTTTTCTTTCCCCCTTTTTAAATATGGGTGGTAGCTAGCCTTCAAGATGGCTCCCAAGGATTCCCACCTCCTGATATTCAGTTACACCCTTCTGAGTCCCCTCTCAGACCGTACCACAATTGTTCTGTATGACCTGAAGAATATAGCAGAAATGATGGTATGTGACTTTTGAGATTAGGTTATAAAAACTGGGATTTCAGTCTTAGCCTTTTTCCCAGATCACTGGCTCTGGAGGATCCCTATAGAGGGACCATATGGAGAAGAACTGAAGCCACCAGCCAACAATTCCATGAATAAGCCTGTATGTGGCCCTTCCATTTCCAGTCTCTTTAGAGACTGCAGACCCTGGGTAGAGCTTCACTGCAATCTCACAAGAAACCTTGCATCAGAACTAAGTCAGATAGAACTCTGATTCCTGACCCTCAGAAACTGCATGAGATAATAAACATTTGTTGTTTCAAACTGCTGAAGTTAGGGGTAATTTGTTGCACAGCAAGGGATAACTAATACAATGTGGCCACCAGAAAATTTAAAATTACATCTGTGCAATTTAATTGAAATCACATTATATTTCTATTGGACAATGGTAGCATAGATTCAACTTAACCACTTCCTAACTATGTGATCTTGAGCAAGTTATTTGGCCTTTTTTGTGGCTGTTTCCCATCTGTAAAATGTGAATACAGTTAGTAACCTATATATCCATAAAAATGTTTGGAACAACTTCTATATGAGACCAAGGGAAGAGATATCTATTTGGTACAGGATCTAAATTTTCTAAATGGTACAACTCTACAGTCGATTTGTTCAGACACCACAATTGCATGGAACTTTGAATAGGAAGTGAGATATGGTAGGTTAGTATAGGCAGGAGTGAAGTAGTGACACATCCCAGAGTAATTTGGGCAGATAATAAAAAATATATTTACAGCCTCCCCCTCCTCAGCCCCGAGGATCTGGGGGAAGGTGCAGATGTGTTGGACATCCTCACCTGGACTGGTGTTGATGTTGTCACAAACATTGGGACTGGCGGTTTGATGTGCTGAGCCCTCGATCATGGACATGCCCTTATGAAGCTCATTACTGCAAAGCAGAGGCTAAACTTGCATGTAATTGTGCCTAAGAGTCTCCCCCTGAGTACCTCTTTGTTGCTCAGATGTGGCCCTCTCTCTCTCTAACTGAGCCATCTCGACAGGTGAACTCGCTGCCCTCCCCCACGTGGGACCTGACTCCCAGGGTTGTAAATCTCCCTGGCAATGCAGAATACGACTCACTGGGATGAATGTGGACCCGGCATCGTGGGACTGAGAGTATCTTCTTGACCAAAAGGGGGATGCAAAATGAGACGAAATAGTTTCAGTGGCTGAGAGATTTCAAAGGGAGTCGAGAGGTCACTCTAGTGGACATTCTTATACACTATATAGATAACACCTCTTAGGTTTTAATATATTGTAATAGCTAGAAGTAAATACATGAAACTACCAAACTCCAACCCAGCAGTCTGGACTCCTGAAGACAATTTTATAATAATGTAGATTACAAGGGGTGACAGTGTGATTGTGAAGACCTTGTGGATCACACCCCCTTTATCTAGTGTATGGATGAGTAGAAAGATGGGGATAAAAACTAAAGGACAAATGGGGTGGGATGCGGGAGATGATTTGGGTATTCTTTTTTCACTTTTATTTTTTATTCTTGTTTTGGTTCTTTCTGATGTAAGGAAAATGTTCAGAGATAGATTGTGGTGATGAACACATAACTATGTTATCATACTGTGGACAGTGGATTGTATACCTTGGATGATTGTATGGTGTGTGAATGTATTTCAATAAAACTGAATTTAGTAAAAAAAAAAAAAAAGAAAAGAAAAAAAATATTTGGAACAGTTTTATGCATAAAAGTATTTAGAACAGTGAATGGGGCATCATACGTGTTATTCAAGTGTTTGTCCTTAATATCATCAGCTTCCTCATTTGAGTGTGTG
Organism: Choloepus didactylus; assembly: GCF_015220235.1. NCBI lineage: Eukaryota > Metazoa > Chordata > Mammalia > Pilosa > Megalonychidae > Choloepus > Choloepus didactylus. The sequence goes on along the minus strand of NC_051313.1, from coordinate 20,308,467 downwards.
CTATGAGCAGGGCAGAGTGTCAGTGGTTGTAATCTTCCACCTCTAAGCTATATCACCACGTTTCCTACATGCCTCCTACTTCCTGAAATAAAACTCCTACACAGAACTAAAATTCATACAGTATGATCTAAAAATCCAAACAGAAAGATTTCTTCAGTATAACTTTGTAATTTTAACAGTGGTTTTATGGATGTAATCACAACCACTTCCTTGAACATATGGTTTAGAGACAGTTAATGTAAACTTGCCATTTGGGAAAAAAAAAAATCCCTGTTCATTAGAAAGATGTATTGAAACACTTTCTTTCTGGATATTTCTCATGACTAAAGAGAAGACATTTATTATTCATGCTGCAGAACACTACCATCCAGATTTTGGGACTTCACTTTAAACCAAACATTTTATGATTTAGGGAATAATGCCATCAACTACTAAATATCAGGATATATTGTGCTTGGAAATAAAGGCATGTTTCCCACCTCGTAAAAAGCCTCAGCCCAGAGCACTGTCTTCTAAAATAACGAACTGCGGTTCTAAAACAGTATGTTTTTTTCCATACAAAGCTGAAATAACTGCCTTTTATTTCTTTTAATATATTTAAACATTTTTGTGTTGACAAAATAGAAACATACGGAAGCATAATATTAATATAGGATGCATGGTAGTTCCCTGGAAATTTAGGTATCTGTGTGATACCTGAGACTCAGAGTTAGAATTCTACTGCCCTGAAAGTCAGCATTACCCCATACCACAACTGTTAAAAGAAGCTGAAAAAGAGATCAGACTTCAGTCAGAGATATGAATGAAGTGGATCTGGTTAGGACTAAGGCAAATAAGAATGCAGAGTATAAAGGATGTCATTGTCTGCATTTTAAAACTCCGACTTCTACGTGGGACTGAAAGTAAGAGATATTCATTTTGTCCAAAATTTAAATTTTCTGTAGTACATTATCTAATCTAACCTCTCTGGCCAGTGCCTGTGGTTTAACCCACTAATCCTGATTACTAAATGTGGCTGACGCATTGTGCATATGAGGCTTGAGATGGTTTTTGCAGAAGGAGAAATCACTGAAAGGTAATTACAATAGATAAAAGTGGTATCTTAACATTTGAAATAAATAGATGTAACTGTACCTTGATACAGCTTTTCACTTGTTTAGTTTTTAAATGTTAGTATAATCTGAATAAATTTAATGTAAAATTTAGAAAGAATGTGACAAAACATCTTGGATAGTTCTGTTTGTGTTTTTGCACATTGTAAAAGTGGTGTCTCAGCTAAAAATATAGAAATTATTTCTAAAGTTAAATTATTCTGGTTTACTTGCAAGTTTAAACAACCTAATTACATGGACCCTAGAAGAGGGAATGAGATCATGTTACTCTATACAGGTTAATGTAATACCTTGATACATTCCTGAGTATTTTGCACAAAAAAATGAAAAAGTATTTGCAAAGTCCCCTTGAAGGACTGGAGAAAATAAAATGTGGAACTATTAAACTTCCACACTTGCAGAATTCCTGATATTCTCTCAAGCACTAGGGACTCCCAATTTAATAAGCCAAGCTTTCAATCTTGAGACTTGCCCTTATGAAACTTATTTCTGCAATGGCAAAGGTAAACCTATGTATAATTACGCCTAAGCGTCACCACCAGACAACCTCATTTGTTGCTCAGATGTGGCCACACTCTCTAAGCCAGCTCTGCAAATAAACTCACTAACCTCCCCCGATGTGGGACATGAGTCCCAGGGCTATAAGTCTCCCTGGCAATGTGAGACATGACTCCCATAGTTAAGCCTGGCCCTGGATTGAGGATGCCTTCTTGACTAAAAGGGGGAAAAGAAATGGAACAAAATAGAGTTTCAGTGGCTAAGAAATTTCAAATAGAGTCAAGAGGTCATTCTGGAGGTTATTCTTATGCAAATTTTAAGATTTTGAAAATTGCCATAGTATGCCAAACCCCAACCAACAGTATTCCTGAAAACCCTAGGGAGTGCTCTGGGCTCTATCTAAGACTCTATAAAAGTTTTATCTAATAAGCTTATTTTTTCAGAAACTTAGAGTCACCAGATGTCTCCAAAGTCATATAAGCCCTGAAACCCAGAGGTACAAGTCTCTCCAAAAACAACAACCAATTTCATTCCTCTACCCCATAATATCAACACCCTTTTTCATCACAAAGGAAACTGAATAGTTGAGAAAATGTTCAAATGAGACGGAGGAGGTATAACTGAGAAATTAGGATTTAAGATACTTCTTTTTAGTTTCTAGTGTATCAGAATAGCCAGAAGGAAATACCTGAAATTGTTGAACTGTAATCCTGTAGACTCGATCTTTCATAATGGTTGTATAACTTTATAGTTTTTATCGTGTGAACATGTGATTGTAAAAACCTTGTGGCTAACACTCCCTTTATCCGGGATATGGGTAGCTGAGTAATAAAGACATGAATGAAAATAATAACAATAATAATAATCATAGGTCAGAAATATGGGGGGGAAATACCCCTATGTAAACTATGGGCAATAGTTACAAAGCTACTTTAATCATCTTTCATCAATTGTAACAAATGTAACTACTGTTAAAAAAAATAGTAGAGGAGCAGCACCATGGTGGTTGGCAAGAACAAGCATCTTACAAAAGGTGGCAAAAAAGGAGCCAAGAAGAAAGTGGTTGATCCATTTTCTAAGAAAGATTGGTATGATGTGAAAGCACCAGCAATGTTTAATATAAGAAATATTGGGAAAACACTAGATACAAGGACTCAAGGAACCAACATTGCATCTGATGGCCTTAAGAGTCATGTTTTTGAAGTGAGCCTTGCTGATCTGCAGAATGATGAAGTTGCATTTAGAAAATTCAAGCTAATTACTGAGGATGTGCAGGGCAAAAACTGCCTAACTAACTTCCATGGCATGGATCTTATCCATGACAAAATGTGTTCTATGGTCAAAAAACGGCAGATCATGATTGAAGTTCATGTTGATGTCAAAACTACCGATGGTTATTTGCTTCGTCTTTTCTCTGTTGGTTTTACCAAAAAACGCAACAATCAGATTCGGAAGATCTCTTATGCTCAGCACCAACAAGTCCGCCAAATCCGGTAAAAGATGATGGAAATCATGACCCGAGAGGTGCAGACAAATGACTTGAAAGTAGTGGTCAATAAATTGATTCCAGGCAGCATTGGTAAAGACATAGAAAAGGCTTGCCAATGTATCTATCCTCTTCATGATGTGTTTGTTAGAAAAGTAAAAATGCTGAAGAAGCCCAAGTTTGAATTGGGAAAACTCATGGAGCCTCACAGTGAAGGTAGTAGTTCTGGAAAAGCAAGCAACTGGAGATGAGACAGGTGCTAAAGTGGAATGAGCTGATGGTTATGAGCCACCAGTCCAAAAAATCTGTTTAAAATTCAGACAAAATAAAGCCTTATTTGTGGGAAAAAAAAAAGGTAGAACTACAAAAAAAAGAAAGTGTTTTCATCAATAATAACAGATTTTCCACACCAATGCAAGCGTTGATGGTGGAGTGGTGTATAGGAATCCTGTATTTTTTGCATGATTGTTCAGTAAACCCACAACTTCTCTAATAAATATATATATGATGCAACCAGTGTTAAATATTTTAAGTTTAGTTTCCCATAAACATTTTATCAAAGAATCAGCTTCCAATTTGTCACCTGTAGATGTCCTTACCAAATCCCTGTAAACCTTTCCTTTCTTGACTTTTATTTGAACTTACATGTGCAGAAACTACATCTATAGTGCTATGTTTTCTGGTCAAAGGCTGGATATCTTTCTTCAGAGTAGCGTCTTCATTTGCACAGAAAACATGTTGAATATCCTTGACAGGGTTATTATCTTCCACATCAAACCTTTGAATTACCATGAGAAATTGAGATTCTGTGTTTATAAAGTTTGCTTTTAAAAGGAAGGATGGGTGACACCCCCCAAAATGGCAGAATAATGACCTCTGAAAATGGTCTCCTCATTAAAAACAATAAACCTGGTGAAAAAATTTCAGAATCAACTTTTTCAGAAATTTGGAAATTAATCAAAGGTTTGTGGCAATCTGGGGAGTATTTATTAAAGGAAAAATGGCTGAAACTTGGTAAGAATAGCAAACTTTGTGATGTGTTAACTTGCTGTATCCCCATTTCCCCACTTCCAGCTCTTTGATAGCCTTGAAAACAAACAGCCCACAATTATGATGAGAAACAGCAGTCTGGGAATCACAGGAATGGTACAGTAAGGAGTTGGAACTCTTTCAAAGCCTCCTTCCTAGAATTGTCATTATTTCACTTGACGGTGGTTCCTGGGAGATCTGACTTAAAAGGTCATCTTTATTTGATCTGCTTAGAGCTTACCCAAAGGCAAAAGCCTTTTCTATGGGGCATTTGTCAGAAACAATGAGAGGAAACTGTTTAAATTTGTGGCTGTCTACAATAATGGAAAAGAGCATTGACAAATGGTAAAGTCACTAACATGTTTAATAGGAAAAGATGGGAATTGATTTCCATGGGGACTTTGAAAAGTTGTGACTTATTCCTGAGAATCTAGAAAGCTACACACATGGGTATGGCTATGTGCATAACCAGGACTGTACACATGCTCAGAAAAACCTTAGAACACCCTAAGATCTCACTCTGGCTGATATTGAGGAACTACATAAGAAGAAAGTAAGAACTAAGCCACGCTTTTCAGCTACCTGACTAAGTGTTGAAGGCATGCCATGAGAAGAAGAGCCCCTAAACAAAGAATGAGAGACCTATAGGTTTTAGGTGGCCAAGAATAACTTAGCCCAATCATTAACTGTTCACTAAGCCAATTGAGCAGTGACTTTAGTAGCTATACACAGCAAAGAATATAGGCATTACAGAATAATTTCAGAAAGATTACTAAACAATCCTCCTCCCCTCTCCCAAAAAAAAACCAACCAAACAAACAAACAGGAACAACAACAACAAGCCTATGATAGGGGAAAGAATCTGACTTCTAGAGTTGCCACATTTTACTATTTAAAATACCTAGTTTTCAACAACAAAAAAATTATCATACATGCAAAAGAATAAGAAAATATGATCATACACCAGAAAAAAATAAAAGCAGTTGATAGGAACTGTCCCTGAGAAGGCCCAGACATTACAAAGACTTTAAATCGGCTATTTAAATATGTCCAAAAACCTGAAGGAAACTATGCCTTAAAAACTTAAGGAAGTGATGAGAATCATTTATCACCAAATAGAGTAGAACAATAAAGAGACAGAAGTTCTAATAAAAGAACAAATAGACACTCTGGAGTTGAAAGTTGCTATAGCTCAAATGAAAAATTTACTAGCAGGACCCAACTCAGATCTGAGATGACAAATAAGTGAATTAGTAAATTTGAAGTTAAGTCAATTGAGATTATCCATACTGAAGAACAGAAGGAAAAAAGAATGAAGAAAAATGAATGGCGCCTCAAAGACCCATGAGAATTTTCAAGAGTACTGACTAATACAGGCATATTGGGATTCCCAGAAAGAGAAGAGAGAGAGAAAGGGCCAGAAAGAATATTTGAAGAAATAGTGGCCAAAAACTTTCAAAGATGAAAAATATTAATCTACACATCCAAAAATTCAGTGTACTCCAGGTAGGAAAAACGTAAAGAGATCCACACATATATACACAATAATCAAACTGTTGAAGCCAAATAAAAATAGAGACTCATAATCAGCAAGTGAAAGTGACATCATGTACAAGGGACTCTCACAAGGATAAAAACTATTTTCTCTTCAGAAACCATAGAGGCCAGAAAGAGGTGAAATGACATATTCAAAGTGCTGAAAGAAAGACTAACAACCAAGAATTCAATAAAACTTCTTTCAAAAATGAAGGAGAAGGAGGATCTAAGATGGCAGCATAGAGAGGAGTGGAAGCTAAGTAGTCCCCCTGGAACAACTGAAAAAAAAAAACCAGAAACAACTAGTAAATAATCCAGAATAACTGCAGGGGGACAAACGTGACCGTCCACTCATCATACACCAACCTGAATTGGGAGGAATGCCTGAGATCACAGCATAAAATCTGTAAGTAAAAACTGTGCATTCAAATCGGGAGACCCCTCCCCCACAGCCCGAGCTACAAAGCCTCATGGTGCCAGAGAGAAGCTTTCTCCCAGCAAGCGAATATAGCTCAGCTGAGCTCCAACTGGGGTTTTAATTAGCGAGTGTGAACTGCTCACTACTAGGAACGAATTCCCAACAAGTAGACAGAGGCTTTGGGTGATGACCGACCCTGGAGAGCTGGAGGGTCGCCTCGGACTAGCTCTGTTCCTTTTTCGACTCAGTGGAGAAAGACTCAGCCATTTTTGGTTCCCAGTTCTGTGACCCAGACAAGGGTATAGCACAGGCAGAGAGAGACCACTGAAATGCTAATGACCTCCCTCTAGGGCGTCTATCTTCTCTAAGAGGAAAGGGGTGGGGCCCAGCTCTACTATCTGCCTTTCATTCAGAACTTACACCAGTCAAGAATTATAGGCTAATAGGTGCCACCTGCTGGGCAGAAAAGCACAGTGACCGGAGGCATCAGAGGGTATACCAATTTTCTAAGACACACCCTCAGGGAAACTGGATACTGAATATTTCTTCCTTCTGGGACCTTAGCCCATTCTGGTCTGGGGAGGCCTGATTGGGGTAACCAAGGAAACCATGCCTAGACAACAGAAAACTAAAATCTATACTAAGAAAAATGAGGTTATGGCCCTGTCAGGGTAACAAACTTGCACTTCAACTGTGATGCAGGAATTGAAACAACCAATAATAAGTGAATTCAAAAAGTTTAGGGAAGATATGGCAAAAGAGATGAGCCGTATAATGAAAACACAGGACATACATAAGGTAGAAATTGAAAGTTCAAAAAACCAAATGGCAGAATCTATGGAAATGAAAGGCGCAACACAAGAGATGAAAGACACACGGGAAACATACAACAGCAGATCTCAAGAGGCAGAAGAAAATACTCAGGAACTGGAGAACAAGGCACCTGACAGCCTACACACAAAAGAACAGATAGAGAAAAGAATGGAAAAATATGAGCATCATCACCGGGAACTTAAAGACAAAAAGAAAAGCAAAAATTTACATGTCTTTGGTGTCCCACAAGGAAAAGAGGAGGGAAAAGGGGCAGAAGCAATAATAGAGGAAATAATCAATGAAAATTTCCCATCTCTTATGAAAGACATAAAATTACAGATGCAAGAAACGCAGCATACCCCAAACAGAATAGATCTGAATTAGGCCTACGCCAAACACTTAATAATCAGATAATCGAACATCAAAGATAAAGAGAGAATCCTGAAAGCAGCAAGAGAGAAATGATCTATCATATACAAAGGAAGCTTGATAAGACTATGTGTGGATTTCTCAATAGAAACCATGGAGGCAAGAAGGAAGTGGGGTGGTATATTTAAGATACTGAAAGAGAAAAACCACCAACCAAGAATCCTATATCCGGCAAAACTATCCTTCACATGTGAGGGAAAGCTTAAAATATTCTCTGACAAACAGGCAATGACTGAGTTTGTGAACAAGAAACCTGCTCTACAGGAAACACTAAAGGAAGCACTGTAGACAGAAAGGAAAACACAGGAGTGAGAGGTTTGGAAAACAATTTTGGGAGACAGTAGCACAGCAATGTAAGTACACTGAACAAAGATGACTGTGAATATAGTTGAAAGAGGAAGGCTGGGATCATGTGGGACACCAGAACAAAAGATGAACAATAAAGACTGGGACTGTGTAACTCAGGGAAACCTAGGATGCTCAACGATTGTAATAAAAGGTACAAATATGTTTTTACATGAGGTAAAACAAATGAATGTCAGCATTGCAAGGTGTTAAAAATAGGGTGGGATTGGGGGGAAAATACAATCAATGCTAGCTAGAGGCTAGAATTAACAGAAACATTGTATTATGCTTCCTTTTATGTAACAAAAGCAATATACCAAAGCTAAATGCATATGGGGTGGTGGGGAATAGGGAAAAGGTATGGGACTCTAAGGATTGCTGATGTTGTCTGACTGTTTATTCTACTTTATGTTAATGGTATCTTTCCTTTTGTTACCTTCTAGCTATCAAGTTTTTTTGTTTGTTTTTCTCTCTTTCTCTTGCCTTTTTCTTTTGCCTCTCTGCCTTCTTTAACTCTTCCTCCATTTTTGTGGAAGAAATGTTCTTATATAGAGAGTGGCAATGGTGCTCAATACATAAATACGTGACTATACGGGGAACCAATGATTGTTTACTTAGGACGGAATGTCTAGTGTTTGATCAAAACCATCTTAAAGGAAATGGGTTGATGAAGAAAACTTGAGGGCACTGTATGAGTGAAATAAGACACATAAAGGCAAATATTGCAGGGTCTCACTGATATGAACTAATTACAATATGTAAACTCATAGACATGAAATATAAGTTACCAGGATATAGAATGAGGCTAAAGAATGGGGAGCAGTTGCTTATTATGAGCAGAATGTTCAACTAGGGTGAACTTAAATATTTGGAAATGGACAGGGGTGATGGTAGCATGTAATGAGAATAACTAACAGTGCTGAATGGTATGTGAAGGTGGTGGAAAGGGTAAGCTCAGAGTCACACATGTCACCAGAAGGAAAGTTGGAGGTTAAAAGATGGGAATGTATAAAACAGTGAATCTTGTGGTAGACAATGTCCATGATTAACTATACAAATATTCGAAATCTCTCTCACAAACTAAAACAAATGTATGTCACTATAACTAGAGGTTAATAATAGAGAGGCATATAGGGAAAAAATATATACCTATTGCAAACTATATACTACAGTTAGTAGTATTTTAACATTCTTTCATCAACAGTAACAAATGTACTATACCAACACTATGAATCAATAATGGAGGGGTGGGGCATGGTTAGGGGTATGGGAGGATATGAGTTTCCTTTTTTTAATCTTTGTTTCTTTTCTGGAGTAGTGAAAATGTTCTAAAAATTGAAAAAAAAATAATTGTGTTGACGGATGCACAGCTGTATGGTGGTGTCGTGGGCAATTGATTGTACACTTTGGATCTTTGGATAGTTGTATGGTATCTGAACAATCTCGGTAAAAAAAAAATGAAAAAAAAAATGAAGGAGAAATGAAGACATTCCCAGATAAACCAAAGCTGTGAGAATTCATCACTATCAAACCTGCACTAAAAGAAATACTACAGGGAGTGCTTCAGGCTTAAATGTAAAGATCTTAGAGAGTATCTGGATTACACACAAAGGTTCTTTATTTAAAATAAATCATTTAAATAAATAAATAAATAAATAAATTACTATAATTTGATGCTTTGGGTGATATTTTGTACTGTACAAATGAAATTTATTTAAAGTATATATAAATTTATTAGTATACATTCTAGTAAATCATAAATTAATTTTTTAAAAAACAGTAAATATATATCTAAATATATTTAAAGTAAACATAAAGGAGAGTGTGAATGTATTTTTGTTTGTGGTTCCTTTCTTCTCCTGATTAAAAAGAAAATTGCATAAAGCAATAATTATATTCTGTGATTATAAGCACACAGTGTATTATGATGTAATTTATATGACAATAACATCAAAAAAGATGGGGGAGGGAATGGAGCTATATAAGAGCAAAGTTTTTTATATTATTGAAAATTAAATTAGTATTAATCCAAATTATATCATTATAAATTAAGATAATTGTAATCCCCATGGCAACCACTGAAAAAATAGCTCAAAATATACAGTAAAAAAAAATCAAGGTTGTATAAAAATGTAGCTTCTGAGGGGTGACAATGTGATTGAGAAGAAACTGTTTATGTTGGATAGAATATATATTAAGTGAAATCAGGGAGCACTACTTCATAAATCAAGCACTAAACTTGCGGCTTGCTCTTGTGAAACTTAGAGTTGTAAATGGGTGGCTGAATTCTCCTGTAATTAAACCTAGGAGGCACCTCCAGGGAACCTCATTTGTTGCTCAGATGTGGTCTTTCTCTCTTTCTAAGCCCAATTCAACAAATAAATTCATTAACCTCCTCCTGCCCCAGATGAGGGGCATGACTCCCAGGGAAATGAATCTCCCTGGAGATGTGTGATGTGACCCCAGGAATGAGCCTGGCCCTAGCAGGGAGGGATTGAAAATGCCTTCTTGACCAAAAGGGGAAAAAAGAAAGGTAACAAGCTGAGGTCACAGTGGTGAGAGATCCCAAATAGAGTCGAGAGGCTATCCTGAAGGCTCCTCTTATGCAACCTCCAGCTAGACATCCCAAATGGCTACAACATGTCATGCCCTTACCAAAAGTAGTCCCCAGATATCTAGGCCCCTACCTTAGATTCTGTAAATGATTCACTCACTGTGTTTTATTTCTCAGAAATGTAAAGCTACCAGAGTGTTCCTATGCCACAGAAGTCCTAAAATCCAGAGGCATCAGCCTCTTTAACAACAACAATCAGATGCAGCCCCCTTCCCCATATTGTTGACACCCCCTTTCAATATGAACAAGTTAGGGTGCTCACTGCCTAGATACCCCTGAAGATGGAGAAAGAGATTAAGTGAGAGGAAGGGGTAGCAACAACAAAGATAAGATTTAACAAAGGTCTATGAATACTGAAACTTAATATAAATATATTTGTTTAGATGCTGGGGTGTTGGAATAGCTGGAAGGAGGTAAATGACATAGTGGAACTGTAACCTATAACATGCTTTGGAATTTGCTCTACAGCTACTTGTTGAATTGGCCTTTGAAAGTCTTCCACCTTTCTGTTATACCCTATAGAGCATAATAAGAAAAGAACTGACACTGGAACTGTAACCCATAACAGTTTTTGAAATTACCTGAATAACTGCTTGTTGAGCTGTACATTAAAAGTTTACACCTTTCTGTATGTATATTTTACAATAATGGAAATAGCTGAAGTTGTGGAACTGTGACCCATGACATTCTTTGAAAATTGTTCTCTAACAACTTGTTAAATTGTACCTTGAAAGTTATCACTGTTATGTACATATGTTAAAGTCCACAATAGAAAATCATTAAAAAATTTTAAAAAAACTTCAAGGGAATTAAAATTGTACCCTAGAAAATATCTATTAAACACAAAATATGGTAGTAATGGTGGAACAAAGGTAAAAAAGCAATCTGAGACATATAGAAAACAAATAGCAAAATGGCAGATGTAAATCCTACCTTTTACGTAATCCATTAAGTGTAAGTGGATTAAACACTCCATTTTTAAAAAAACAAAGATTGGCAGAATGGACAAACTTTTAAAATCATCCAACTATATACTATCAAACAGAAACACACTTTAAATTCAAAGACATGAATACTTTGAAAGTAAAAGGATAGAAAAGATAGACCATGCAAATATTAATCAAAAGAGACTTGTTCTGACTATAGCAATATCAGATATTCATAGAGTTTAGAACAAATTTTTTTACCAGAGACAAAGTAGGGTGTTATATAATGATGGAAGGGCCAGTCCACCAAGAAGATAAACCAATTATAAACACAGATGCACCTAAAGATAGAGCCCCAAAATACACAAAGCAAAAGCTGACTAAATTGAAGGGTAAATAGACAATTAATTAAAAATAGTTGGAGACTTCAGTAATAGAACAACTAGACAGAAGATTGACAAGGAAATACAAGATTTGAACCACAATATAAAATCAATTTGACATAACAGCCATCTATTAGAATATGTCACCCAACAACAGCAAAATAAACATTCTTCTCAATGGCACACTGAACATTCTCCAGAATAGACCATATGTTATGCAATAAAATGTCTCAAAAAATTTAAGAGCATTGAAATCATACAAAGGATTTCCTTTCACTACAATGGAATAAAATTCAAAATTAATAACAGAAGAAATTTGTCAAATTCATAAATAAGGAAGGATGTTTTAAAACAATATTGGCCTTTCAAAGGATAAAGGTCAAAACTGACTGTGTTTTAAAACTTCAATTTCCATGTGAGACCAAGGGAAGAGATGTCTATTTGGTGCAGGATCTATATTTTCTAAACAATATAACTCTACAGTTGGTTTGTTCAAACACCACAATTGCATGGAGCTTTGAATAGGAAGTGAGATGTGGTGGGTTGGTATAGGTTAGAGTGAAATAGTGACACATCCCAAAGTAATTTGGGCAGAGAATAAAAAATATATTTACAGCCCCTACCCCCTGCCCTGGCCCCGAGGAGCTGGGGGAAGGTGCAGAAGTGTTGGACTTCCTCACCTGGACTGGTGTTGATGTTGTCACAAACATTGGGACTGGCAGTTTGATGTGCCGAGCCCTCTATCATGGGACTTGCCCTTGTGGGGCTTGTTACTGCATAGGAGAGGCTAAACTTGCATATAATTGTGCCTAAGAGTCTCCCCCTGAGTACCTCTTTGTTGCTCAGATGTGGCCCTCTCTCTCTCTAACTGAGCCACCTCAGCAGATGAACTCACTGCCCTCCCCTCTACATGGGACCCTACTCCCAGGGGTTTAAATCTCCCTGGCAACGCAGGATATGACTCCCGGGGATGAATCTGGACCTGGCATCATGGGATTGAGAATATCTTCTTGACCAAAAGGGGGATGCAAAAATGAAATCTCTCAGTGGCTGAGAGATTTCAAGTGGAGTCAAGAGGTCACTCTGATGGACATTCTTATGCACTATATACATACACCTCTTAGGTTTTAATGTATTGGAATAGCTAAAGGTAAATACCTGAAACTACCAAACTCCGACCCAGTAGCCTGGACTCTTGAAGATGATTGTATAATAATGTAGATTACAAGGGGTAACAGTGTGATTGTGAAGGCCTTGTGGATCACACTCCCTTTGTCTAGTGTGTGGATGGATGTGTAGAAAAGTGGGGACAAAAACTAAATGACAAATAGGGTGGGATGGGGGGGATGGTTTGGATGTTCTTTTTTTACTTTTATTTTTTATTCTGATTCTGATTCTTTCTGATGTAAGGAAAATGTTCAGAAATAGATTGCAGTGATGAATGCATAACTACGTGATCGTACTGTGAACAGTTGATTGTATACAATGGATGATTGTATGGTATGTGAATATATTTCAATGAAACTGAATTTAAAAAAAAAATATTGGCCTTTGATTTTAAAATCTAATTGCTACCTTAAATGAAAAATTTTAAATATAGTAAATATATAAAAACTTTTGTTGTTGATGTTTATGAAAAATATTAGTGGCCTTGATTTTAATCTTTCTCTATAGTGCCAATGTAGGAGGATTACTCGTATCTGGGATCTCTTTCATCACCATCTACTAATCCCTTTGAAAGAAAATGTTTCTTGATCATCACCAATCATTCTCCCCCTTGAATTTAACCCTCATCCTTAAAGTAAAGCTACTTTTGTAAATATACTTTTCACATTGCTGCCCAAATGATGAACGATTACTGTGCCAAGAAGAAGCTCAAAAGAATGCTCTAAATAGCAACTTGCTAAGTTAAACTAGGCAAAAATCAAGCATCTGTACTAGTGTAATAGGAAACAGTCATTTTAACTCACTAAATATTTATTATGTGCATCTTCTCCTAAACACTGTTAGGATTACAGTAATGAATGAAATTCAGATTCTGCCCTCAGGGACCTTGTGATCTATCAGGTAGATAGTGCTGGGAGAACAAGCACACAAATAACTTTAATTGTATGCAAAATGTGATAAATGCAATCATTAGGGTGTGGAAGAACATAGCAATTTAAAAAGGGAGTCTTTACATCCTGCTTGAGTATTTAGGAAAGGCTTCTTAAAAGTAATGACTCTCAACCTTTTTTGCTCATTAGAATCACTTTGGGAGCTTTAAGAAGCCCTGATGACCAAAATTTGCCCCAAACCAATAAATCAGAATATCTCAGGCAAGAGGCATGAACATCAGGATTTTTTAAAACTCCCTAGAAGATTTCAATGCATATCCAAATTTGAGAACCATTGTTGTAAAGGACTGAGGTGAGGAAGGAATAGTTAGAATTTAACTATGGATATAATTTCAATTGAAAAGTATAGGATACTGGAGCACTTGGAACAATCCTTTCTTCTGTATGACTAATTTCTTTTCATACTCAAGCGTCAGCTGAAGTACAATATTCTCTGAAGAAATTTTCTTGACTCCCCTGATGATAATGGTAAAAATAATCACCATCTTAATGGTAATAAAAACTGACCTTTATATAGCACTTAACTAAATGCCAAGTACCATTCTAAGTACTTTAAATATATTTCAACATTTAATCCTCCCAATAATTCTGGGAGGAAGACAGTATTATTACCCTGTTTTACATGAAAAGAGGGTAAATAATTGCCAAGGTTACACAACTAATAAAGGGCAGAGCTGGGATTCATATATGACACCTGATTCATGTTCTGAAAGATGTTGCATGTTCCTTCTCCAACCCCCCATGGAACCTATAGATACTTCAATAAGACCAGAACATTGTGCTGTTTAGTAGTTTCTCTCTTCCACCAACCATTCACTCATTTTATAAACCTACTGAGCACATCATCTATGCCAGAAAATGTGCTTGGTACTGGAAATACAGTCTAATAGGTTGTATTTCAGCTGTCAAATAATTTTACTCTAAAGCAAGGGTCAGCAAACCACAGAGAGAGCCTGCTGCTACCTGTTTTTTTTTTTTTTTTTCTTCTTTAACTTGGAAACCAACTTTTTATTTCTCAAAATATAGAAGGTTTGCATTATCATTTATTTCTTTCTTTAACTGTATTCCACATATAAGGATCTTATTTAATTCCTAAGCTAAAACAAATTTGTTAATTACATAATTATATATTTAAAATTTTATTGCATTGGGATCAAAGACATAGCTAGTAAATTATCCGTTCTCTTGATTTATCAAGATTTTCTTGAGTTTTAAAAATTCTTCTATTTTATTTTATTTTTTATTAAGATTTATTCACACACCATACAATCATCCAAAGTATACAACTGATCATTTTACCATCATATAGTTGTTCATTCATCACCCCAATCTATTTTTTGAACATTTTCCTTGTACCAGAAAAAACGAAAATAAGAATAAAAAAATAGGAGTAGAAAAAGAACACCCAAATTGTCCCCCACCCCCCGCCCTATGTTTCCTTTAGTTTTTTGCCCACATTTTTCTATTTATCCATCTATGCACCGGATAATGGGGAGTGTGATCCACAAGGCTTTCACAGTACATTGTCACCCTTTGTAAGCAACATTGTTATACAATCGTCTTCAAGATTCAAGGCAACTGGGTTGTAGTTTGATAGTTTCAAGTATTTACTACTAGCTATTCCAGTTCATTAAAACCTAAAGAGTTATCTACATAGTGCATAATAGTGCCCATCAGAGTGACCTCTCGACTCCGTCTGGAATCTCTCAGCCATTGAAACTTTACTTCATTTCATTTCACATCCCCCGTTTTGTCAAGAAGATGTTCTCCAGCCCATGATGCCGGGTCCAGATTCCTCCCCGGGAGTTATATTCCATGTTGCCAGGGGTATTTACAACCCTGGGTGTCAGATTCCATGTAGGGGGAGGGCAGTGATTTCACCCACCAAGTCAGCTTAGCTGGAGAGAGAGGGCCACATCTGAGCAACAAAGAGGGATTCGGGGGAGACTCGTAGGCACAATTACAAGCAGGCCTAGCCTCTCCTTTGCAGTAACAGGCTTTTTAAGGGCAAGTCCCATGACAGAGGGTTCGGCACATCAACTCGCCAGTCCTCGATGTTTGTGAGAACATCAGCAACCATCCAGGTGAGGAAGCCCAACTCCTCAGCATTTTCCCCAGCTCCTCAGGGGGGATTCTGCATATTTTTTTCAATTTTTTTTAATTAACTTTATCAAAAAATGTAAAAAAACAGACAGTAAAATAACATTTCAAACAAAACAAAAACAAAGGAATAAGAAAAATACAAATAACCTAAAATAACTACATTACTTCCAACATGTTCCTACTCTACCCCAAGAAAATAAAGACTATAACCCAGCAAAGGAATAAGAAAAACAGATAGCCTAAGGTAACTACATTTATGTGAACTTGTTCCTACCATACCCACCAGGAATTAATAAACCATAGTCATTCCAGAGCATTCCTAGAACATTAAATTTACCCATGATAACTTATCTCTTATTAGATTATCATCCTCCCTTCACTAATCGCTATCTATCACTATGTCCCCTATATTCTACATTATAAACCATTTATTTTACATTTTTCAGTGTTCACATTAGTGGTAACATATAATATTTCTCTTTTTGTGCCTGGCTTATTTCACTCAGCATTATGTCTTCGAGGTTCATTCAAGTTGTCGTATGGTTCAAGACATTGTTCATTCTTACTGCCACATAGTATACCATCATGTGTATATACATTTTATTTATCCACTCATCTGTCGAAGGACATTTGGGTTGTTTCCATCTCTTGGCAATTGTGAATAATGCTGTTATGAACATTGGCGTGCAGATATCTGTTCATGTCACTGCTTTCAAATCTTCCGGGTATATACTGAGAAGCGCAATTGCTGGATTGAAGGGTAACTCTATATTTAGTTTTCTAAGGAACTGCCAGACTGTCTTCCAGAGTGGCTGAACCACAGTGCCACCAACAATGAATAAGAGTTCCAATTTCTTCACATACTCTCTAGCATCTGTAGTTACCTGTTTGTTTAATGGCAGCCATTCTAATTAGTGTGAGGTGGTGTCTCATTGTGGTCTTAGTTTGCATCTCCCTAATAGCTAGTGAAGCTGAACATTTTTTCATGTGTTTTTTGATCATTTGTATTTCCTCTTCAGAGAACTGTCTTTTCACATCTTTTGCCCATTTTATAATTGGGCTGTCTGTACTCTTGTCATTGAGTTGTAGGATTTCTTTATATATGCAAGATATCAGCCTTTTGTCAGATACATGGTTTCCAAATATTTTTTTCCCATTGAGTGGCTGCCTCTTCACCTTTTTAACAAATTCCCTTGAGATGCAGAAACTTCTAAGTTTGAGGAGTTCCCATTTATCTATTTTTTTCTTTTGTTGCTTGTGCTTTGGGTGTAAGGTCTAGGAAGTGACTGCCTAATACAAGGTCTTGAAGATGTTCCCCTACATTATCTTCTGGGAGTTTTATGGTAGTGTTTCTTATATTGAGGTCTTTAACCAATTTGGAGTTAATTATTCTGTAGGGTGTGAGGTAGGGGTCCTCCTTCATTCTTTTTGCTATGGATATCCAACTCTCCCAGCCCCATTTGTTGAAAAGACTATTATGTCCCAATTAGGCTTTGGGGGCCTTATCAAAGATCAGTGAACTGTAGATCTGGGGATCTATCCCCAAATTTTCAATTCAATTCCATTGATCAATATGTCTGTCTTTGTGCCAGTACCATGCTGTTTTGACTACTGTGGCTTTATAATAAACTTCAAAGTCAGAGAGGGTAAGTCCTCCCACTTTGTTTTTCCTTTTTAGAGTGTTTTTAGCAATTCAAGGCATCTTCCATTTCCAAATAAATTTGATAACTAGTTTTTCCAAGTCTGCAAAGTAGATTGTTGGAATTTTGATTGGGATTGCACTGAATGTGTAGAAGTGACGTCTTGATGATATTTAGCCTTCCTATCTGTGCTGGTTTGAATGTATTATGTCCCCTCAAATGCCATTATCTTTGATATAATCTTGTGTGGGCAGACATATCAGTGTTAATTAGATTGTAATTCTTTGAGTGTTTCCATGGAGAGGCGCCCCACTCAACTGTGGGTGATGACTCTGGATAATTTCCATGGAGGTGTTGGCCCACCCATTCAGGGTGGGTCTGAATTAAATTGCTGGAGCCATATAAATGAGCTGACAAACAGAAGGAACTCAGTGCAGCTGAGAGTGACATTTTGAAGAGGAGCTACAGCCAAGAGGGATACTTTGAAGAATGCACAGAAGCTACAGATGACAGACAGTTTGAAGACGGCCATTGAAAGCAGACTCTTGCTCCAGAGAAGCTAAGAGAGGACAAATGCCCCAAGAGCAACTGAGAGTGGCATTTTGAAGAGGAGCTGTGGCCTAGAGAGGAATGTCCTGGGAGAAAGCTATTTTGAAATCAGAACTTGGAGCAGATGCCAGCCACGTACCTTCCCAGCTAACAGACATTTTCCAGACACCATTGGCCATCCTCCAGTAAAGGTACCCAATTGCTGATGTGTTGCCTTGAACACTTTATGGTCTTAAGACTATAACTGTGTAACCAAATAAATCCCCTTTATAAAAGCCAATCCATTTCTGGTATTTTGCATTCTGGCAGCATTAACAAACTAGAACACTATCCATGAACATGGAATATTTTTCCATCTTTTTAGACACCTTTCTATTTTTTTAGTAAAGTTATGCAGTTTTCTTTGTATAAGTCTTTTACATCTTTGGTTAAGTTTATCCTAGGTGCTTGATTTTTTTAGTTGCTATTGAAAATACAACTTGAGTGTCTCTTCACTTCAGTCATTTCTAGTGTGTAGGAACATTACCAACTTATGTGCATTAATCTTGTATCCCACCACTTTGCTAAACTGTTTATTAGCTCTAGTAGCTGTGTCGCAGATTTCTCAGGGTTTTCCAGATATAAGATCATATCATCTGCAAATAATGACAGTTTACTTCTTCCTTTCCAATTTGGGTGCCTTTATTTCTTTGTCTTGCTGGATTGCCCTGGCTAGCACTTCTAGCACAATGTTGAATAACAGTGGTGACAGCGGGCATTCTTGTCTTGTTCCTGATCTTAGAGGGAAGGCTCTCAATCTCTCGCCATTGAGTAATATGCTGGCTGTGGGTTTTTCATATATGCACTATCATATTGAGGAAGTTTGCTTCAATTCCTACCTTTTGAAGTGTTTTTATCAAGAAGGGGTGTTGGATTTTGTCAAATGGTTTTCAGCATCTATTGAGGTGATCTCTTGATTTTCCCTTTTAATTTGTTAATATGTTGTAATAAATCCAAATAAACCCACTCTGAGACATATCCTGATCAGATATTAGGCTTTGGGGGCCTTATCAAAGATCAGTGAACTGTAGATCTGGGGGTCTATTGCCAAATTCTCAGTTCAATTCCATTGATCAAAATGTCTGTCTTTCTGCCAGTACCATGCTGTTTTGACTACTATGGCTTTATAATAAACTTCAAAGTCAGGGAGGGTAAGTCCTCCCCCTTCATTTTTCATTTTTAGAATGTTTTTAGCAATTCAAAGCATCTTCCCTTTCCAAATAAATTTGATAACTTTATTTTTTAATTTGTAATACATTGATTTTCTTATGTTGAACCATCCTTGCATGTCTAGAATGAACCCCACTTGGTCATAGTGTATCTTTTTTTTAATGTGTCTTTGGATTTGATTTGCAAGTATTTTGCTGAGAATTTTTGCATCTATATGCATCAAGGAGATTGGTCTGTAGTTTTCCCTTTTTGTAGTATCTTTACCTGGTTTTGGTATTAGAGTGATGTTAGCTTCATAAAATGAGTTAGGTAGTGCTCCATTTTCTTCAATGTTTTGAAAGAGTTTAAGTAAGATTAGTGTCAATTCTTTTTGGAAAGTCTGGTAGAATTCCCCTGTGAAGCCATCTGGCCCTGGGCATTTATTTGTGGGAAGCTTTTTGATGACTGATTGGATCTCTTTGCTTGTGATTGGTTGGTTGAGGTCTTCTACTTCTCTGGTCAGTCTGGGTTGTTCATGTGTTTCCAGTCCATTTCCTCTACGTTATCTAGTTTGTTGGCATACAGTTGCTCATAATCTACTCTTGTAATTTTTAAAATTTCTTCAGGATCTGCAATAATGTCACCTCTCTCATTCATTGTTTTGTTTATTTGGGTCTTCTCTCTTTTTAATTTTGTAAGTCTAGCTAGGGACTTATCAATCTTGTTGATCTTCTCAAAGAACCTACTTTTTGTGCTATTTATTCTCTCTATTTTTGTTGTTGTTGTTCTCTATGTCATTTATTTCTGCTTTAATCCTTGTTATTTCTTTTCTTCTACTTGGTTTAGGATTTGTTTGCTGTTCATTTACTAGCTTCTTCAGTTGCTCCATTAGTTCTTTGATTTTAGCTCTTTCTTCCTTTTAAATGGATGCATTTAGAGCTATAAATTTCCCTGTCAGTATCATTTTTGCTGCATCCCATAGGTTTTGATATGTTGTGTTCTCATTTTCATTCATCTCTATATATTCAGCAATTTCTCTTGTTATTTCTTCTTTAACCCACTGATTGTTTAGGAGTGTGTTGTTTAACCTCCAGGTATTTGTGAATTTTCTAAGTCTCTGGTGGTTATTGACTTCTAATTGTATTCCATTGTGATGAGAGAATGTGCTTGAATAATTTCATTTTTTTTTAATTTATTGATGTTTGTTTTATGTCCCAGCATATGATCTATTCTGGAGAAAGTTCAGTGAGCACTAAAGAAGAATGTATATCCTGGTGATTTGGGATATAATGTTCTATATATGTCTGTTAATTCAAATTCACTTCTCAGATTGTTTAGGCTTTCAATTTCCTTATTTGTCTTCTGTCTGGTTGATCTATCTATAGGAGAGAGCAAAGTATTGAAGTCCCCCACAATTATGGTGGAAACATCTATTTCTTCCTTCAGTTTTGCTAATGTTTGTCTCATGTATTTTGTGGCACCTTGATTGGGTGCATAAACATTTATGACTGTTATTTCTTCTTGGATTATCCCTTTTATTAGTATGTAGTGGCCTTCTTTGTCTCTCATAAGATTCTTGAATTTCAAGTCTATTTTATCTGAGATTAGTATTGCTACTCCTGCTTTCTTTTGGCTGTAGCTTGCATGAAATCTTTTTTTCCATCCTTTCACTTTCAATTTCTTTGTGTCCCTGTGTCTAAGATGAGACTCTTTTAAGCAACATATTGATGGTTCATATTTTTTAATCCATATGCCTATCTATATCTTTTAATTGGAGAGTTTAATCCATTTACATTCCGTATTATTACTGTGAAGGCATTTCTCGAATCAACCATCCTATCCTTTGGTTTATGTTTGTCAGATATATTTTTCCCTCTCCCTCTTAATGTCCTTTAACATACCCTCACTGAATCTCTTTAGTTCTGAACTTTTCTCCATACCTCTCTCTCCTTTCTTTGTTTCTCTGTCAGTAGGGCTCCCTTTAGTATCTGAAGTTGGGCAGGTCTTTTATTAGCAAAATATCTCAGTATTTGTTTGTCTGTGAAAAATTTAAGCTCTCTCTCAAATTTGAAGGAGAGTTTTGCTGGATAAAGTATTCTTGGTTGGAAATTTTTGTCTCTCAGGATTTTAAATATGTCATGCCACTGCCTTCTTGCCTCCATGGTGGCCGCTGAGTAGTCACTACTTAGTCTTATGTTGTTTCCTTTGTATGTGGTGAATTGCTTCTCTCTTGCTGCTTTCAGAACTTCCTTCTTCTCTTCAGCATTTGAAAGTCTGATCAGGATATGCCTCAGAGTGGGTTTATTTGGATTTATTCTGTTTGGAGTTCATTGGGCATGTATGATTTGTGCATTTATGCTGTTTAGAAGATTTGGGAAGTTCTCCCCAAGAATTTATTTGAATAGTCTTCCTAGACCTTTACCCTTCTCTTCCCCTTCTGGAACACCAATGATTCTTATATTTGCATGCTGTATGTTGTCCATGATATCTCTGAGATCCATTCCAATTTTTTTTATTTTTTCCCCATTCTTTCTTTTGTTCTCTCACTCTCCATTCTGTCCTCTTCAGGCTCACTGATTTGCTGCTCAGTTTCCTCTAATATAGTACCATGAGTATCCAGAATCTTTTAAATTTGATTGACAGTTTATTTCCATAAGACCATCTATATTTTTATTTACTCTTGAAAATTCTTCTTTATGCTCTTCTAGGATCTTTTTCATGTGCTTTATACCCTGTGCCATGATCTCCTTGTTTGTCATTAGTTCTTTGATTAATTGCTCCAAGTACTGCGTCTCCTCTGATCTTTTGATTTGGGTGTTTGAGTTTGGGTTATCCATATCTTCTGGTTTCTTCATACGTTTTAAAATTTCCCATTGTTTTTGGCCTCTTGGCATTTGCTTATCTTGATAGGGTTCTTTTAGGACATGAAGGCTTATTTGAACAATTATTTCTAATTTGTCAGCACTGCAGCTTGGTGGAGTGCACTTTCTCTGACTAACCAGCAGATGTGGTCCATGAGCCACCTATTCCCCTCAAGCCAGTTCTCACCAACTTTGTCTTTGTGGTGAGTTGGGGTCCAAATCTTGTGGGTGTCCAGTTGGTACACCAAATTTCTGTGTGTAGTTGGTGCTGCCCACCCTGAATGTGGGATGTGTGTCTGAGTGTTAGAAAGGGAGGGCAGCTTTAATAATCAAATCTCCCAGGTCTTCCTGGAGACTTAAAGCTGTTGTAGGAGTCCAAACCTTTGGTTCAGTCTTGCCACAGTTTGTCTCTGCCACAGACCCACAAGCCCCTGGTATTGATGTATGGCCCCTGGGACTTATGTGTGGTTCTCTCTTCCAAGCCATGCCATCCTAGGACCTCCACTGAGGGAAGACTGTGCTATGTCACAGGTGAGCGCAGACCCCAAGGGAAGCTCTGGGCCATGGGGTCCTGCAGGGGTGTTCCCAGCCCACTGAAAAGTTGTCTGTATGGGGCATGGTAATTTCCCCCTTTCACAGACCTCCACCTTCCTAGCTACAGGACAATTAGCTGCAGGTATACAAAAGCCTATTGTCCATGCCAGATACTGAGGCGTGTGCACAGGTTGTGAGAAGCACTTCCCGCCACGTTGGACTGTGGACTGCATGGCTCTTGCTGCCAGATCTGCAGCCACTTTTGGGTTTTTAAACTAATCCATCTCCAAATGCCAACCCTCAGTTTCTCCTGACTACAGCATAGCTGCCAGTTCTCCAGCAGGCTCACTCACTCATTTCAGAATGCAGACTCTTGGTTTCATCATGTGCACAGGCCCTGTAGATTTAGCAGAACTTGTCCAGCCATTGCATCCCTGGAACTGGTATTCTGGGGCACTTTCTGTCTTTTATCTAGTATTTTTCACGGAGACATTATTTTTGCCCTGTCTCTCCTAATCTGCTGTCTTCCTCCTGCTACCTGTTTTAGTGAATAAACTTATATTGAACAACAGCCACACTCACTGGTTATTATGTATGACTATAGCTGCTTCAGTGCTACAACAGCAGAGTGGAGTAGTTGCAAAAGCAAAGCCTAAAAATAATTTGCAATCTGGCCTTTTATAGAAAAACAATGGCTGACCCCTGACCTAGAGAATAAGACAGAGAAGAAAATTGCCAATAACTGCCCAATGAGGTACATTTGATGGTGCCTAAGATACTATGGGAACATAGAATAGTGATATTTACATTACATTAGAATAAGCAAAAGTTTTTCAGAGGATATGATATGGATGAGTACCATGAAACAGACAAAGAAGTGAAGCCAGACCTGTTAGTAAAACCAGACAGAGGCTAGAAAAGCAGAAGAGGAATAAAAAGGGTGGATAACACTAATGTTCTTAGCAGCATTATTCACAATTGCCAAAAGAAGGAAACAACCCAAGAGCCCATCAGGCAATGAATGGATAAACAAAATGTGATATATGCATACAATGGAATATTATTCAGCAGTAAAAAGGAATGAAGTCCTGAAACATGTGACAACATGGATGAACCTTGAGGACATTATGTTAAGTGATGTAAGTCAAACACAAAAGGCAAATATTATATGATCTCACTGATATGAACTAATTATAATATGTGAAACTCATAGATAGCAAAAATAGAATATAGGTTACCGGAAAACAGAATGAGGCCAAAGAATGGGGAGTCATTGCTTAATATGTACAGGATGTTTAAGCAGGTTGAACTTAAACTTTTTGAAATGAACAGAGGTGATAGTAGCACATTATTGTAAGAATAATAAACAGTGCTGAATGGTGAGTGAATGTGGTGGAAAGGGAAAGTTTATAGTCAGGTTTGTCACAAGAAGGAAAGCTGGAGGTTAAAACATGGGAATGTATAACAGTGAATCTTGTGATGAGCAAAATAAAAAAGTTCTTTCATGAGCTAGAACACATGTATGACACTATTGCTGGGAGTTAATAACAGGTATATGGGAAAAAATACCTATTGCAAATTATGGTCTATAGTTAACAATAATGTTTAATATTCTTTAATCAACAGTAATAAATGTACCACATCAATACTATGGGTCAATAACAGGGGGATACAAAGGGTATGGGAGGACTAGGGTTTTCTTTTTTCTTTTTATTTTTTTTCTGGAGTAGTGGAAATATTCTAAAATTGATCATGGGGATGTATGCACAACTATGTGATGATACTGTGAGCCAGTGATTGCATACTTTGGATGGTTTGTATGGTGTATGAATACATCGCAATGAAATTGCATTTTTTTAAAAAATTGAATTTATAGTTTCTGCAGTACCTTTAGCTCATCTTTTCAAGGTCAAACTGCAAATATGCTTTCCCTGCTGGGATTAATGATCTGTTTTTGCTGGGCCACAGAACTAGGCTCATATTAGTCAATAATATCCTAAGTTATATTTAAGTGATATTAATTATTTCTATAGACCTTAAGGAAATGTATCTTTGATTTCTTCATTCTCAATATCTCATACAGTTCATACAATTGTCACATACTAAGTATTTACTAACTAAAATGTTTAAGTAAGTACTAACTAAAATGTTTAAATGTAAAGCATTTTTATCGCAAAGGGGAAAAATATTTGCCTTCTATTGGTCCTTGAAATACTCAAATCATGAGAGTTTTGATTTTTTATCCACTATCCGAAAAGACAAGTAATGCAGGTCTACAGAGATTTATGATCTTTAGAGTTGAAAAGTAGTATCACTTTTTCATTGCTTTCAGTTGTATAAATGTAGAATAAAATTAACAACATAGTTTTACAAATGAAGAACACTTGCAATATACTATACCTGGAAAATTCAAAGGCAATTCAAATGGCTGTGGAGACTCATGACCTTCAATGTGCTCACAAATTTCAGCAATGATCTTCTTAATTTTGAGACCAGTAATTTTAATCACTTCTCCTGTTGACAAACAGCATTCATTTCCAAACATTTCATAAACAGAGCCTGAGAAAAAGAAAAGTAAAAACAGTTTTTTAAAAAAGAATTAAACAAGAAAAACAAAGTAGGAGTAAAAAGTCTCATATAAACTATTTTACTGTTCCTCTCTTAGCTACCTACTACACAGGAAGTCAATCAAATAGCAAAATGTACATGTACATGTACAGCTTGTACCAGGAAAAAATATTAGATTTTAGCTTCATACATTGGGCAACATATAAATAATCTTACCTTTTTTATTATTATAAATTGAGTTAATGGTTTCTGCAGTACTTTTAGCTCATCTTTTCAAGGTCAAACTGCAAATATGCTTTCCCTGCTGGGATTAATGATCTGTTTTTGCTGAGCAATATACCGAGGCTTATATGAGTCAACAATATCCTAAGCAACCACTGCAAAGAAGGCTGTAACACCATCCAATATCTCAAGACATGAGGGTCTGCACACCAGGCCTTTGTATTAAGAGCATCATACCTATTTATCAGAACTGGTGCTCTTCTTTATCATGAATAAAAGACCTTGTCCAGTATTAACTCTGATTTTTTGACAAACTAGAAACAACTCTCAATGTCTTTATGAAAATAGAGGAAATACCAGCCCAGATAAATTTAAAAGCTTCACTTTAGCTCAGGATTTCAGTCTCTTCCCCGATGAACTTTTTATCAAAGATACTAAAGTTAAGCTTTTCATCCATTTATTGTCCTTTTACATTGCTGGTGGAAAGAGACCCAGCCGTGAAATCACCATATGATAAGCAACAGGAAGAAAAGAGAAGCAAAAGTTCTGGATAATCTTCCCCTACTAAAAAGGGAACAACCAAACAACTACATGCCTGGGAAGTTAACTCTTTATAATTGAACAGAAGAGTAAAGCCTGATGCAAATAACATCACAGAATGTGTGCTTTCAAATATATCAATATTTCCTAAGTTCCAAATGTTTTTTTTTTTCCCTCTTTACCTCATTAAATTGCAAAGTATATGAGTATAGGATTTTCATTTTGTTTGTTTCCTGAATTATTCTCTGTTGAAGCCCCACCTCACACAATCATGCCTGATATATAACAGGCACCCCAAACATTTATATGGCATGAGGTGTTTTCACAAATGTTATTAAGCCTGGCATCCAATCCAGTGCTTAACAACTATCTGAAATTTTATCAGTATCCTAGCAGGAAACAGGTGGCTTACTCAAACTAAAATACTTAGAGGAGGTTTTAATAAAGAAATGATTTACATTGGTATGGACTTTTGAAAAATTATTAAAGATAGTAGAATACCCCTGGCTAATAATAGAAACTGTTACAACTCCTAGCCCAAAAAGTAATGAGAAGAAGAAAATTGTGTAGACAAGAATGACTTGAGTGGAGCTGTCACTTACACACTTGGAACACCACCAATTCTAGGCAACCCAAGAAAATACATTTCCCCACCTAGCAGCTCTCCCTACATTTGATCTTCCGCCAGAGCACCCCATTTTGGCCAAATCCAGCCAGAAGCCAGAAGGTCGCTGCTGATGCCTCCTCATCCAAAAAGTCAGCCTCCCAGGTAAAGAGTGCAATTGGAAATCCAATGCATCAAACTTAATATTTATTACTAAGTGAAAAACATTTTTGCTGGCATGCTAGCGTATCTGTTTCTTAAGCTTTAAGTGAGTACTTCCACAACGTCCTCCTTTTCTCATACTATTCCTTTAACCACATACACGCTCATACTTTTCATTAACTCAGCAGTCTCAAATCCTTTGTGGAACAAACTGATTTATTAAAAAAATTACAAATCCACAGTGACATTTTCTTCCATATGAACTCAAAATAGTTGTTTTGTATGATCCTTATTTGGCAATAAATCGCATACTAATATTTTATATCCTAAGTATTATCTCTCCTTTTTTTTTAACTTTTTATGAGTTTCATATTTATTACTCCCAATTCAATTTTAAGATCTTGAGAGAAAATATTTTGTTATATTGTTGCATAACTGAAACACATCAACCTCTTGTCTTCATTCACTCAACGATCTTTAATGAAAACTACTACATGTAAGGTATTATGAGTGACAGTAGGTTTCATAGATAAAAGCATAATCATTTCCCCCCAGAAGTACCATCTTGAAGGGAACAAACAAGTAAGCAGAAAATTGCAACAGATTATGAGAAAGCTGTAATACAGTAATTACAGAGCACTGTGGGAACTTGTGGGGAGTGAGGGGAGAGAGTATTTAAATGAGCCATTACATGGGAAAGAGATTAGGGATAGTTTCCTGGAAGAAATAACAGCTAGGCTGAGATGGTAAGGACAGACAGACGGGATAGTATTTGAAAAAGTACTGAGATGTTAAAGAGCCTAATACTTTCTGGAAACTTCACGTAGGTGAAGAAAGGGGAAATGGAAAGGAGACTATCCAAATTCTGCAGAACTTTCAAGAAATCATCAAAAACAAAAAAGTTATTTCAAGTCTGAAAAAGCCTCAAAGTCAGAGAATTTACATTTCCAGAAATCAAGATCCAGGAAGAAACATCAGTTTAAGGAGGGGCCACGTGTGCTCTTGGTGCTTGCTGTCTAAAGAGGGGCCCATTGCACCATCCTGGGAGCTTTGAAAATTTCAGCAGAACTCAGCCAGACCCACTGAATTAGAATCCGCATTTTTACAAGATGCCCAGTTGACTTTAAGTACATTAAATTTGAGATGCGTTGGTCTAGGCAACAAATGTATACCTGAAATACTCCCTGACTGAAAATTGTCATGAAACGAACCAGACAGGGGAGGACACTCCAGGCAGAGAAAGCACTGGGTGCCACTGAGGTAGAGGAGATTGTAAGTGGAGACAGGAACATGGATGGATTTTAAGTATGGAAGTGACATGGTAAGATTTTTCTTTGTTACATGAACTAGAACTTAATTTAACCCAGCCTAGCTCATTTCAGCTGAAGCCTATTGGGCTTAATTTTAATGCAATGAGAATCTAATTGAAGATTTAATTTATATCAAACAGACTGACTTGTATGGAATGTCATCTTTTCAAAGTTCCAGTTGGAATTCAAAATGAAAAGATAAACTGATATGAGCTCACATATCAATTCATAAGGAAGAGAAGAAAAAATTCTGCATGTTTTAATCACCACCCAGAACACTTCTAACTCTTCTCTTTCCAAGAATCTCTCTCCTTTTGAGGAAAAAAAAAAAAAAAAATCAGTTCTACTAGTCATATAAGGAAAAGAAACTCATGCAAATGCTAAACTTTAACCTTTCTCTTTAATACTTTGTGACTTCCAATTTTCTCTAACCATAAAAGCTGTTAACTCACTTTTAATAAGGAGAGTGTTCAGCAATGTCCATCATTAGAAAGTTAAGCCTATGATTGGTGGCAAGGATATATGGCAAACTCATATGCCTGAAACTAGGAGACTTCTTGTACTTTATTTTGACCATATAACATCTCCCAAAATATTTGTTTTCTCAGTGATAATATAAAATCCTTAATTTTAAAAATAACCTACTTTCAAAACCTTAGAATAAGCATATACAATACATGTAAATCCCTTTTAAAAATGTGCTGAGATGGGTGTCTGAAATGCATGCTTGCATATCTAAATATACATGTTAAAATGGTTTTCATTTCATTTTAACCACAAGGCATGTATTTTGAATATGCAAATTGAGACTCTATTAAATCTTACAGACTGATTCTTTCCAAGTCAGAGCACATGTATTCAGGATAATGCCAAACATCAGAGAACTCTGGAACAAAGCAGCCTGTTTTCAGTGATCAAACATCGCCCCTGAAGGCTGTAATGAAAGAGCCATGTGCCTTTGAAATCACCTTTTCTGTAATGCTACTCTGCTCAATAAAAATGACATATTAATATCCTCTTATGAGCTCATCCCTTGTTTGACAATCCATATAAGCAAGGCTGTGATCATATCACAACAGCCGAAACAATCAGTTCAAGATTTTTCTTCCATCTCCCCTACAAAGGTAACAACATGTGGTAGTCAGGAAAGAGGAAACTTGCAGTGACTGACTGTTTCTTCCCTTTACTCAAGATGCACCTCTACCCTCCCAGTCCTGCAGACCAATGTGACTCATCACCTTAACTCATCAACCTGTCAATGTCCAACCAGCTCTAAAGATCCAGCTCATGTGCCTCACCCCCTTCAAAGTCAGAATGAATATTTTCCTGTGATCTGATAGCACTTTGCATGTATCTCAATTAAAGTGCATATCACAGTCACCCTGATGTTAGGGTATTATTTTATAACCATTGATATTATGTGTATTTTTAAGAAGATGGCTATTGTGACCATACTGGTGATCCTTGTACATCTGCAAGTTAGTGCATGATCCAAGGAATTCACAAGGTAGCCAACTAAGAGTACATATGTTTATATATTTTATTTAAAACATAACATAAGCTATGACAAAATCTTGAGTCAACCATGCTCTACTTGTTAAGTTTGCCACTTTACCATTATGTTTATGATTTTTATATTGCAGTACTTGAGGGGGGCCTCATGAGATCATTTGAGATAGATTTGGAGGGGGATTGGAAAATCACATTTGCAAAGTATGGTTGATGGTCTCTATTAGGTAGTATATATCGAACCACATCACATTGGGGTTGTCAGTAGAGATCATCTTCACTCCATTTAAATAAGTGCAATTATTCTTCACAGTAAATTATCAAGGAGGAACATTAAAATAAACACAGAAAAGTGAAATTATTTTGACAATCATATCCCTATACTTGGTGATTAATAGGGCATTAAAAGACCATTATAATTGTAAGGATAATTTCCAAATGAATCTCAAGATATTTCACCAGAAGAATGAAACATTTAAGGGGGCTTTCATTGAAAGAGACATTTACATGGTCAGTTTTCCATTAAGAGAATATCGCCATCCCCTATAAGGGGATGTGTGCATGTGTGTGTGTGTATACCATACAACTAAGTGGGCATGAAATAGCAAGTTTGCATCTCAAACATAGCTGCACTTACTAGGATGGATT
Source organism: Choloepus didactylus (assembly GCF_015220235.1). Lineage (NCBI taxonomy): Eukaryota > Metazoa > Chordata > Mammalia > Pilosa > Megalonychidae > Choloepus > Choloepus didactylus. Next base: position 20,278,323 of record NC_051313.1, on the reverse strand, counting down.
CTGCCAGTTAGATATGGGATATAACACTTCTGAACACTGATAAAGAATGATTATTCAAGGTCAAAGAGATACTCTTCCTCCCAAAATTATCAATATGGAGAGGGCAAAACACTGGCATCAGTTAAAAACAAGAATGATGGCAGCACTAAGAATACCTAAGGCATAATCTTTCTTACAGGGTTCTGCTTGTGAACTGGGAATTTAGTGTTATCCAGAAAGTCAAGCCTAAAACCATGGAAGGCAGAGGCTGCAGTGACCATTGGTGAGTCTCAAAAAGGCTGAACTTGGGCAGCAATGAAAGCTCCTATGGATTGGAAAGACCAGAGGCTGCAAGCCAATAAAACAAATTAAAATAGTGGGGAAAGGTGAGAGGCAGAACCGAGGTAACGCTCAACTGTTCACCCATCCTGAGTGAAGTGCATGACATTCAATTGAATTTGGGTGGTTGAGAGTCACAGTTTCACATACCGGCCAAAATCTTGATGTTTATTTAATGACAAAAATGATTAATTGAGTAAAATAAGGCCACACTAAGAGGGCTTCAAGCTGTTGTTATGATAAAAGTCATCATTGGTGCTCCTCATGTCAGCAAGTATCAGAGCAAACGGACTTGAGGTGTGCGCGTGTACGAAACAAATATTGCTCCTACGTATCTACAAAATATTTCCCTGTGATGGTGGAGAAAATCACTGGTTCTGCATTTACTAATTCTATTATTGACTAGATAGTTCCCACTTTTTTACCCAGATTTTAACCCTCAAAATTACCTCATTAATAATATCATTAGTTTTTACATGAGCAGTGTTGCATTGTGATTGGCTTACCGTCTTAAGAAGGACTTGGAGACCTGGCCGCCCCCGCCTCCGCCGACTCCCGCCAAGCTCCAGACAAAACCCAAATTCAGAAATAGGTTGCAAGCGACAGGCGTGGAGAATTGGCCCCCACCCGGGACCCCCACTGACCCCGGAACGGCCAGCCCGTGGGCACTATGAGCCAGGTGCCAGGGAAGGCGCAGCAGGAAGGCGACGACAACAAGGACGAGCGGGAGGGGCTGGCCGACCGCGGGGAAGGACCAGACTCCGCCGACCCTGACCAGGACAGCGGGGCTGAGAGGGACGGCGATTCCCCGAAGCCCTGACCGGGCTCCACGTTACAGTGGCCCGGCCTACAAAGTCAACACTGACATCAGCTTTAAGGTATTTATTCATAACATGAAGGCCTCCCAGATGATCGCAAAATTGAAACCCAAAGAGATCCAGAGGGCGAACGACGACCTTACAGATGCTGGACTAGAGAAAAATTCACCTCAGCTTTTAGCAAAGTGGTTCAGAAACCGAGTCCACAACTCCCAACCCTGGAGAATTGGCTGAACATCTTCATCTCAGAGTCTGGAATTGAAAAGGTGTTTCTCTCCGATGTTGGCAGCAAAATTTATATTGCAACTGATAGTACCCCAGTGGATTTGCAAACCTATGAGCTCTGCTGTGATGTGATAGAAGTGGTTAGGCCGACTCTCCTATTTATGGTCTCAAAGAAGATGGAGCTGGAACCCCCTATGATGAGGAATCAACAGTGATTATAAAGCTGAATAATACACAAGTTCTTTAGTTAAAAGGTGACAAAGTTCCTGGCTCTTGTTTGCTTTGTCAGAGAAGCAAGCTTTGAGAGAAAAGGGCTTATTGACTATAATTCTCACTGCTTCCATGAATCACTGCCAACCATGAAGTATTTGAGGTGAGAATGAAAGTGGTGAAATCCTGAAAGGTTCAGAATCGGCTGCAGAATTAAAAAGGAGCCATCCTTAATGGGACCCCTAGTGTGCTGCTGTAGGTGAGGTTTCAGCAACATCTTTTGAAATCAGATCTTTACGATGAGGCTGCGGTGCCCTGTTGCACTACAGGGAGTGGAAGGAGGAGATGAGATGACATGACATGGATCTGTTGTTAAAAAAAAAAAAAATCCTGCAAACTCCCTTCCCCATAAAAGAGGACTTGGTTGCAAGTACATTTTATCTATTTTAACATACATATTTTATGTCCTAAATGTTAAATTAAACTACTACAGACCTCTATAGCTATTTAAAACCATAAACCTGATCTCCACATCCCATTTAATGAATATAGATGTACTGATTGCATTGACTATACAGAGGTTCCAATGTACTATAATGTTTCACACAGTACTTAAAAAATAAGGTTTTACTATCTTATAAATTTGCACTAAGTGTGTCAGCTGTAATTCTTATTAAATACTACATCTACTTGTGAATTATAGTTTAGAAATTGAGAGTAAAAATTTAGAATTTTTAATAGAATTTTGGAAGTTACATCCATTCAATTAAATAATTTAAAAAATGCTTGCAATTGGATGTCTTTACTTTTTAATTTCAATTTTGTAATAATTCTTTTTTGTTGTATTTTATTACATGATGGGTTGGAAAAAGAAAATAAACTGGACCTTCACTGCAGATACTTTAAAATGCACTTCCTGAAACATTAAGTACAAACATATGACTACAGTCAATCCAGGAAACCAGGAGATATTCTCAGGGAGTTTTAGAGTTAGAGTAAAATGCAAACATAATGAAAAAAGGAAAGCTATAACCTAATGTACAAAGTCTTAAAGTTATTAACTCCTCGATCTCAATCTCACAAGCAATCTGAGTGACCTGCCTAAAAGACATAAGAATTTAAATCAACCTGACAGCAGTAGTTCTGACGCATATTATTAAATTGGAATTCCAATTTGTACATTTGTGCTGGTTTGGATGTATTATTTCCCCCAAAATGCCATTATCTTTGATGCAGTCTTGTGTGGGTAGGAAACGTATTGGCGTTGATTGGTTTGGATACTTTTGATTGGATGTTTCCATGGAGATGTGATCATTCAACTGTGGGCAAGATCTTTCTTGGATAATTTCCATGGAGGTGTTGCCCTGCCCATTCAGCATGGGCTGAATGAGTTTACTAGAGCACTATATAAGCTCAGACAGAAGGAGCGAGCTTGCTACAGCCAAGATGGACACTTTGAAGAATGCACAGGAGCTGAGAGAGGAACTGCAGATGAGAGACAGTTTGAAAATGGCTGTTGAAAGCAGACTCTTGCTCCAGAGAAGCTAAGAGAGGACAAACGCCCCAAGAGCAACTAAGAGTGACATTTTTAAGGAGGTGAAGCCTAGAGAGGAATGTCCTGGGAGAAAGCCATTTTGAAACTAGAACTTGGAGCAGATGCCAGCCACATGCCTTCCCAGCTAACAGAGGTTTTCCAGACACCATTGGCCATCCTCCAGTGAAGGTACCTGATTGTTGATGTGTTACCTTGGACACTTATGGCCTTAAGACTGTAACTGTGTAACCAAATAAACGCCCTTTATCAAAGCCAGTCCATTTCTGGTGTTTTGCATTCTGGCAGCATTAGCAAACTAGAACAATGTTGTACATTTTTGAGTTGTAAAAAGCAGTGCTTGAGCCTAATTGTGCCTGGATGCTCTGAGTTGCCAGACTTACACAGCTAGAGAATGAAACCATGACCAGGTGAAGTCTCCTAAAAGATGAACTCTGTGTGTTCTACCTAAAGAGCCTGTCATGTATTCTCCAGGAGAGAGATGGCAAATATCCGGAATATATTCTGCCAGATATGACCTAAGAATCATCCTCAACATATAGTTTCAGGTGAGTACCATCAATTGAAGGGGGCATGCAAGGTGTAAATTATTCCCAGCCCAGTCCTGCACTATGATTTGATCTTGTTTTCTTGATGACCTCTTGGCTGATATTTATTCTTAAGATGTTATTCCTCAGATTGGGTTAATTTTCTCCCAAAGGCTTAGTGAAAAGAAATCTGGGCAAGGAATACTGACCCTCTCAATCTACCTTTTTTTTTCCCTAGGACAGCTGTCTGAGTTGAAGTATAAAACATCTAGTTAAACTTGATAATAATCACAAACTTATATAGCCCAATGGCAGCTGTAGGATAAGTTTGAATTGTACTTACATCTCTAATAGAAGTGACAGCAATTCTAATCATCTCTCAAATCACTCTTATTGTCAGACAGGAGCTTAAAGACCATCTTATCCTACTAATGTATTAAAATGACTGAATTCTCTGTACAAAATCCCTACAAAATGGTTATCTGAATTGCATTTGAACACTTTCACTGATGGAATTCCATTTCTTTTAAGGTTACTTACTCTACTTTTGAGCAATTCTCACACTTACAAACTCATTTTATTAAGTGTAATCCACGCTTCTATAGGACACACATATTAGAACTATTTCTAGTCCTTAGACTCATACAGAAAACAACTATCTAACTCCTCTACATATTAGCCTTAAAATGTTTGAAGATACCAGTCACCAGTTGTGTTTTCGAACAAATAAAGTTGTCAGAAATCAGATTATGTTCAGGGCCACTACTTAGAGCACAAAATATGTGTTATAAAACTACTTGAAGCATGACTCACATGGATGTGAAAGACATGCCTTGGAGTTGTGCAACATGGTATTTTGCCTCTCAAAAATGTGTGCACTCAAGTGTTCCGGGAGTGGCTGGATGTTATCTGTCAGGGATGTACAAATAGGATTCCCTGTCATGAAACTAAAACTCTTTGTGTGAGGAATTAGGCAGCCATTTCATACTAGCAGCATTTGGATTTGCCAACTAATGAGTCAAAGTAGTCCCTGTAACAGAAAACAGTAATAATGTCCTTAAGCTGAGTAGTAACTTTGGGAAAATAATATCTCACCAGTAGCTGGATTCTTCCCCTGCATCCCTTCTGCCATTAAAGCCAAGCCATGAAGATTATTGCTCCAGGGAAGGAGAGAGTTCTAGTCATTGTTTAGCACAGAGATTCAAAGAATTTTTGAAATTTAGGGAGATAATCTTGAAAAGATATACTTTATTGGAAGGGAAAAAGATTTTTTTTAAATGCCAAAATGTTCTTATACGACTGTAATAATCAAATCATAGAAAGATGCCAGATAATAGATTGTAGACCGAGGGCTCAATGCATGACATATAAAGAAATGCCCTATCCTGAAAAGAAAATTATGATTATTACTTTTAAATTGCAAGAGAAAAAACATCTGTATTCTGTTCTTTAGTCCCAAAACTTGTTCTTTGTGTCACATCAGGAAAAAAAATGGTTTTGTAAATCAAAGCTTTTGATTTATAGAGCTGGTTCTTATTGAGAATAGTAAAAACAATGTTCTGAGGAAGACGGTCATAGAATTTATACCTTGAAGTTCATTTGGAAAGAGAATAGAGGAATTCCTTTTTCTGGGAAACTGTCTGGAAAGAATAGAGAGTTATCTTGGAGGTTAGTTGGTCCTTATTTGGAGAGGCTGTGTGGAAAGGCACAGAAACTGCCATAAATAGCCCACACAGACTCCTATATGATCAGTGTGATGGTTAATTTCATGTGTCAATTTGGCTAGTTATGGTGTCTACTTGTCACCAATAAGTCAAGGAAGCTCTGGACTTCTTGTTACTTTGAGGGTTCTTTGTAGCTGGATTCATTATCTATGGTCAGTTGATTGCATCTACAGATTACTGCATCTACAATTAGCAAAGGAGATTGCCCTCAGAAATGGGGGGAGGGGTCTCCTCATCCTATCAGTTAGAGGTCTTAAAGTAGAAAGAAGAATTTCTGTCTCTTCTTCAGGCAGCCCACCTTCTCCTGGGGAATACAACTTCAACTTCATCATAGTTCCCAGCTTGTGACCTGCTCTACAGAGTTTGTATGTGCCAGATATCAGAATCACTTTTTTTAAAGTTTCCAACTTGCCACCTGCCTTATGGAATTCAGATGTACAATCCCCACTGTTGCTGAGTAAGCCAATTCCTATACTAATAGACTGATATATCTTGTCAGTTCTGTTTCTAGGAAAACAGTTACCTTCAGGATACTGTGACTACAGACTACCACAAATTACCATTCCAATAAGCACCAAAATTCACAAGAGGAACTAGATTTGGACACTCTTCTCAGTTCTTTCTGCTGAAAACCTCTTTGAACAGTTGCCAGGAAGTCCAGCAAAACTAACGTCTACCCGTGTTTCCTCCAATAACCACCCTCAAGTTCAATGATTCATTAGAAGAACCCACAGAACTGAGAAAAGTTATTATATCCAAATTTATGGCTCATTATGGAGAAAGAATGCAGAGTAAAATCAGCAAAGGCAAAAGGTGCATTGGGAGGAATCCAAGAGAAATCAGGTGAGAGCTTACAGTTGTCCTATCCCAATGGCATCAAATGGACATCACATAATTTTACCAGTAATTATGTGTGACAAAATGTATTGCCAACCAGGGAAACTCTCCTGAGCCCTAGTATCCAGGGATTTTATTGAGGGTCCATCACATAGGCATGGAGTACCTGCAAGATTGACCCTAACTGCTCGGTCCCCTACCCCACACACACACACACCCTCACCCTCACCCATAGATGTCAAATTGATACTGGCTCTGGGCCCCAGGAGAGCAAAAGCATATATTAACCATAAATCACATCGTTAGTCCAAAGTGTCTGGCATGCACTAAGGCCTCAGCTGTATAAAGATACTCTTCTGAGGGAGGATATTCCAAAGGCTTACAGGTTACTTTCCACAAGCCAGTCAAGGGGCACTCTTTTTTTTTTGGAATGTGCATGGCTAGAACACCCCAAATCCACTGACTTAACCTTTGACTTCACGGGCCACCCTCCTCCCCCACCCCCACCACCCTCCAGCCCCACCCTGGCCATTGATCTAGACTCTTTTATAGCAAATTGATATTTGTCTGAACATCTTCATTGTCTGTCTAAGATTTATAGAACTAACATAGAAATAGTATAAATATGAATATGCCTAGAATATGGAGGAACTATTTGGTGTAGGAAAAGATTTAATCTATCCTATAAAGCCATTACATATTGCCTAGAATATGGAGGAACTATTTGATGTAGGGAGAGATATAATCTAACCTATGAAGACAATACATATATATTTTCATATTTTTGAACTAATTTGATGACTCTTTTCTCTTCCTTGATCAACTGCTATTAGTACCTTAGGATGAACTTTGTGCACAACTATTTAGCAAAGAAATTCCAAATGGTTTGTCAGTCATTTGCCATCAGTATTACATCTCAAGGAACTTTTAACTCAATTTTTTAATATATTTGAGCATCAATATCAGTATTATCATATGATTTATTCGTGTAAGTCAGTTGAATCTCACCATCAATGCTGGTGTCGCATTATGGTCGTTGTGTTAGATTGGGTCCTATTACCCACAAAGACATGGTCAAGTCTCAACCCTTGGTCCTGTGGGTGTGGACTCATTTGTAAATAGGATGAGGCCAAACTGAAGCAGCCAATTAATCCAAAATGGCTTAAGTCCTTGTAAGCAGAGGAAATTTAGATGCATTTAGCTAGAAGAGCCAGAGAAGGAGAGATTGCCATGTGATGGAGGATCACCAGAAAGCCAGCTTCAGAACACTGCAGACTTAGGAGCAAGCATGGCCTTGCTGACACCTTGATTTTGGACTTCTATCTCCGCAAACTGTGAGACAATAAATTACTGTAGCTTAAGCCAACCAATTTGTAATATTTGTTATAGCAGCCCTGGCAAACTAAGACAGTCACAGTACAATTCACTTTCATTACAGAACAAATCAGTAAGAATTACAGAGGTAATTACTATGCCTTCCCAAAAGAATTGACTCTTGTCCACATACAAGATATTATTATGGACAGATGTCATTACAACCACCCATGATTCAGTTATATTTGGGTTCCAAATCAGTCAGAGACAAAGCCAGTCTCCATGACTCAGATCACAGGTTTGTACTGAAACTGGGATCCATTGTATGCTGTTGTACACAAGGTCCACATCTCCACTAAGGAGAGGAAATATGTTATTCAGAATCATTCCTATCCCTGAAAACTATAGTAAAGAATATGTCTTATTTGGATTTATTCTTGGAAGGCAAACACAGTGCACTGATGTAAATTATAAGTGCTCCAGAGAACTTCTGTAGGATTGCAGTCCATAAGATTCCCTTACATGTAGCCACTGAGCTCAGTCACTTGGATGGAAGGCCCCTGAATAGTGGGTGCTTTGGCCTCCATTTGTATTAAAATGGTCAAGAGGTCCTGTTGGCTCAGGGTACAAGCCTTTCCCAATGCTGGTTCCTAGCATATCCAGCATTATTTGTTGAGTCTGCCTGACCCACTTCACTAAAGCCTCTTTGCCCTTCCAGGCTGATTCCCACCCTTTGCCTTACCCCTGGAATAAAATTCCCACTAATCTGCTTATTTTAGGGAATAATTCTTTTTTCCTCTGAATGCTGCTTCTCATTAAAAGTGAATTCAAGTCCCATGTTGCTTATTTAGATAGGCACCTATGTCCCCTAAAGGCATTTTCTGTCTATGGGTCAATAATGTTTAATCCAAAATGATGTGTTGCCTTCATATACTAATGATCTAAGTGCAGTTAGGATATATGTTCAGTACCCCCAAAATGTCATCTAACCCTCATACTAAGGTCAGATGAGTGTTATTCACACATAGATGTAATTTTGTTTGAATGTGCCATAAGGCCTCCCATGGCCTTTTTCATCTGAGGGGAATTCAGACCCACCACATGATGCCTACTGTTTAATCCCATCAGAAACCCATGTTTTTCTGTTCTGTTTAATAGTTTCCCATGCACAAAAATAAGGGTGACAAGTATGTTTTGCATAGCATACTGTGATAATTTGTCCATTTTAACCAGGGACCTTTCTGAACATTCAATCATCAAAGTTTATAGTTGCACAGTAATTAGTTGGTCAGGAGTTGTACAACATGTTGTCCAATGGCCCAGTGGGAGGTAGCTCCCCAAAATTCCTTCCCAAATGATATCCTTTGTATTAGATGTAACCTGAAAAATAAGAGTCAAAAGATACCAGCACATTACCAGAGTTTGATTCAGTAATAGATCACTACTCCAGTTCATCATCGTTTGGTAATACCAAAATGTTTCCTAGAGCAATGCCACTCAAGTTTGCTGGTTTTCATTCAACCTTTTCAGGTTCTGAAAGCAGACGTGGTCTCAGCAAATATATGGTTTAACCCTTTATGGCATCTGCAATTAATGTGCTAAGAGACAGTTATCAGTCACTTGCTGTAACCTCACTAGAGGCAGTATTGTAATATTGAATTTCCTTCATTGCACAACCAATTTATACATTCCTTTACCCTCAGCTACTATTTATCTTTCTCTCCACTTGTCACTGATTTTAACCTCAACTTTTCCACCTTTGGAAGGGACTTTAGATTCAGTCACCGTGCTGATCCAGATTGCCAGCAGCAATTCCCATCTAACCAGTGCCTCCACCTCAATCCACTCCTATTCATATAGAGTATGTTTTACGTAGGTATAGACCTAGTGGATATAGAACTAATCTTGCATTTACTGTCAAACTCAATTTTCTCAGGTGAGGCAAAAATACAGTCCATTTCATCAGAGCTTAAGGGGAATTGTGGCATGAAGATTTAAAGGTATGATTACTATTTATTGCTTAGAGATCACACTGCTTCTGACACCTGCAGTTGTAGCCCTAGTCCTAGATACACTACATAAGATATGTGAGCTGGTTTGTATACATCATGTCCTCCAGAAAGAGCCATGGTCTTTGAGGCAATCTTGTGGAGGCAGATTGATTAATATTTTTGATTAGGGTGTGATCTTTTGATTGGAAGTTTCCATGGAGATGTGACTCAATCAACTATGGGTGAGACCTTTGATTAATTTCCATGGGGGTGTTACCCCACCCATTCAAGGTGGGTCTTAACTGAATCACTGGAGTCCTATAAAAGTGTTCACAGACAGATGGAGCTGCTGCAACTGAGACAGACACTTTGAAGATGGCCGTTAGAAGCTGATGCAGACATTTTGGAGAACGCCATTTTAAAATGCAACATGGGAGCAAGCAGACGCCAGCCACGTGCCTTCCCAGCTAACAGAGGTTTTCTGGATGCCAATGACCTTTCTCCAGTGAAGGTAGCCTAATTTTGATGCCTTACCTTGGACATTTTATGGCCTTAAGATGGTAAGTTTGTAACCAAATAAACCCTCTTTATAAAGGCCAATCCATTTCTGGTGTTTTGCAAAATGGCAGCATCAGCAAACCGGAACGTTATGAAAGAAGAAATTTGAGGTGATGTGGGGAAGACTTGTATAGTCATACCAGCATCTTCCCTATCCCCACCTCCCTGAGATTCCCCAGAAAAGTAGAGGGATTTATCAAGTGGGGACCCTCCCTTGAACCTCCCCTACCATGTTGAATGTGAATACACACTTCTGAAGACATATAAACTAGCTCTTCATGCCTTTATCTTTCCCGTATTCAGGACAAAAAAGTGTTTCAACTGCCCATTCTAATTCTTTCTAAAACCATTACTCTAAGGATTACATGAAACATGATATGTCCCTTTGATGTGATACCTCTTCACTTATTTTTAGGCACTTTGCTGTAAAGTGTTTTCCTTGGTCTGAAGAAATGTAACTCAGCAATCCAAATTGGGACACTATCTTCTATTCCAATCCATTTAAGGTAGGTTGAGCATTTCCGTCTACTACCAGATATGCAAAGCCCAGTGCAGGGTAAATGTCTATACTGTCAGGACCCATTTATCACCTCTTGGGTCTATCAGCAGCAGTCTGATGTCATTTACATGCCAGCTATGTGCAGGAACTTCCCCTGAAGAACCTGCCTCATAAGCATCTGCAGTCTCTGTCTTTCTTCCTAGCAGACAGGACACTTGTTAGTGTTTTATGCTTCAGGGGATGCAAGAGGAATATGCTAATGCTCTGTCCATTGCTGCAGCTTCCCATGCCACTCAAATTCATGGACCCAGGTGTCTACCTCAAGCAAGCACACAAGGCTAACAAACATTCCCAATTCTGGAAGAGGTTTCTTCTGATGGACAGCAAAATGTCCTACTTTAATATGCCCCTTAAATTCCCATAGTGGTTCCCATAGGGCTTTGTCCAATATGGGCACCCATTAATATTCCAGTTTTCCATAGTTCATTTGCTTGACCATTTGTCCAGGCCATTGACCTTTGCCCATGAGTCAGAATTTACACAAACAGAGAGGAATTTATCGTTGTACAATTTTTCCATAAATGTGAGGAAAACAGTGTGGAATTCAGCCCACTGCACTGAGTTTTGTCTACCTTCTTGAATCAGATTTTTTCCATCAATCAGTCATAGTTCAGTGGCCTTCCCAACAGGATGATGTCCATCCAGCTTGTAACTGCCAACTGTAAACCAAACAGAACTTTTTGGTCATTCGAGAGCTGTTCATAGGGCATGGCCCAGGTGACAGCAGGATCCAGGAGCTCCACAGCTGGTTCCAAAGTCAGCTTCGGAACAGAGGCTATTTGTTCATGAATAGGATGAGTGCATCCTTTCATGTGCTGGTGTAAATCATTTCCATTTTATTATGGAAATCTTCTGGGCATTACCTTCCTTATTCATGTGTTCCTCTGACTTCACTCAAGACATCATGAATGTTTCACATTTCAAGATTTTCTAAGTCTTTTCAGTCATAGGACAGTTTCAATTAGTGCCTGAGAGCAAGCTAGTAATTGTCTCTCCAATAGCACATATTATATCACTTCATCTGGAAATTTTCTGGTCCAAATCTCAGCAGTCGCCACCATGTAGCATTAACAGATTTTTGCCCTAACCTCCTGATAGTAAAAAATTTGATTCGGCCCAAAGAATAGGTCTGGCCTTTGCTCTCAGCTTCTGGGCAGTAGTCTTGGGGCCTTTGGAATGCCATGCCTATAACGAAAGGGTCTTTATTTGCTTGGGGCCTTGAGTCATACTGGATAGTCGAACAATGTGATTTAGAGTGAGAGCTATCCACACCGGATATTATTTAGGCTCTTTGCTAGAAAGACCAACAATGTGTTGCAGAATGGGGTTTTGTGTCAAATAGTATCAGTAGACCTAGAGACTAAGATCAACATCATGGAAAATCTACCAATCAATCGTGCTTAAGTGATGGAGCTCAAAAAATGCTGGATACCAAGGTTCCAGGGTGCTTCCGGTTGGCAATATTCTGTATGAGTTTTCGCATATCAATCCAGAAAATTAATGGGTTTTATACCATAGAGAGAGGATAATGGAAGCTCTGTCTGATACCTCCCCAGACTCTGCCCTGTGCATCTTCCCTTGGCTGATTTTAATCTTTATCTTTTCCCCATAGTAAACTGTAACCATGATTATAACAGCTTTCGGTGAGTTCTGTGAGTCCTTCTAGTGCATTATCAAACCTGGTAGTGGTTTTGGGAACCTGCCCAAACTTGCAAAAGAGTCAGAAGTGAGGGTGGTTTTGTGTGAATTGTTTGCCCTCCAAGTTCATAGTTGGGCCTAACCCTTGCATATCCAGTCTTCATAAGTATGTGTTGTAAACACTTTCAAATTGGTATTTGAGTGTAGTCATAAGGGCACAAAGTCACTGAGAGAGCTACTGTGTTTTTTACAATTCAGAAATAACCTGATTTTGTTCAGACACGAATTCCAATATGGTCTTCTTTCAGGCAGTTTTATGGATAGGAGCCAGCAATATACACAGATGTGAGACGTGTTCTCCAAAATCCAAATAAACTGACCAAGTTCTGTGCTTCTTGTTAGTTCCAGAGGTGGCAATAATAGCAGTTTATTTTTAGTTGCTGTTGGAATGTCATGGGTGGGTCTTGCCCAGGTTATTCTTAAGAAATGTACCATTTGGGTGGGCCCTTGTATATTTTCTGGATTTTTCAACCAGCTTCCTTTGTGTCACCATTGCATTTAAGTCAGTTCAAGCTTGCTCTTTGGTTTCTTATATTATCAGGATATCATCAATGTAGTGTAATATTACATTTGGGACCTGCATCAATTCCAAAACCCTCCTGTGCCAGTTTGAAAGTATTATGTCCACCAAAATGCCATTATCTTTAATGCAATCTTGTGTGGGCAGACATATTAGTGTTGATTAGATTGTAATTCTTGATTGAGTGTTTCCATGGAGATGCGATCCACCCAACTGTAGGTGATAACTCTGATTAGATAATATCCATGGAGTTGTGGCCCTGTCCATTCAGTGTGGGCCTTGATTAGTTTACTGGAGTGCTATATAACCTCAGACAGAAGGAGTGAGCTTGCTACAGCCAAGAGGGACACTTTGAAGAATGCACAGGAGCTGAGCAAGGAGCTGTAGCTGAGACGAACATTTTGAAGACAGCCGTTGGAAGCCGATGCAGACATTTTGAACGTCATTTTGAAACGCAACCTAGGAGCAAGCAGATGCCAGCCATGTGCCTTCCCAGCTAACGTAGGTTTTCTGGATGCCAATGGCCTTTCTCCGGTGGAGGTACACTTTGTTGATGGACGCTTCATAGCCTTAAGACTGTAACTGTGTAACCAAATAAATCCCCTTTTATAAAAGCCAATCCATTTCTGGTGTTTTGCGAAAAAGCCGCTTTACCAAACTAGAACACCTCCTAATCAAATTGTGACAGTTAACTACTTAATTCAAATAACCTGTGGCAATATGGTAAATTAAATTGAAATCCTTCTCATGGAGGCAAACTGCAGTTGGCTCTTTTCTGAGACTGGGAGAGAATAAAAGCATTTGTAAGATCAATTGCTGAGTCCCAGTCTCCTTTATCCTGCTGTGTTTTCTGCACTGTTGAAACCATATTAGGGACTGCTGATGCTATAGGCAGCACTGCTTTATTCAAGCCTCAGTGATCCATTGTCAGTCTTCATGAGTCATTCGCTTTTTTCACAGTCCACACTGGGATATTGCATAGAGAATTCATTGGTACCAGCACTCTAGCTTCTAACATGTCATTAATTAAAGTGGTAATCTCTGTCTACCAGATATTCTATACTATTTCAAATTGAAAAAATGTGGAATTGGGCAATTCTCCAGTTCCCATTTAGCACATCCAATTAATATTGGCTGAAGGGTGAACTTATTTACATGCCTTCTATTTTACCATACTAGCTAGGGGACATAATATCCATTTCCATAATACATTCAGGTAAGAGGGATGTAATGATTTCATATACAGTCCATTCAAACATTCCAATTTTCATCCGAACTTTCACCTTAGTATTATGCTTCCCCATATCTGCACATCTAATTGTAGCTCCTATTAGGACTTCACCAACAGGTTTTTGAATCACAGTGCCTTGGGCTCTGTATCAAGGAGTTACATAAAGTTTATTTTTCCACCCACTGCCCACTTACCCACACATGTGCTTATGACCTTGGGTCCCCAGCCAGGGTTGGGCCAGAGAACCCTGGAGCCTCTGTTAAGGCTCATCCTATTATATTTGCCAATCAACCCCCAGGAATCAAGGTCAGGTTTCTCATTGTCATCTTTGCTCTCTGGCTTTTAAAAGTTCTTCAAACTAGAGTAAATAGAGGGGATTTTTTTAGGATCCTCAAATATTGGAGGTTCAGGGGGCTTCCATGTGTCCACCCAAGTCCTTATAATTCTGCATTAAGACATTTGTTCTGACCCCATCAGTGTTCAGTTTATTCATCTCATTTTGTTAAAAACCATGTAATGATTTCCACCCTGCTGAGATGAGTCCTTGAATATCCCCTTAGTCTTTCCCTATTCTCTTATGAATCCCTCTAATTTCCCTAGTATCTATAAGAACCAAAAGGCGAAGCTGAGACAACAAATGTGAAAAGGCTTCTCTGACCACTTCATCATAACATTTATCATAACCTGGGTAAGGACAATATTAAGTGATTGCATGTCTCAATCATCATAAAGCCAATCCAACAAGGCTTGTATATATTGCATATCATCTGTTTCATCTGGGTATTTCCACTTAGCATTTAAAGGAGAGGAAGGACATCCCCCTTCTCTGGGTAAATGAACTTACAATGGCTTTTGTCCTGTTCACCAGGCCAGCTCACCCTTTGGTAAGCTTGCTGTGCATCTGGATCCTGTACAGCCATCTATTACAGTTCTACAGTGAGCTGTGTGTTCTGCAGCACCCCGAACATGCTACTCCATTTGGCAGCATTCAAAATCAGAGACCCATTCCTAAACGGGTCCATCTCACAATCCATTCTAATAAAGGCTTTTCAGGATGCTCATTATATTAATCCACAAAATGAGACATCTCCTTCATACTATACTCCCTGGTTTCAGTAGTTTCTTGTTTTGGACACCCATCCCCCCTACACACACCTAGACAACCTTCTTAGTGACCAGTGATCATAGAGATATTATCTGTTGTCCCAGCATAATTTTTCCCTTTGGTGGTAGTCCTAAAACTAGTTACCATAGCTTGAACAAGCCAAATTCCTAGTTTGGCCGAGCAGCACTTTTACTTTCTGAGGGGACCCAGGGCCGGGGCTCCACCTCCCTAATGGGGAATGAGGCACCAGAGCACATAGCCGCCTATGTGACCAGGACAGAAGTTATAGGTCATCAGATTGCCTCAGGGAAGAAAGTACGTACACATGGTGTAAGAAAGGGATAAGTTTAGCTTTCACATAGAGACAGCATGGAATAGGGAAAATGGAGGCAGAACCAGCTTAAATAAGCCCTGTGGTAAAGGGAAGAAAGAGAGAATCAGCGCCAGCTCCTTATATGGAAAAGCAACCATGGTTACTGGAATGTAAAGAGATATGAGGTAAAAATCAGAGGCAGGAACTCCCAGCAGAAAATTTGAACTGAATGAACTCTCTCGGATAGGCTGGTCAATTCAAAATCTCAATAATGAGCTAGTTGGCTCTCTCAGATAGGCTGTACAAATTAAAATCTCAAAGATGGGCTAGTTAGTTCTCTCGGATAGACTGTAACCTCTGTAGTACCCAGCCAATGGGGAAACAGGGGAGGGACTTGCGCATTAGGAATAGGAGACTAAAAGCTCGCCATTCTCTTCCTCTGGCATGCCAGCCTACCACGTTTTTGACTGTGTGCCCTTTCTTGTAAGATTGTAAATAAATTGTTTTCTCCTCCAGAACCGGGTGAGCATTTTTTGTATAATGCTTGTTTCTAACACATGATATTGTAAACAAAGAATTAAAACTCCCCTCCCTTGACCACTGTTGTTTCAGTTTGCTAATGCTGCTGTTATACAGAATACCAGAAATGGATTGGCTTTTCTAAGGGGGATTTATTAGTTTACAAATAACCTAAGCTCTAAGGCCATACAAGTGTCCAAACTAAGGCATCAACAAGAGGACATCTTCACTGAAGACAGGCTATGGTATCTGGAACACCTGTCAGCTGGGAAGGCATGTGGCCAGCATCTGCTGGTCCTTTGCTCCTTGGTTGTGTTTCAAAATGGCTTTCTCCAAAATGTCTCTGGGCTTCCGTCTTTCTCAGCTTCTTTCTCTCAGTTCCTGTGCATCTCTGCTTGCTCTCCTAAGGCACTTCTCTCTAAGCCTCTGGGGGTTCTCTTTTGGCTTCTCCAGGGCAAAATCTGGGCTTCGTTTCAAATGTCTTTCTATCTGCATCTCCAAGCATCCCCAAGTGTCAGCAAGAGTGTCAGCTCTTGAACTCTCTTAAATACTCCAGTGAACTAATCAAGACCCACCCTGAATGGGCAGGGTCCACATCTCCATGGAAATAACTTAATCAAAGGTCTCATCCACAGTTGGGTGAGTCACATCTCCATGGAAACACTCAATCAAAAGGCTCTACCCAACAAGATTGTATTAAAAGTTCATGGCTCTTCTGGGGTCCACAACAGTTCCAAACCAGCACAAATGTTGACAACAAACCTCCAGACTCCTGTGTCATGAGACTCTGCTGAAACTCTGTTCTCACATCCTAGGGAATGTCTG
The DNA here is from genome assembly GCF_015220235.1 of Choloepus didactylus. Lineage (NCBI taxonomy): Eukaryota > Metazoa > Chordata > Mammalia > Pilosa > Megalonychidae > Choloepus > Choloepus didactylus. The sequence goes on along the minus strand of NC_051313.1, from coordinate 20,261,479 downwards.
TCCTAAACCCTTACAAACTGCCCCTTGCACTCCTCATCCTTGTGGAGCACTGACTTCCATTTCCCAGAGAACCACCACTGGGAAGAATCTTTTCTTTTTGAGTCCTGATCAACCCATGTCTGACTCCCTGCCTGGTGTGTTCTCAGGTCTTAGGTCTATGCCGACACAAGCCCTTCAAGAGCTGGGTTGGAACACTTTCATATTAGCAATTACAGATAATAGTAACTAAGGGATTTTATATTTAGTTGTTCCTTCTAATTTTGACTTTTCTTATATATCCATTGGGCCAATCATTGACCTTTGGGGGGGCCTATCATTTCTAACAGTGGTAACTTTTATATCTACTAACCAATCACATTGCAGTTGCTGTTTTTTTGTTTGTTTGTTTGTTGTTTAATATCATGGTTACCTGGCAGGCATCCAAGAATCAGAGTTTTGTCAACCCCACCCTCTCATCCTTCCTGTTCCCAAGCCATACTTTGCCATGTTTCAATGACCAGGGTCATTCTAGAAAATTTGACTTCTGACACCAACTCTGTTGGGAGCCCCAAGATGACTCTCAGTTTTGATCATTAAAGAGAAGTTAAGAAGAATAGTTAAGAGTCATGGTTACAGTTTATTACAGAGAAAGTATAGATTAAAAGTCAGTAAAGACAAAAGGCAGATAGAGAGAAGTTGAAGAGAAAAGGTACAAGTTTCTAGTTGTTCTTTCCCAGTGGAGTTGCATGGATAATACTTAATTCCTCTGTCAGTTATGAGTGTCAACAAGTAACAGATACAAAGTATTGTCAATGAAAGAAGTTCATCTAAGACTTGATATGCACAGTTTTTATTGGGGGTCTCCCATGTAGGCATGGAAAACCTTCATGACCAACCTTAGTTACACAGTCTCCAGCCCATCCCCAAAGGTCAAACAGGTACAGCGTGATACAGGACCCCATATGAATAAAAACAAACAGGCATTGACCATAAATCACATTGCTTGCATAAATTATCTGATATGGCCTAGAATCTCAAATATATATATATATAATACATAATTTATAATATATAATATATATATAAATAATAATAATTATATATATATAAAACCTCCTACCAGGCAGAATATTCCAAGGGAACTAGTCAAGTAACAGTCCTTTCTTTGGAATATGCAGAGTTTGAATACTCTAATCCTGACATATTAACCCTCTACCACATATCATATCTCAAGATTGTTGAACCTTGACAGGAAAAAGCTGCCCAAGACTTGGAAAGGGCAAAATACATTATTGGGTGTCCTTTCAGTGAAGAACTGGGTAGTGTCTAGCAGAGTATCTTGAAATTATCTGATTCTATAGAGATATGCACCTTTGAATGACATTATATTGACTAGACTATTTTACATTTCTATAGTGAGAAGGTAATTTACAGAAAGTAGATAGATTTGTAAATGACTCTTATCCATAGCAATGCAAATTATTATTTTCCATTGCAATGCAACTAATTTTTTCTAGTACATATACAATTGACCTATGCCTTGTTAAAAAGATTATCCTAAACATTATATTTTGTTTTCCTGTAGGATAATAACCAGGTTTGAATATATTAGAAAAATCATTTCAGTGTGTGTGTGTGTGTGTGTGTGTATGTGAGAGAGAAAGAGAGAGAGAGAGAGACAAAGAGACAGAGAGAGAGACAGAGACAGAGACGAACTGGTTAAGTAGTTTTCTCAATGAGTCAAAATCTCTGACATCTGTTCATTCATGTTTATGAGAGAGATGAAACAATTACTTTATCAACCTCATAATTAACTGCAGCATTTCTATCTTCTTTGCAACATACCTGGACGTTTGTCACAGAGTAGGATCCTTGATGCCCAGAAGAGTATTGTTAATATGACAGAAAGAGTCCCCAATATCTATATTTGTGTGAGATTGCACAATATTGATGAAACTCACCTATCTTACATTTGTAAAGTATTGTACTTGATTTCCTTAATAGAGGGGTTTTTTCCTTTTTTTTTCCTTGTCTTGTTTTCTGATTTATTGCATTTTTTAAAAAATGGATAGAATAGAGAAGATGAAAGATCTAGCTTGTTTTCAAAACATATTAAATGTATTCATGTCCTTTTATAAAATACAATATACATGATATATTACTCAAACAAAATGTCTATAGTTGTATTTCAGGGAATAAAAGTGCTAGAATAAATACCGATCAACATCATTACCTGGTTTGTCTCTTAATAGTTTAGTTTATTTTTGCAGATCAAATTATCTCTTTCTTGTAAGGTTTTTCTCATCAAACTAAGTCTGTAATGGATAAAATTTCAATATCATTTACTTTGAAGAATCCTGAAATTATTTAAATTTAATTTTCAAAGAGTCATACTGAGAAAGAAAAAATACAATAGAATTCTAAAGTACACTCTAAATACTAAATTGCACTTCTGTGGAAGAGCTCACTATTACCACATTTCTGTAAACCTTTGGAAAAAAAATGAGGATGCTTCATAACAAATTGAATAACAGTAGTAATACTGTGGGGACCCAGGAACTGGGGCCCTTCACCTCCATGGTGAAGGTGAGTTATTGCACATAGCCACCTACTTGACCGGGACAGCCATTGAAGGTCATCAGACCTCCCCAAGGGGGGAAAGAATGCACAGTGGTATCATAAACAGAGCAATAAAACTCCCCTCTCTTGATCAGTGTTGATAACAAATCTCCACAGCCTTGTGTCACAAGACCCTGCAGAAACTCTGTTCTCACACCCTATGGAATATCTTTGTCTTAAACCTTATAAAACACCCCATGGCACCAGCACCCACCCCCCACCCTCCATCCTGCTCTTTATGGAGTAGTAAATTCCATCTTTCCTGGCCAGCTGCTGCCGTGGAACCATCTCCTGTTCGTAAGTCCTAATTAAGCTCATGTTTATCTCCATGCCTGGCATGTTCTTAGGTCTTGGGGATGAACTGGGTTGGAACAAATATTTATAGAATTCCCAGCACTGGCTCTCATTAATCAATTACTATCATCCTTTGATAGCCTATCATTTAGAGCACAGTACCAGATATTATCTGAAGATACCAAAAAAACAAACAGACAAATAAACAAAAACAAAGGATCCATTTCCTTGAGACGCTTACATTCTAGTTAGCTGGAGATAGAAGACATGCACAAATGTGTTTTAAAAGAATAAATAAATAAATGAACTAGTAAACACTAATGTAACTGAGGAGTTAAGAGTCAATGAATGTTTATGACTGGTGAATCATTATATAAATATTCTTTTTCCTTTCTGGTAGATTAGAGTAGACAAAGAGGAAATACCTGAAATCTCTGAACTGTGATCCACTGCCCTGATGTCTGATAATGATTGTAAAAGGCCTTATCTTGTGCCTTTGTGATTGTAAAAACTGGTGCTTCCTTTATCTGTTTTTTACTTTAGAAAATTGTTAAGGGCAAACACCCTGATGCTAATGGAGGAACTTGAGTCAGCCATTAACTGGTTCCAACACAGTTTCACTCCTTTACATTTGTAAATTGTTTCTTCCTATACTTGCTATTGAAATGATGACTCTGTCTTTCTCCCTTTCTGCTTACACTTGCTATTGAAATTGTAATGAGTTCATCTCCCCTTGTTAGAATCCGTAAAAACCTTGAACTCCCTAGACTCAGGGAGACACATTTTTAGGCCACTAGGCCATCTGATTTCCTGCAATAAACTCTTTCTCTCTTTGAAACCCCAGTGTCTCAGGAATTGGTCATTTGAGCAAATTGGACAGAGAATTCACTGCCCTGGTCCAGTATCCCTAATGCTAGGAACTAAGAGCTTTGGCTACAACAAGACTTTTTTTCACTCTTGATAGATCTGTTAGTAGCCAGGAAAAAAAAACAGTTTCCTTTGTTATAGAAAAGGGATTGGGGGAAAGGGGCTGAAGAGTTCCTTTAGTTATGTAAATCATTGTTATTCTTGGGAAAACTTTGAGGCAACCATTGACTGGAAGGCAATTGTGTTTAGCCAAGTAATTTCTCTGTATTATAGGTATATTTGAGTCAAAATTCATTCTGCACGTTGGAAATAAAGTAGTGACAAAAAGAGATGGTTGTGGAGAAGGGAATATTTGTTAGGTACCAATTCAGTTTATAAAACAAATCCCAAAATTACAGTGGCTTAACAAAGAAAAATATTTATTTGTCTCCCAAATAAAAACCCAGTGGTAAGTTGTTAGGGTTCATAGGATCCTTCATAGGATCCAGCCTTTTCCTATGTTATTTTAGGCTTTTTAATATGAGGCTTCATCTTATGTTCTAAGACGACTGCATCAACTTCCACCATAATGTCTGAATTTCAGCTAGTGAGAAAGATATGGTGAAGAGAAGAGAACACTCCTTTCATTTTAGTGACATACAATAGAAATTCCATACATCAAATATTCTTAAAACCCATTGACCAAATCTTAATCAAGCTTCAAGAGAGTGGGGGAATATTGTCTTTAGCTGGTCAGCCAAATTCACAGGTGAAAATTCTATTACTACAGAAGAGGACAACAGATATAGTCAAGGAAAACTAATAGTCTCTGATCCAAAAGGTGAGGGAAAGCTGTGCATGACTCATCATTTAAATTAGTCTGCACTGTGCCTTTAAATCTGACATTGTCTCATGGAAAGAAAAATGTGTATTTTATTTGAAAAGTCAAAGACAGGGGGAAAGGACTGGGACAGAAGTTAAAGGTCATCACACCTCACGAAGAATGTACAGATGGTGTCGTAAACCACATATCTTGTAAAGCATTGAAACTCCCCTCCTCTGATCACTGTTGATAGCAACCTCCACACCCTGGTGTCATGAGACTCTGCTGAAACTCTGTTCACATACCCTATGGAATGTCTTTGTCCTAAACCCTTATAATCTACCCTTTGCACCCCCTACCCTTGCAGAGCACTAATTCCATTCTCCTCAGATGACTGCCACTGAGGACACACTCTCCTGTTCGTAAGTCCTAGAAGCCCATGTCTGACTCTGTGCCTGGTGTGTTCTTTGGTCTTATGGCTGCGTCGACCTTCAAGAGCTGGATTGGAACAAAGGGCAAGTGTCTTCCTATGGACAGGGATTCTTCCCTGAATAAATGTCTATATTTCTTTTGTCAATCATCCTAAGAAAGAGAATATTATAGAAGAGTTAATGGAGATTTTAGAAGATGATCTTGAATTGGAATAAGGATATACCCAAGGTCAGGATTTTCCCAACCTTGTACCAACAAACTCTGGTATGCCACAAATGGTAATAGAAGTGCCAACATATTGAAATCTTCATTCCTTGAGGTGGCCCGCTCTGGTGGGCCTGTTTTGGTGGACAGCTTAGGCTGGTGATATCTGGCTACAAGATGACTTGTCTATTTCCTCAGAATGCCAAACAAATATTCACACTGTGCAAGTGTGTCTGCTATAATTTAAAGAATTGGGAAACGTGGCTCAAGTATATACCCAATGGAGAAGATAAGCTGCTCCCTTTCATATGAAGGTTGGCTCACTAGTAACTAATAAACCAGACAAGGTTGCAGCCTGATAGCCTTTCAGGGAGGAGCCCTGAAAGACTTCATTTGTTCATTCATTAATTTATTCATTTTTAAAACCTAGTTGACAAATTATTTTAATACGTTAGTTGTCAAACACAAGAACTATGCAAAGTGCCAGTGAGCAAATAAATGGTCTCAATGCTAATAAAAATTTCAATTTATTAAAAAAAATTAATTAAGGAATAATACAAATGTATGATTATAAAATGATAATTACTATGAAGGAAAATTGCATGATACTGGGAAAAAGGGTCTTGGCCTCTGGACTATGCAAATAGTACATCTATATTTTACTTATTAAATTAACAAATATTTACTGTCAGAAATATTTGTAAAAATATAAATTTACTTTTAATTGTTATTAAAAGGCTGATTCAGCTCAGACTTCTTCAGGGAAGATGGAGTAAGCATACTTTTTTTAATTCCTCCTGCTTAGTACAACTAAAACTCTGGCTATTTTATATAAAATCATAAGGAAACTCTGAAAGGTGGAAAGAGGAAGGTAGAATATCTGGAGCTATCAGGACCCAAGAAACAACATTGTAGTAAGTTCCATAGTTTTGCTTTGCTTCATATACCCCAGAGTTGGAGTTGAAGAAGCTGGAAACCTGGAAATGCCAATGAGTGCAGACAAAACAAGCCCCAAGAAAAGCTTTTTCTCTTTAGCCAAACAACCAAGAAAGAGCAGCCTAGCAGGATAGTCAGGTTTTAGACAATAACCATTCTACTCCAGCTAAACACCAATGAAAAAATTTTGTCTCTATGCCCACACTTACCAGCAAAAGCAAAGCAGAGAGCGGAGAATTTTTCCCTCATCAGGCTTTAATGAGAACCCCCTGCTTCCCAGCCTTTGCTGGGATGGTGTCAAAGAAAGCAGAGTTGAGAGCTGGGACTCTCATCTTAGCCAGGTGGCAACAAGCACCCCACCCCCTATCAGGGAGATAATGTGGGGAGCGTGCACTTCCACCTCATCCAGTATACTGAGGAACTCTTCTCCTCCACACCTGGTGATGTCAGAGGATGCCTAGTAGAAACTCAGGACTTTCACCACTACTCAAAATAATGAAGGTCATATGGAGAAAGTATTAAGGCAGTCTTACTTTTCCCAGAAGGATGGTATCAGCAAAAGCCTGGTAAGGAGATGGTACTCCCACCTTGCCAACAGTGACAAGAGTTCCCCTCCCACTGACTGAGGAGGGTGTAAGAAAGGAATAAGTTTCGTTTTCACATAGAGACAGCATGGAATAAGGGAAATGGAGGCAAAACCAGTTTAAACAAGCCCCAGACAAAGAGAAGAGAGAATCTGCCTGATGTAAAGAGACATGAGGTAGTATCAGAGGCGGGAACTCACAGCAAAAAAATAAAAATTTGGGGGGGGATCGGCTAATCAGTTCAAAATCTCAATAATGAGCTAGTTGGCTCTCTGGGATTGGCTGTACAAATTAAAATCTCAAAAGATGAATTAGTTAGTGTTCTCGGATAGGCTGTAACCTCTGTAGTACCCAGTCAATGGGGAAACAGGGGAGGGACTTGCGAATTAGGAGTAGGAGATTTAAAGATCGCCATTCTCTTCCTCTGGTGCGCCAGCCTTCCGTGTGTTTGGCTGGACGCCCCATCTTGCAAGATCGTAAATAAATTCTTTTCTCCTCCAGAACCGAGAGAGCGTTTATTCCCTTACAGGTACCACTTTATTTCCGACAGAGGGAAACTGGGCTTTTACCTTCAGCTGGCATAATGAGGTAGGACACCCCCATTTCTTGCTAGAACAGTGTCTGAGAAACAACAAAACAGTAGACTAAATAGAAAACAAAAAATAAAATGACAGACATAAGCCTTGACATATCAATAGTTACCTTAAATATAAATGATTTCAATATACCATAAAAATCAGATATTGACAGAGTGGGTTAAAAAACATGATCAAACTATATGTTATTTATGAGAAACTTAAAATATAACTAAATAGTAGATGGAAACAAAAAGGATGGAAAAAGATACATCATGTAAACATTTACCAAAGGCAAGTAGGAGTGCTATATTACTAACAGATAAAGAAGACTGAAGGAGCAAAGAATATGACTAGAGACAGAGAGGGATATTGCATAATGATGAAGTTCAATCCTCCAAGAAGATATAGCAATCCTAAATGTGTATGCATCAAACAACAGAGCCACAAAATATGTGCAGCAAAATTGATAGAAAGTAAAGGATTGATAGACAAATCCACAATTATAGCTGGAGACTTCAGCAACGCTTTCCCAACAATTGATGAAAGAATTAGACATACTGTCAGCAAGGATATGGAGGAATGCAACATCATCAAACAATAGCGTCTAATCTATACTTATAGAACACTCCATCCAATAACAGAATACACATTCTTTTCAAGTGCCCTCTGAAACATATGAGATATCCTGAGCCATAAAACAAACCTTAAAAATTTAAAAGAACTGAAACAGAGTGCTCTCTGACCACAATGAATTAAACTAAAAATTGATAAGGAAAGAAAATAGGAAATTCTCCAAACACTTGAAAACTAAGCATACCTCTAATGTTCCATAGGCTAAAAGGAATTTTCAAGGGAATTTTTTTAAAATATGCTGAACTTAGTGAAAACTAAAATGCAACATATCCAAATCCATGGGCTACAGCTAAAGCAAATGCTGAGAGGGAAATTTATAGCACTAAATGCTTATATTAGAAAAGAGAAAAGTTTCAAATCAATAATCTAAGTTCATACCTCAAGAACCGGGAAAAACAAACAAACAAATAAACAAAAAAATCAATGAAACAAAAAATGGTTCTTTGAAAAGCTCAATAAAATTGACAAACCTCTAGAACTCTGAAAAAGAAAAAGAGAAAAAAACAAATGATCAATATCAGGAATTAAGCAGAGGATATCATTACATACCTTATAGGCTCAAAGGGGTAATAAGGGAATACTATGAACAACACACAGAATTTTGACAATTTATATAAAATGAACCAATTAGTAAAAAATGAAAATACCACTGCCCACCCAATATGAAACAGGTAACTAGATTAGTTCTATAGCTATTAAGGAAATTGAATCTGTAATTACAAAATTCCCAAGAAAGAAATCTCCTGGTCCAGATGGTTTCACTGGAGAATTCTTCTGAAGCTTTAAGTATTATTACCAATACGACAGAATCTCTTCCAGAAAACAGAAAACAAGGGAATACTTCCCAACATTAAAAAGCTAGTAATACCCTTATACTGAAACCAAAGACAAAACAAAAAAGAAAACTGTAGACCAATACCCTTTATCAGCAGAGAAAAAAAAATCCTTAACAAATATTAGCAAATAGAATCCAGTAATATATACAAATAATTGCACACCATAACCAAGTTGGGATAACCCCAGGAATACAAGACTGATTCAATATTCAAAAAGCAATCAGTGTAATCCACTACAAATGAAAAATCACATGATCATATCAATTGATGCAGAAAAAGAAAGCATTTGCCAATATTAAATGCACATTCATGATTAAAAAACAAAAACCTGTCTGAAAATAAGACTAGAGGAGAACCTCTTCAAATTGATAGAGAGAATCTACAAAAAACCTACAGCTAAAATTATGCTTAATGGTTAAAGACTGAATGCTTTGCCCCTAAGATCAGGAATAAGGAAAGGATTTCTATTCTCAACACTCTTATTCAATAAAACATTGGAAGTTTAACCAGTGCAATAAGGTAAGTAAAAGGAATTAAAAGGCATTCATCCTGAAAAGAAAAACTAAAACTGTCCCTATTTTCAGATGACATGATTCACCATTCAATCCCAAAGAATCTATAAAAAGAATCTCTACAATTACAATTAATGAATGAGTTAAGCAAAGTCAGAGGATACAAGATTAATGTACAAAAATCAGTTATATTTCTATTTACCAGAAATTAACATGTGGATACCAAAATTGAAAATACAATGCTATCTGTAATCACTAAAAAAAAAAAAAAAAAAGAAAGAAATATATAGGTGTAAATCTAACAAAACATGTATAAGACTAGTAAACTAGAAACAAAAAAATATGGATTCAAGGAATCGAAGAAGATCTTTAAAATGTTGAGACATACCGGCTTTATATCTTGGAAGATTCAACATAGGAAAGATACCAATTAACCCCAAGTGATGCACAGGAATAATGCAATTCCTATCAAAATCTCAATAAGATTTTTTTAGGTGTAAATAAGATTATTCCCAAATGTATTATGTAAAAGAAAAGGAACTAGAAAAGCTGAAACCATTTTGAAAAAGAAAAGTGAAGTAGGAGGAATACAGCCTGTCTCAGTTTGATTCATTACGTAACTACAGTATCAAGAAAGTTTGATATTGGTGGAGGGATGGATACACATATCAAAAAAAAAGAACGCATATTAAACCTCAAGCCATATACAAATAATGACTAAAAATGGATCATGAGTTTAAGCATAAAATGTAAAACCTGAGTCTAGGCAAAGATTTCTTAGGTGACACCAAAATCATGATCCTAAAAGGAAAAAACTGGTAAATTGGACTTTGTTAAAATAAAAACTTTGGTTGTATGAAAGTCCACGTAAAGAGGATGTAAAGACAAGTTACAGACTGGGAGAAAATGTTTACAAACCATACATCTGACAAAGTATTTGTTTCTAAGATATATAAAGAACTCTCAAAACTTAAAAACAAACAATTCAATTAGGAAATGGGAAAAAGACAGAAACAAACATTTCACCAAAGAGGATATACAGATGGCAAATGGGCACCTTAAAAGATGTTTAACATAATTAGCAAATAGGGAAATGCAACTTAAAACCACAACGAGATATTACTACATATCTATCAAAATGACTAAATAAGAAATAGTAACAACACTAAATGCTGACAAGGATGCAGAGAAACTGAATCATTCATACATTGCCGGTGGGGATGTAAAATGGTAGAGCCACTTTAGAAACAGTTTGGCAATTTAAAAAACTTACCATGCAACTACCCTACAATCCAACAGCTGCAGTCTTGGGCATTTTTCTCTGAGAAATGAAAACTTATGTTCATGCAAAATCCTGTATACAAATGTTTATAGTAGATTTATTCACAATAGTCAAAAACTGGAAAGAGACCAAATATCTTTCAAGAAAGGAATGGTTAAACAAATTGTAGTACATCCATATTAAGGAATACAACTCGGCAGTAAAAAGGGGCAAACTGTTGATACATGCAAAAACTGGATGAATCTCCAGAGGATTACACTGAGTGAAAAAAGTCAATCCCAAAAGGCTACATACTGTATGATCCCATTTATACAACATTTTTGAAATGACAAAATTTTTAAAATAGAGAACGGGGGTGGGGGAAGTGAAAGGGACATGTGTGTGGCTATAAAAGGGCAACATGTGGGATGTAATGATAGAAATGTTCTGTATCTTGACTTTATCAATGCCAGTATCCTGGCTGTGATATTGTACCAAAGTTTTGCAAAGATGTCATCATTGGGGGAAACTAGGTAAAAGATACTGGGGAATCTCTGTGTTATTTTTCTTACAACTGCATGTAAATCTACAGTCATCTCAAAATAAAAAAGCTTAATTTAAATAAATAAATGAATAAATAAGGCTTCAGCTGTGCCGAGGTACAACTTTTCACAGTAGTGACAGGCTGAGAAAACCTGGGTCGAGACACAAACACATGCAGAAAAGGTGGCGGACATCAAAAAAGCCTGAAGAAAACTTACAGCTCCTAAAACTGCAGTACATCATTAGGAGTTACGATAGCAGAGAAGATGTGAGCCTCTTTCCACCCCACGACACCCAGAGAGATGCCAGAGCAGCTCTGTGCTAATGGGAATGTTATCATCTGATGCTGTTCAATACTGTAGCCACTAGCTACAGGTGGCTAATGAGCATTTGCAATGTAACTAATACAACAAAAGAGCTGTTTTTTTTTTTTAATTTTCTTTACTTTTAATATTAATTTAAATAGCCACACACAGCTAATGGCTACTGTTCCAGAAAAAGGTGAAAGGGAAACTTAAATGGGAGGTGAGGTCTTGCTGTCAGTAGAGAGTGCTTCAGAGCTGGGGTAATTGAGGCATCTATGTGTAACCTTCATTGTCCTCTCAGGCTAACGAAGACAGCAACAAGTTAAAGTGTAATCTCCTACACATGTAGAAGGTAATGTGTGCTTGCAGAGTAGCAGGAGACAGATACATTACAGGGGGCTACAGTGGTCTAGATACGCAGGGATGAGAGCCTGATTAGGATAGCAGCTGTAAACCTGAAATGGTTCACCAAGGAATTGGTGAAAGAAAAGTAGAAAACAGAGCAAAATCACTTCCAGATTGAGATGCCTGGGTACTATGGGCATGATACTGTCACTCATTGACGTGGAAAGTTTGGGGAGGAAATCATGAGCTCAGTTCTTGATACAACTTTTCTTACATCAAATGCTCATCCATAAGCGAGATGTTCCTGTCTACTTTCTCATAAACGATAATCTGTAGAAAGGTTGCAACAGAATCAATTGGAAAGATTTAAAAATAAAGATTCTTAGGTTGTACTCCAGACTTTCTAAATCATATTCTCCAGAATGGAGCACAGGAATTTGAAATTTTAAAAAGTTTCCTAGTTAGTTTAGTTAGGTTTTGGAAATATTGTTATATAAATCACTAAATAAGTAAAGGGAAGACAGGGAAACAAATGCCAACATGGAGAGTCACACAGATTGAGGAATTAGTTAAAGCTATAACAGGTGAAAAACAAAGCAAAGCTGGAAAGCATCTCTATGACTAGGTCTGCTCCAACAAGGGTGAGAAGAATAGAGCATCTGGGGTATGTTGCAGATGAATGTGTATAAGGTGCATGCAATTTACTTAAAACACCTAAGCATAGACTATGACATAAATATGTATGTGTTCAAGCATCTTAATCTCTAACCCGGGGGAAGGGATGAAAAAAATGTTAGTTAATATTCAAAGTCCCGTAACTGGAAATATAAACACAGTGTGGCTAATTAATATTCAGAAGATTAATCAGAAGTCCACACTCTTCAAACAACTACATGTGTCTGCTACATTTATCTCCTATTAACACAGTGGTTTTGTTAATTAGAATAATGCAAGTTAGTAAGACTGCTTCACTGGTGAAAGGAGAGGGGTTCAAAGCAGGCTGCTTAGTTCCACATATAACAGAGGCTCTGCTATCCTTCAGAAGGGTCTAGTCAGCTCCAAATTGGCTCCATGCTATGGCATCTCCACCAGGCAGATTTAGCGGCTAATTCAAAGCAATTTTGGTTATCTGACTAACTAGAAGGCTACCTGAATCCTGCTGCTGGGACACTGTTACAGGAGCTTCTAATGAATTTTTCATGCAGGGACTATGAGAGTGCCTAAAAGGACAGACTGCTGGACTCCAGCCTGACACACAGGCCATGAAGCTGTTTATGCCCATTTGCAAATACAGGTTTTTACAGTTGGAAAAATTTTGTCTAAGTCTTTCTTTCATTCAATTAGACCAGCAAGATTCTGGCAGAAGAGACCAATAGCTGTCATCTACTTCCAGGAACTGAAGACTATCAATATCTACCCAAATGCACCTAATAAAAGTAAATGACCAAATCAACTCTGGTCAGTTTGTCACAAAGGTCATTTTCCCCTAAAAGTCCGGTATATTTTTTTCCTAATTTCTTTTATTAAACAGGATAGATTTAATATTCCTCACTGAGTTACCTTAATAAATAGGAGCTGCTGAATGTTACTTAACAGTGAGCAAGTTTTTCTTAAAACAGAATGCTTCCTTGAACAATTCTGCTTTTTTTTTTGTAAAGGATCTGAATAAGACAAGCAATGAGCATGAAGCCCAATGGTAAAAACATAAAGCTACAGCTCAGATGAATAGCATCTATTAGTAATTAATTTGCACTGTCAATTTTTCAATGAGAACTTGCAACTGAAAGGCTTACTATCCCTAATAAGAAAAAAATGTTCTTAATAACCGAAATTAAAATTTCCATTCTTACTTCTGCCTTTAGTGGTTTAAACACTCATTTAAGTTATAAGGCACATGTTACAAGAAGTAGTTTTTTAATTGACAATTTTAAAATGTCTTCTTCAAAATAACACGTCTATACTGAAAAAATCATCCCGGTAAGTATTGAGGTAGTTTGAATTGTGTACCCCAATTTGGACATGTTTTGGTGGGTGTGGACCCATTGTAAATAAGATCTATTCAAGATGTTACTTCACTTCCTATGTGGCCCAACTAAATCAGTTTAGGCTTAATCTGGATTACTGGAGCCTTTATAAGCAGAGTGGAAGTCAGAGAGAGGAGACTTTCGGCCAGAAGCTAGAAGTCAACAGAACCAGGAGAGAAAGGAAGACACTGCCATAGGCATTGCCATGTGTCAGAAAGCCAAGGAACCCCCCAAATTACCAGCCGGCCAGAAGATACCAACCGTGGGAGGAAGCAAACCTTCTAGCCTCTGAAACTGTGAGCCAATAAATTCCTGTTTTTAGTCACCCCATTGTATGGTATTTATTTTAGCAGCCGGGAAATTAAAACAGGTATAATCTATGAATTTCTAGTGCTCTAATTAACGGTTGACAGAAACAATATCAATCCAGGAGTGATCACCTAATCTATTGAGCATACATTAACATACAGCACATTTTGACTTTGTGTTACATCTGACTCCATGAGGAGGAGTTGACTTCTTTGAGAGTCAGAACCAGATGATATATTGATCTTTGTTGCTTCAAATTCAGCAACCACCAGGCACAAGGTAGCCACTCAAAGAGCCTTAGGTGAATAAATGTATATTCATGGCCATTTATTTATTCCTGTCCCTATATTTAAGTATCTTAAAATGATATAATATTAATATTGATAATCAGTGAGTGGCATAATTGTATAAGAAAGTGTGACTTCTGGCAGGTGTCCCCCAAAATAAAGGTTAGTTTAGATGTTCTAGGATGCTCTGTCTCATTCTGTAAAGAGTAGAATTATTGGAAATATAGAAAGTTACTTTTTTTAAAACGGACAAACTATGCAGGGGAGGGGGGCAGCAGGGGAGGAGGACAGGGGAGGAAAAAGTGAAAACGGATCTTTCAGGGCTGTTAGGGCAGGAGGGTGGATAATCTTGCTTCTACTGACGTCGCTCCCATGCGTCTTGAAACACCAAGCGGTGGAGGGAGCTGGCGCGGGGCACTCAGCCTAGACAGATCTGCAAAGGCTGGAACTGTCCCTCCTGTGCTGATGGGTCTGTCTTCCGGGATTTACAACCTGCCCTCCCAGGCCAATGTATTTCCAGAATCAGCCCGTGGGATGCGCGCTCCCACGAACCATCCTGCCATGGCTCTGACTTACTCCGGGTTCCAGAGCTGCTCCAGGGTCTTCCCTTTTCGCTGTTCGCAGCCACCTAGTTCTGCTGAATTTTTAAAGCATTCAGTGCCTGTGCTGTTGAGCTAGGTTTTTTTAGGTGTCATCTCTATATTCTTTTCTTAATTATTTGTCCTTTCTTTAATGAATTTTATGACAATGGATTTTATTTTATACGCCCCACCCCTTTTCTCAGGATCGTGTCTTACCACAGCACATAATAGATCCTCAAAGTCCAGTTTAGTCAAGGAGTATCTGTAAATATATCCCATCTCACATGTCCAAATTATAAAGGAGGAAGGAATACGAAAGGAAGGGCAGGAAGGAGGGAGGGAGAACAAGTCTGAGTCTGATCTAAAGCTACTTCTTATTTCCATTATTGTCAATATTCTATAAAAAAAATCGCTTGAATAAATACATATGCTCTATTCAAATAGGAAGGTTAGGACAACTATATCACTAACGTTAAAAATCAGAGTGTTCTTTGCTGATCACCAGTTAATTCAAATCAACAATTAATTCATTAATGATTTGATTTCATAAGTTCCAGAAAATTGGTTTAAACATGTTTTAAAATCCCCCCCCCCCCCAAAAAAAATGCACTTTGGTCGGAGGTTATAATTCACACGTTGTTTATGGGGCAGATGTTCTTTCTTAACTGACACTAATGCTGAATCACTAAATACAATCCTTTAACTTAGAGTAAAATTCTCCTTAGAGCTAAGTATTCTTTGTAAAAGTCAGAAAGTTGGATATCTAATGTAAAAACTTAACTGAGTAGAAAACTTGTCCCATTTCCTAATAGATTGCCATTCTTTAAAATAGCAACAAAAAAAGGCCTGTCAAATAATTACTACCCATTCCCAATTAAAAATTATTTCATGTGAAAAAAGTATAAATTTCATTTAAACACATTTTATGTAATGACTTTTGCTAAAATCTTTGTTTTAAAAGGTGCAATGATTCCAAATCTTTATTAGGTGTTAAACAAATTAGATGTCTCAATTAAAATGTAAAGATTTTACATTAATAGCTAGCTTTAATATTGCATCAAAGATAAACATTTCAAAAAATAATTTTTCTGAATTGTTTTTACTCTCTCATATTCAATACTTACTAACTAGTCATTTAGCAGTGACTAACAAATTTACCAGTATCGTAATATACAAACACATGAACTAATATTAAAGCAAATGTTCAACTTTATTTCCTTTAGAAAATGTTATTCAGTATTAAATAATTGACCAATAATTTGCATTTTTAAATGAATTTAGGTAATTAAATTCTTAACCAAAATTTCGACTTCACAACATTTGAAAATCTAGCAGTCTTAAAATAAACTTACATATTTTAAGTAAACTATATAATTTTGCTTAATTGCTTTCTCAGTCATTTCTTTATATTTATAAAAAGAAAGAAGAATATAATAATCTATAGTTATATGATTATATGGGAAAACACCTGCAAGCACTATGTTTTATACTGCGTGGTCAAGGTTAATACTTAACTACAAATAAGTTAGAGATTCTTAAGTGTGAACAGTGTGCTGTAGATAGGAATGATAAATTCCCTTGTACAAAACTATGCACAGTTTGGCACATCTGCAAGTAAGTAAACAACACACACACACACACACAAAATGCTCTGGCAGTTATTTTCTTCAACAGCTTCTGAAAATAATACAACTGAAATTACTTTTATCTAAGCTTCTTTTGCTTTGCTTTTATGCACCTGTTTTAGGGTACTTTCCTAAAACAAGAAGGCCTGCTTAAGTTGAATTTTAGAGAGAAAAGTGTTCCATCCAAGCACACAAGCAAAAATGTAGTAAGTTTTTAAAATTCATTAGCAGTCTTAAACTTCAAATGTTTTGATTCTTATTTCCAAAATTTTAATATCTTTACACTCATAGGATAGCTTTTTATTGACGTCCATTGTATGGTCTACAGACGTTCTGGCAGCCAAATTATACAGTAGCTGAAATGTCAAGCCTTAGACAAGAGAAAAAAGGGGCTCTAAAATCTTTTCAGAAAAAAAAATCAAATATTATTTCAAACAAGATTGTGCCTTAAAGGATGTAGTCAAAAATATAATTTTTGCACATTACCAAATCAATATAATACCAATATATTTTAAAAATGAAACTGAATATTTAAGGTCTCCAAATTCCATTCTGACAGTCATTTTAGTATCTGACTGTGACGGTAGGTGTCAATATGCCATTGACACAAATGGACCAAATTTGTATTTATTTAATAAATCAATTTAAAATATCAGGATATGTTTTACTTAATTGAAAATCATAAGTATTAAAAAAAGTTTCAATTTTGAACATCTGTGAACTTAGGTTATTCTAAATCTCAAAAGCAGCTTCACACCCATGAAGCTCAACAGAAACATG
Organism: Choloepus didactylus; assembly: GCF_015220235.1. Classification (NCBI taxonomy): domain Eukaryota; kingdom Metazoa; phylum Chordata; class Mammalia; order Pilosa; family Megalonychidae; genus Choloepus; species Choloepus didactylus. The sequence goes on along the minus strand of NC_051313.1, from coordinate 20,244,143 downwards.
TCTCCTTCTAAAGAAAAAAAAAAGTCTACTTGAGAAAATCAATGCTTCTCTGTAATAATTCTTTACAAATATAAGCTCGCATGGAAAAATGCTACTGTTCTGTCTTCATTCAGCTGAAATTCTTTAAAGAAATGTGAAGGGCCTTATTTCATTAGATTTTTATATAATTTCATTCCACTTGACTTACCTTCAGTTTGTATGAAACAGCATCAAGGTTATGAATACATATTACAAGTGAAAATGTTTTTTGTCTGAATATTTATAGCCTATGAAACATGCATAAATGCAAGTAGAATATTCTGCTATAATTTTCATATTTGCCCTGATTTACTACCATGTCACTGACTAAGCATCAAGAAATTTAAATTCAATTAACCATAAAATAATTGTTGGCATTAAAATAGGCATAGCTTTTGCCATATAAACCCCTGTTACATGCATCAGAACTATAAAAGTCATGTTCATACAATGCATAATTCACTAACTATCATTACTCAATATACTTATTCAACCAAACTTTTGGGGTTAATTCTTCACTGTCATATTTATCAGATTGTTCACCCCTTAAGAGTAATCAGATATTAAAAGAAAAAATAAATGCATAGATAATACTAGTTATTTCTTTAGCATGTTTACTTCAACAACCAAATTTATATAGTCAAGCTGCCATCAATAAAATATACAAAAATCTTAAAGACATTGTGTTTATTTAATGATAACATTCCCTATAGGATTGCTCATTTAAACTCTTCAGGAAGGCAGATCAAGAATAAACTTTACTATAAGTTTTATCCCCAGGGCAGAGGTAGGTGATATGACAAATAGATAACTCTGAAAAAATGGAAATAACAAAAATACTGATCTTGCTAGATGCTTCTGAAGACTAAATGGCTATATGAATGTCATGCATTAACTAATTTAAATAAGATTAAATATATGGTTAAAGGTAGATACTATACATGTATATATATGAACACTATATTTGTGTGTAGACAAATATATATAAAGAATATATAATTAATAATATGTTATGTTACATTGTCACGTTTGAAGACATACATGTATCGTATATATGTATGTGTACGTGTAAGTATATGTATATGTGCTTGTGTGTGTGTATACACATATGTCCACATCTATATACAAAGTGCCTGGTACAATCTATGGCATACAATGCACCTTCAATACATATAATGATATTATTATTTATAATGTACCATAAACCACTGCTAAAAACAAACATTTATCCCTGACACTCTGTCAGTTTGTACTCTACATCATTTCTTATTTTCATCAACAGACTCTACCCCACTCTCTTGTGCTTCTCAGATGCAGAGACAAGTTTTTTGGGCCCTCCCCTAGGCACGTCTCCAGAGTTGATGTTCTTTCTTCTGACATGGTCCGTAAGCCATAGGGCAAACCCTGACATAACAAGACTTCTTGCCTCCACTTAGAAATCTGCAGCATCAGCCCTGAGGACAGTCCATTCCTTTTACTCTAGATGCACATTTTTGGATGTCTAATGTTCATTTGCATCTGAATTCCTAGAGATTCCTCAAACTTGTGGGACGATAACTAAATTATGCCCTGTCTCCAAACTGCTGCTCCTCTTGTACTTCATCCTTCATGTACTTCCTCCTTCAATTAATGTTTTTATCATCCTAATATGTTACCTAATCCAGAAACTCCAAGGCCATCTTTAACTCCCTCTTGAAACTGCTTCTTATCAGCGGTCAAGTTTAGAAGAATGCCACCCAAAATGTCCCTGGATTCTGTCTCTTTCTGTCTCTCTACAGCTGCTCATAGCTCTTTGCTGTTTATCTCAGCCTCAAATCTTTCCAGTAAACCTCTACTAAAACAGGTATCTAATGCCCTCAGGTGAGATCATTTTCTTACCTTAAACATCTCAGAAATTCCTCAGATTTTTCTGTAAATTTCAAATTATCTACAATGAACTTTTTTTTTAACTAGGAAAGCAAAAAATATATATATATATTTATAGGCTCCCATTGATTATAGTATGAATTCAATATCTTATTATAGTACAGAAGTCATTTAAAATTGCACTACAAATTCATGATTATCTACTATTTCCTGAGCTGTTCTTGGTCCACATTTTGAGTTGTCAAACTTTTATTACCCTCTAGAAACTTTTTCTCATTCTGAAAATATCTTGTTTACTTGTTCATCTTCTATACAGGCTGCAAGCCCACCCCAAAATTATCACCACCTGCTCTGAATCTTTCTCTGACTTTCTCAAAACAGTTTACGTCTATTACATCAACTTTCACATTGTATCATAAAGACTTATAAGAAGAATCTGTCTTCTTTCACAGGTCTATGGAGTACTGGAGGAAAAGATCACACTTTATTCATTTTATAGAGGAAATAAGGAAGGAAAGAAGGAGAAATAAAGAAAGGAAGGAAGGAAAGAAGAAAGGAAGGGCAATTGATGTACAATTTTAGTGAATAATTTTCATGATTGCAACATTTTCATAAGCAAGAAGTATAATATTATATTATATAATGTTTATTCAAAACATGGCACTTAAAATCTTAACTCTCAAGTGGGGAAAAACATCTTGGCACTTAAAAATTACAACAGGAAATACTTTTGAGCTTCATATTGATGGGCTCAATGAAGCAAAACTATGCTTTGGTTTCTGCAAATGTGTGTGTGGTTTCATCAGCATTTTCCTTCTTGATAAACCATGAAAAGAAATTGCCTATGCTGTTTAAATGCATGGTGAAAATTTCTAACATGTTTTAACTGTTTTTTGCCAATTTAGATTGTTATCTCCAGGTGCACCATTTTTCTAAGGGGTTCAAAAGGGCGCTATATGGTTCTCCACCAATTCCTCTCTGACGCTGTTTCTGATTATTCTCTTTCCCTCCATTCTCACTGGCTTTCTCACTTTTACTCAAATATACCAACATGGTCCTGCCCTAGCACTTTGCTCAAGTTGTTACTTTAGCTTGGATATCTTTTGTTAATTCTTGCATCTCTCTCAAGTAGAGAGAGACTTTTCTACTTTCCCAGCATGCTATGTAACTGGGTAGAAAGTTGTTTAATCCATCACTAGTGGGTTTGAACTTTTTGGAAAATTCTGGCTTACTCAGAATGGATTATAGACCTAAACATAAGAGCTAAGACTCTTCCCAAGAAAACTGTTCAGTAAAAGGTTAATTGAGAAGGTTTGTGACACACTCTGCACATTTCAAAGAAAAGACTACCTTTTTTTCTAACTCAATTTTACTGAGATTGTTGACATTCCTACAATCATCCAAAGTGCACAATCAATTGCATATGGTACCATCATACAGCTGTACATCCATTATTCCAGGAAAGAAATAAAAACAAAAAAGAAAACTCAAATCCTCCCATACCCCTAACCACCCCCACCTCCATTATTGACTCATAGTATTGGTCTAATACATTTGTTACCACTGATGAAAGAATGTTAAAATACTACTAACTGTAGTACATAGTTTGCAATAGGTATATTCTCTCCCTATACACCCCTCTATTATTAACTTCTAGTTATAGTGTCATACATTTGTCCTAGTTCATGAAAGAGATGTCTAATATTTGTACAGTTAAACACAGACACCGTCCACCACAAGATTCACTGTTTTATACATTCTCATATTTTAACCTCTAACTTTCCTTCTGGTGACATATGTGACTCTAAGCTTCCCGTTTCCACCATATTCACACACCATTCAGCACTGCTAGTTATTCTCACAATAGCATGCTACTGTCACCTCTGTCCATTTCCAAACATTTAAGTTCAGCCTAGTTAAACATTCTGTTCATAATAAGCAACCGCTCCCAATTCTTTAGCCTTGTTCAGTATCCTGGTACTTATATTTCATGTCTATGAGTTTGCATATTATAATTAGTTCTATCAGTGAGACCATACAATATTTGTCCTTTGGTGTCTGACTTATTTCACTCAATATAGTGCCTTCAAGTTTTCTTCACCAACCAGTTCGTTTTTTGTTTTTTTTTTAAGATGGTTTTGTTCATCCACCATACATTCCATCCTAAGTAAACAATCGATGGTTTCCTGTGTAATCACGTATTTATGCATTCACCACCATCACCACTATATAAGGACATCTCCATTTCTTCTACATAGAAGGAGGAAGAGTCAAAGAAGTTAGAGACAGAAGAAAAAAAAGAATAAAGAAAAAAATTACAGCTAAAAAAGCAACAAAAGGAAAGATAGAATTAAACTAAAGTACAATAAAAGAGACATCACCAGTGCCAAGAGTCCCATACCCCTCCCTTATGTCCCCCTCTTATATGCATTTAGCTTTGCTTTATTGCCTTTATTACATTAAAGAAAGCATAATACAATGTTTCTGTTAACTATAGTCTCTAGGTTGCATTGATTGTATTTTTCCCCAATACCACACCATTTTTAACACCGTGCAATGTTGACATTCATTTGTTCTCCCTCATGTAAAAACATATTTGTACATTTTATCACAATTGTTGAGCACTCTAGGTTTCACTGAGTTATACAGTCCCAGTCTTTATCTTTCCTCTTTCCTTCTGGTGTCCCACATGCTCCTAACTTTCCTCTTTCAACCATACTCACAGTCATCTTAGTCCAGTGTACTTACAATGCTGTGCTACCATCACCCAAAATCGTGTTCCAAACCTCTCACTCCTGTCTTTTTCTAGCTGTCTGTAGTGTTCCCTTTAGTATTTCCTGTAGAGTAGGTAACTTATTCACACATCTCTCATTATCTGTTTGTCAGAGTATATTTAAAACTCTTCCTCATATTTGAAGGACAGTTTTGCCAGATATAGGATTCTTGGTTGGCAGTTTTTCTCTTTCAGTATTTTAAACATATCACACAACTTCCTTTTGCCTCCATGGTTTCTACTGAGAAATCTGCAGTCTTATCAAGCTTCCTTTGTACGTGATGGATCACTTTTCTCTTTCTGCTTTCAGGATTCTCTCTTTGTCTTTGACATTTGATAATCTGATTATTAAGTGTCTTGGTGTAGGCCTATTCAGATCTATTCTGTTTGGGGTACGCTGCACTCCTTGGATCTATAATTTTCTGTCTTTCATAAGAGATGGGAAATTTTCGTTGATTATTTCCTTTATTATTGCTTCTGCCCCTTTTTCCTTCCCTTCTTCTGGGACACCCATGATAGGTACATTCATGTGTTTCATGTTGTCATTGAATTCCCTGAGATGTTGCTAATATTTTTCCATTCTTTTTCCTATCTGTTCATTTGTGTGTAGGATTTCAGGTGTCTTGTTCTCCAGTTCCTGAGTGTTTTCTCCTGCCTCTTGAACTCTGCTGTTGTATGTCTCCATTGTGTTTTTCATCTCTTGTATTGTGCGCTTCATTTCCAGAGATTCTGCCAGTGGTTATTTCAAACTTCCAATTCCTACCTTATGTTCACACAGTGTTTTCTTTACATCCTTCATCTCTTTTGCCATATCTTCCCTGATCTCATTGATTTGGTTTTTTATTTGATTTAGCATATTTCTTTGAAAATCTTTAATTGACTGTTTCATTAAAGTGAAACAATATCTCAGCTCTATCTTAATTGAGGTCTAACTTGGTTCCTTTGACTGGGCCATATCTTCTTTTTTTTCCTAATTTAATTTGTAGTTTTCTGTTGTCTAGGCATCTGGTTTCCTTGGTTGACCCAATCAGATTTTCCCAGACCAGATTGGGTTCAGGTCTCAGAGTGGGCTATATTCAGAGTCAAGTTTCCCTGAGGTTGTTTCTTAGAAGATTGACAGACTTTCCTGTGAGGTCTCTAGCTGCTGTGCTTTTCCTAACCTGCCCAGCAGGTGGCACCTGTCAGCCTGTCACTCCCAACTGTTGTAAAGAGGTGTAGCTCCTTTAATTCTTAGTTTAAGTTGTTTTCAGTTTGATTGTTTCTCCCCAGGCCCTGGGGTCTGATTTCTGAGGGCCCCACCTCCTTCCTCTTAGGGAAGATACACCCCCTAGGGAGTTATCATCTGCATTTGAATAGTTCCTTTGTCTCTCTGACTCTGTTAACTCCACCTCTGCCTGGGTCAGAGTGCTGCAAACTGATAATGGCTGAGGCTCTCTCCACCGAGCCACTCAGGTTGAGAGAGAGAAAAAGGGAAAGAAAGCCCCCTTTCTGAACCAGTCCATGGCCCCTCAGTTTTGCCCATCAGTCAGATAGAGCACCCCATCTTCTGGACTCCCTTCCCTGGGGCACAGGTGTTTTCTGGCTTTCTAAGGTCAGTCTCTAAAAGCCTCTGTATTTTTCTTTCTTTTTTTTTTAATTTTTTTTTTCTGTCAGCCCCACCCTTCTCCACTGGCAACAACCTCAGGGTACTTCGCTGCTTGTTAGGGGTTTGTTTATGTTTGTAGCTTGTATTCAGTAGTCCATATTTGTTAATTAAAACCCCAGTTGGAGCTGGGCTGAGCTATATTCACTTAATCCTGAAATGCTGCTTTCTCCCACAGTGAGGTCCTGCAGCTCAGCCTGCCATGGGGGGAGGGAGATCCCAGCACAGGTCTGCAGTTTTTACTTTCAGATTTTATGCTGCAATCTCAGGAATACCTCCCATTCCAGGTTGGTGTACGATGTGTGGACAGTCATGGTTGTCCCCCAGCATTTGTTCCAGATTATTTACTAGTTGTTCCTCGTTGTTTATTAATTGCTCCAGCGGAGTAACTAAATTCCACACCTCTCTATGCTACCATCTTAGCTCCTCTCTAGGACTACCCTTTGACTCACTCTTGACCTCTAAGGACTCAGTTTGTACTGCATGTCTTTGCATAGCTGGGGCCTTAGTCCATGCCAGGTTATTTATGCTAACAATGTAATTTATGGAGAAAGACTGTTTTTATTCCATTTTATAGAGAATATAGGGAAGGGGAAGAATGGAAACATTTCAATATTAAATAGGGTGGGTAGAGAAGGTGATTACTTGAGGGACGCAAGGGAGTTAGCTAAGTTGATAAGTGGCTGAAGAGCTTTCCAGGCCAAACAAAGCAGTTGAGCAAAGCTTAAAGTCAGGAGCATATCCCCAAATTTAAGATTCAATAAATAGGCAGTTTGGCTGGAAGGAGAAGAAGATTAGTAAACAAGGAAGTCAGATAGATAATAGGGGCAGGGAGACAATATACAGCCTTATTACCCAGGGTCATGTTTTTATTTGTGAAAAAATGGAGCGCCATTGGAGAGTTTTTAACAGAGAAGTGAGTTAATCTGACATACATTTTTAAAGCATGACTCTGAATGCTACATAGGGAATAGACTTCAGGAGTGAAAGGGTAGAAGTAGGAGACCAGTGAAGTGGTTATTTCAATATTTAGTTATCTAGGCAATAAATTATGATGGCTTGGACCAAGGGGATAGATGAAGATTTGAGGAAGTGTTAAGATTCTGGATAAAGCATGGGGAAGTACTTTTGGCATCATCTGTTCTCTTTTTAGGAAGTTAACTTATACTTTCACAAAAATTAGAAGGGAACACATTAAAATGTTAATATTTCTCTCAATTTCATAGAGTTATGGATGACTCTGTATTTTCCAAATTGTCAATCCTGTGCATATATTATTTTCAAATATCTGGCTTATCAAAAACAATTGAAGTTTTCAGCTTGTGGCCTGCCCTATAGAATTCACATGAGCCAATTCATATAACAAATCTCATAATATTTACATTATTATACATATATCCTGTGAGTTCTGTTTCTCTGGAGAAACCTGGCTAATAAATATTGGGTACTGAGAGTGGGGTTTCATCACAGAATGGTGAACTCAATTTCTCATGAAAATCCTGTAAAATTAATAGCCAAGTTGTTTTCTTTGTGTTATATTATATGACTCTCTCCAGAATATGTCTGATGTCTATTTTTTTTTTGGGAATTGACCATAAATTCAGTTTTATTCATAATAAACATAACTTACATAATCAGTCAGGAAAATTTCATTTATACTGAAATAATAAACAACCCCACAGTCTCAGAGGCTAAAACAATAAACATCTTATTCCTCTAGATGTTCAATGCAGGGGGGTGAGGGCAGGATCTCTGCTAATTGTAGTCACTCAAGGACTCAGAGTATCGAAGGTTTCCTTTTGATATATTCTACCAAGTCAAGATATGTCAAATTAGGAAATTGTTCTTAAAGTATCTGCCCCCAAATGATAAACATTATTTCTGCTCTCATTGCAATGGCCCATACAAGTCATATGGGCACATATAATTTCAAAATGGCCTGGGAAGTACAGTCTTACCATGTACCCCAAAGAAAAGAAAAATGGAATACTTAAACACCATTTTTTCCAAACTTTCAAATTCGTTCCTTGATTCTGAGCTACTGTTTCAAAGAATTAAAGATGATATGATGGCACACATCAATTTATCTATTTCTTAACTCTTCTTGAGCTAACTTACCCAGAGCTTTACTCTAGAAGGGAGTTATGATGGCAATTAAACTCAATCTCTTAGCAGAGTTCTACAAAATGGGCTGCATATATCATAAAGCATTACTAGATGTACAGCAACAGAAGAAATTATTAGAACTTCAATTCATATTCATTTCTACATAAAACTAATAAGAAAATTAAACTATACCAGTATTTAACATGGAAGTTTACTAATAATATTTAATTCTAAAATGTATTAATATTTACTATAAAAACGTCCTAATTTGTTCCTACATCAGATGATCGCATGACATGCAGAGTATGGAAGATATACTGAGATGGGAAATTCCCAAATATGAGAAGGCTAAAAGAATTGTCCTAATTCATTCATTGCTTTTGTTGTTTAGAAGATTTGGGAAGTTTTCCCCAACAATTTCTTTGAATACTCTTCCTAGACCTTTACCATTTTCTTCCCCTTCTGGGACACCAATGAGTCTTATATTCGGACGTTTCATATTATCTATCATATCCCTGAGGTCCATTTCGATTTTTTCAATTTTTTTCCCCATTCTTTCTTTTATGCTTTCATTTTCCATTCTGTCATCTTCCAGGTCACTGATTCGTTGTTCAACTTCCTCTAGTCTTGTACTATGAGTGTCCAGAATCTTTTTAATTTGGTCAACAGTTTCTTTAATTTCCATAAGATCATCCATTTTTTTATTTAGTCTTGCAATGTCTTCTTTATGCTCTTCTAGGGTCTTCTTGATTTCCTTTGTATCCCGTACTATGGTCTCATTGTTCATCTTTAGTTCTTTGAGTAGCTGCTCTAGGTGCTGTGTCTCTTCTGGTCTTTTGATTTGGGTGCTTGGGCTTGGGTTATCCATATCGTCTGGTTTTTTCATATGCTTTATAATTTTCTGTTGTTTTTGGCCTCGTGGCATTTGCTGAACTTGATAGGGTTCTTTTAGGATTTGTAGACCAATTGAAGTCCTTATCTCTAATTTATCAGATCTACAGCTTCGTGGAGTACACTTTCTCTAACTAACCAGCAGGTGGCGTCCACGAGCCACCTGTTCTCCACAAGCCAGTTCTCCCCTGCTTAGCCTTTTTGGTGAGTGGGGGAGTGAGTCTTGTGGGGTCCAATTGGTGTACCAAGCTTGCGTCTGTAGTTGGTGTTGCCTGCCCTGTATATGGGGCGTGTTTCTGGGCAGTCAGGGAGGGGGGGGTGGCCCTAACAATCAAATCTCCCTGGTGATCCTAGAGTTTTAAAGCTGCTGCAATAGTCTAATCCTTCAGTTCAGTCCTGCCACAGTTTGTCTCTGCCACTGACCCACAAGTCCTTGGTATTGGCGTATGGCTCCTGAGACTTGCAAGTGGGCCCCTCTTCCAGGCTGTGCACCCCGGGTCCTCTGTTGAGGGATGACTGTGCTATGTCACAGGTGAGTGCCGTTCCCCCAGGGCAGTTCTGGGCTGCTGGGCTGTGTAGGGAGGCTCCCAGTCTGCTGAAATGATGGCTGAATGGGGCTTTGTTAATTCACACTGCTCCACCTTCCCAACTCTGGGACAATCAGCTGAGGTTGCAGGGAAGGCTAATGTCCACGCCCAGTTTTGTGGTGTGTGCCTGTTATTTGAAGCACTTCCATCACACTGGGTTGTCTGGGGCAGCTTTGGGCTATGGGGCTGGCGATGGGCAGGAGTGTTTCCTGTCCACCAGGATGATGGCTGTGAGCGGACACCCCCCTTTTCTTGGGAAGTTGTGGTGTTTAGTGAATTTTCTCAGCCACTGGATTATTGCCTTTTGTCTCAGAGCTCTCTTAGTTCTGCTCTTGACTTGACCTGCCCAAATTGCAAGTCTTTGAAGCTTTCTGTATTGGGCTTCCTAGAGTAATTGTTTTAGAAAAAGAAAAAAGGATTAAAAAAAAAAAAAAAAAAAAAGGGCCCTCCTCAGAGATCTAATGGGTTATTGAAATGCTAAGAGACAAAGCAATCAGGGCCATTAAGGAAAGGTCCACAGGGCAGAGAGATCAGCTTTTCTTCGGGATTTGCATATGCGCCTCAGGGCCTGAGCTCTGCCCTTCCCCTTTCTATGTTCACCAGAACTCCAAAAATCCTCCGCTTTTATTTTGGAGTTTTTCGTGTTGTTTTTTTTTTTTTCCTATGCCTGTCTCCTCTCTGCTGGGCTGGCTGCTCTCAGATTCTCTGGTGTCTGGTCTCAGTCTATCTATGGTTGGAGTTTGGATCAGTAGAATGAGTTTCCAATAAGGGCTGCCACTGCAGTTCTCCCTTCTCCTTCCCGGAGCTGACAGCCCCCCCTCTCATGGGACTGAGCCCGGCAGGGAGGGGCACGGGTCCCCTGGCCGCAAAAACTTACAGATTTCGCTGATCTCAGCAGTTCCACGTTTTCATGAGTGTTGTATGAAGTATGCCCAAAGTCAGATTGCTCTGTGGTGTCCAGTCCATGCAGTTCCTGGCTTTCTACCTACTTTCCTGGAGGAGTAACTAAAACATACAGCTCACCAGTCCGCCATCTTGCCCCGCCTTCCCATTTGCTTTTGATAAACTTCTAAATAATGGAGTTTATATTTGTCAAATAGATTTTATTGTTATAATCTAATAAGGTACATTTAATAGCTGTGACAATCATTCAAAATAAACACCAAAAAAAAAAATGAAATTAGGACCATTCCTTTGAATTGCTGTATGGCATACTGTTAAATGGACATTTTCAAAAATACTGAAGTACTGAGTATTGAAAACATTTAATATTTTCAGTAACACTGCTTTCACTTATATCAACTGTTAATATATCACAATAAAATTAATAATTTTGTGTGAGAAAAATGAGTTTTGTAGTGCTAATAAATATAATCAAAATTTTTTTAAAATATTGTTAATTTTTAAATGTTATTTTACAATCTTTATTGTTGTGTATGTTTAGAATGTCAATGGATAGCAATAGATAAATGCAGATATTAAGGAAGCATCCTCCTGTCTTTTAACTGTTGAGATTCGTCATCAGATAGAGTACTGATCAATCAGGCCATGGGTGGGACATTCCAGCCATGAGCACCTTTGGTGACAAAAACTGGCGTTTCAGTCATCTTCCTGAAATTTCCATCTAGATAAATAATAGGTATTTGTATTTAATGTGCCCAATACAGAACTTTTGCTCTCCCCACCCAATGTCTTCCTCCCCTGGTCTTCAGAACTCTTGTCAACTGCCCAAATATCTTTCCAAATGTTTCAAGTCAAAATCCATGGATTTGTCTTTCAGTTTCCTCATTTCCTCACACCCATATCCAATCTTTTGGCACATCCTGATATTTCTGTCTCCACACAGTACACCCTGAACTATTCATCATTTCTCTCCAGATTAAACCAAGCCACTTTCGTCACTCACCTGGATTATTGCATGGGCTCAATATTTCCCTGCATCTCTACTTTTGCCCCCTACCGTCCATGCTCCCCAGAGACGCCAGTGATCTTCTAAAATGGCAATCAGAACCTGTCAATCTCCTGCCTGGAACTGGTTATTGGCATTTATAATAAAGTCCAAATTCCTTTAAAGGATCTTTTCTCTTCTCATACAGCCCTCCTTCCTGTTTTCTATATGCTCAAGGTACCAGGATATTTTTTCTCTTCCTCAAATAACTAAGTTCCTTTTGGTCTCAAACATTTGCACCAGCTGTGGACTCTGTTTGGAAGACTCATCTCCCAGATCATTCCTCTGTTAGTTCCTTCTCAACCTGGCTACCCCATGTCAAGGCCCCCCACCCACTCTGCACCCTGCACATGACACATTACTATGGGTACAGCCCCAGCCTCATCTCCCACCACTCATCCCCTTACCAGCCCTACTTCAGCCACACTGGCTTTCTCACTGTCTCTTAACTAAATCAAGCAAGAGGTTTGCAATAGCTATGGCAGAATCCAGAACAAGTACCAAAATATGTTAAATTAGAGTTACGTCTTCTAATCACTATAAGGTGTTAAATCAACATTTTCAAAAATATCGAAGTATTGAGTATTAAAATATTTAATATTTTTGACAGCATTGCTTTCACTAAAAATATCAATAGTAATATTTAACAATGAAATTAATTTTGTGAGAGAAAAATGGGTTTTGTGCTTTAATAAATATAACTGAGATAGCTTTAAAGCACTACTTTTGTTTCCTAGGTTGCTCAAAGCAAATGCCATGAAATGGGTCAGGTTAAACAATGAGAATTTATTTGCTCACAGTTTTGAGGCCAGCAAAATGCCCGAATCAAAGGTGTCATCAAGGCAATGCTTTATTTCTGAAGATAGGCTGCCAGCGATCGTTGGCTCCTCTGTCACATGGTAAGACACATGGTGGTGTCTGCTGGTCTCTCCTGTCTCTTCTGGGTTTTATTGATTTCATTTCAGCTTCTTGTTTCCAGCTTGTTGTTTCCATGACTGTCTCTCTCTGTCTGAATTTCATTCTCTTATAAAAGTCTCCAGTAATAAGATTAAAACCCATCCTGATTGAGATGGGCCTTACCTGAAGTAACCTCATCAAAAGGTCCTGCTTACAATGGTTTCACACCTACAGGAATGGATTAAATTTAAAAGCATGTTTTTCAGGGGTGCATGCAGCTTCAAACCACCACAAGCACTGTTAAGTTTTTCTTTTTTTATCCCCTTAAGGGGTTTGCAACAGCTCTGCTCTCTGCAGGAATGCTCTTCCTCCAGATGTGTGCATGGCTTTCCCCTCAGTTTATTCACACCCTGCTCAAATGCCACCTCACCAGAAATCTCTGCCCTGATCATCCCATGAAAAGATCACTTCTCCCCTTTGCCTCTTTTTACTTTCAATTTAGAGATGGGTGGATGGATAGATAGATAGATAGATAGATAGATAGATAGATAGAGAGAGAGAGGTGTTTAAATTTATTGTTTATTTGTTGTTTTTCGCTTCCACTACAATATAAGCTCTAAGAGGGCAGGGTCTTTGCTTTTTTCCCTGGCTGTAACTCTAGACCCTGGAACAATGCCTGCTAATGTATTATTGCAATTCAAAAGTCGTTCCATTTTTTCTCTTCTAAAGCTTGCTGCTATAAGTGCTATAAACTCATTGTTTATGTTTTATGTGATTTTATTTTAAAGTGAATTCTAGAAGTCAGATGTTTATGCACAGTTGGTGCATTCCATCCATTCCCACCTAGGAAGTTTGTAACAGTTTACATAGCCACTGACTGTGTCTCACCTCACTTCTGCACATACATGCCTAAACTGCCTATTTTGAATCTTTTTAATACTTGTGACCTAAAATATGAATAATGGTTATTGTTTTATTTGCATTTTATTGTTAGTAGATTTAAAAATCTTTTCATATGATCATGGCATGTGAACTGCCTTTTACACTGTTCAGTTTAAATGTTTATACTCATTTTTGGTTATTAATATTGATAATTCTTTATACACTCAGGATATTCACAATCTATCTTCCATATATATTGTGAATTATTTCCCAGTTTTTATTTTGCCTTTTAACCATATAGGATTTTGCTGTGTGTTTTTTTTTTTGCAATAAGGAAGATTTTCATTTTATAAGATTAATTTTTCTATTTTTAAAGTTCCTAGTTTAATATCCTTTTGTGCATCTTTTGAGTGGTTATACTATTAATGTTTTAAAGTTTAATATTTTCTCCATACTTAAGTTTGGTTGGTGAACAAGCAGTAGGGGAATTCAAATTTGTTTTGTTTTACTTTTTAGAAATTGTTGGCCAGTTTTCCTCAAAATATATCAATAGTAAATGTAATAATAATAGTTAAGCTTTACTGCATGCTTTCTATGGGCAAGTCATTTTTCTGAATACTTTACATACATTAGCTCAATCAGTCCTCATAACAACACTGAAGGTTATAATGAAGCTTGTTTTTCCTAGAAGACAAGCCAATGTTGATTGTTTTCAGTTGACCAGAAAATCGTGTCTCCTACGTAACTTAGCCAGGAGGCAGAGTCCTGAGCATATAACTCAGTTCTACGGTACACACCGGTAGGGCAACTCCCTTCCTAAAAGAACATGTGCTTGAGCAACATGTTCCAAGAATAACATGCTACCATCACTGTGATTATAAATTGGGATCCTTCACTGTAGAACCACAGAACCTCACGTCACTTTATTCCAGCCTTCTTCAAGTTTCCTCAGGTCTCCCTCACCCAAAAGTCTCCTGTCGTGGAGTTTTCACCCCAGGACTGGTGAAGTCCTGGTTTCACTGCCTGCTTTGATAGAAGAAGCAGAAAAGGAAACAAATAGGCTTCCTTGCACTTAACAAAAAGGACATCAAAGATTTAGAAGTAAATGCTTACAACAAGATATACTGAAAGAAAGCTGGAGTTGTACTATTATCTAACAAAATGGAACTTACTACAAAAAATAAAAATATAAAGAAAACAGGATGAAAGAAATAATAGAGCAAGAGGATATAAACTCATGAGCATAGGCATGTGCAGGAGCTCAGCATCAAAAAATGTAATTGTAACCAAAGACAGATATGAAGAATGAACTAGATAAATGAATAAACTGTTAAAATATTTTTAAACACATTCTCCGCACCCCCCCCCCCCCGAAAATGATAACATAATGCAGAATAAAAGTAAGCAGTGAGAGGAGATCTGAACAATATAATTAAAACTGCAGGCCATTTGAGATACAGAGAGAAATGCCAAACCAAACAATAGAAAATATACTTTTATTGAACAGACATGAAATATTTCCAGAGTGGGCTTTGTTTCATACCATGAAGTAAAGAAAGGCTCAATCAGTTCCAAAGGAACAATACAATACAGGCTATTATTATTCTCCAACTACATACATTAAAATTATTAATTAAAAGAAAAAGGCACCTAGAAAAATCTGTGATCAGTTAACAAATAATATACATAGCCACTGGCTTTAAAGGGAATTAAATTATACTTAGAACTAATAACAAAAATTATACATGGAAAAATTTATGAGAAACAGTTAAGGTAGTGTTTAGAGAAAAAAATTATAGTTTAGAGAAAAAAATATGTTTTGAAAATGACTGTCTATTCAATATAGGAAGCTAGAAAATGAGCAAGAGAGCAAACTCAGAGAAACAAGAAAAATAATGATGAAAATCAGGTCAGAAATCAATGAAAGAAACAAAACAATAAAATATTTAAAAATGAAATTCTGGTTCCCACCAAAAACTTTCATGTTGAGTAGTTTTTATGGGGGAAGTTCTACCAAATTTTAAGGGTTTAAGCCCTATTTTTTGTAAGTTACCTTAGAAAATAGAAAAAAAAAGAAAATCTATATTGCTTATATTAGGAAGTTAGTGTTATCTTGACTCTAACATAGATTAAGAACAGCAGAAAGAAAGTAATAGGCTTGTTTCACATATAGTGTAAATGCAAAAATCCTAAATATAATCTCAAACTCCTACCTTGTGTTTCAAAAATGTATATATAATATGAAATGATTCTTCAACATCAGAAAATTTTTTAAATGTAATTCACCATATAAACAGGCTAAAGAAAGAAAGTCACATGATTATCTTAATCAATAAAGAGAAAACATTGATTAAGCTCAATACCTATTTATTATGAAAATACCTAGAAAGCAAGGAATAGATGGGAAATTCCCTAATTTGGGGCAAGCTAGCTTAGAGGAATATGTTTAATGGAGAAATATGAAATTATTTTTTGTATGATTAGGAACAAGACAAGGATTCTCACTACTGCTTAAAACAGTGCTGGAGTCCATGGCTCACACTACAAAGGTGAGGGAAAAAAAAGTTGTAAAAATTGGTAGGAAAAAGTTACAACTTGGTGTTTGCTGATGAAATGAGTATTTGTTTGGGACAACCAACTAAATAGAAAAGATAAACTATTAGAATTCACAAGATCATTAGTCAATACTGCCAATAATATTTAATTGCATTTCTCCACTTCTGCAATAATCAATGAGAAAGCATAAGAAATATGATATTCAAAATAGTAACATATATATACACACATGTTTGAGTATGTGTGTGCATTCTAGAAACCAAACTAGGACCCCCAAGATCTCTATGAAGACATTTTTTAAACTCAACAAACCCAGAAGATGATTTTTTCAAATGAGAAATAAACTATGCTCTTGAGTGGGAAGAACTTACTCAAAAAGTTGAAGCCATAATTAAAAATATTTCTACATGAAAAATCCTAGTCAAGAAGGACTCCACTTGTGAATTCTACAAAATATTTAAGTAAGAAATAACACCAATTTACACAAAATCTTTAGAAAAATAGGAAAAGATGTTCCTTAAGTTCAAAGTGACTTGATATAAAAACGTGCTGGACATTACAAGAGATAAAAGAAATATAAGTTACTTAAAGACCTAGAAGCAAATTTGAATGCATTTAACCACAGAGTAAAATCTAGAGAAACGTGAGAATTAATGCTACCAAAAAAAAAAAAAAAAAAACAATTTTTAAATATTATAGACCTTTTCAATATAAAAATCCAGAAGGGGTAGGGGAAAGGAGGAAAAAGTAGAGGAAGTCTGTGTTCCCTAAGTCCCTATTTAAAAAAAAAAAAGGAAACAAGAAATAAAAATTATAAGCCAATATCATTCCCTAACAGATACACAAAACTCCTAACAACAAGTTAGTCAGTCAATTCAATCATATATGACCAACATGGTTTTATTCCACAACTAAAATGTTTGTTCAACATTAAAAAAATCAATGTAAAATCACTAAAATTTACTGAAAGAACATTTGATAAAATTAAGCATAAATTCATGTTTTAAAAAAAACTTTTAGCAAACTAATAATGGAAGAAAACTTCAACTTAAGACAAACTTTATATTTAATGTTGAATACTCGAATCTTTCTTTCTGTGGTTGTGAATGAGACAAGGTTTCTGTCATCTCTACTCTTTGGTATTGTACAAAAGCCTAGCCAGTGCTTTAATGGAAGGAAAAAAGTGCAATTATTGTGAAAAAAAATAAAACCTTTCAATATTCAGAGACAGTATGACTGTGTACATAACAAATCGAAAAGAATCTAAAGATATATTCTTAGAATTCAATAAACACAACAAAATGAAAATGAAAATTTAAAAATATACTATTTACAATATGAAAAAATCAAACTAAGAATAAACTGAAAAAAAGGAAGTGCAAGATCTCCATATATACAAAAAGTTACAAAATGCTATTAAGAGAAATGAAAACAAACAAACGTAACTAAAGAGGTTTTGGTTCATGGATCGCAAGACTTAATTTAAAATAATGCCAGTTCTTCCCAAACCAATGCACTCCCAGGAGAGGAGGGCTTCCATGGAAGTTGATAAACTGATTCTAAAATGTATATGAAAATTCAAAGAGCAAAATTAGAAGGTGAATAATAAAATGGGAGAACTTACTCTAGAGGAGTGGTTCTCAAATTCAACTTCATGCTATGATTATCAGGAAGATTTTTTTTTAGAACTGATGGTAAGGACTTACCTTCTTCATAATTAAATCCTTATATATGTATTGAAGAGATCCAAGCATCTACATTTTTAATACTTCCTAGGTGTTTCTAATATGCAGCTAAAAACACTGCTCTGAAGCATATTGTATATAACATAACAAACATAATATATTATTTTATATATTTGTTATATTTTATATATTATTATTTATTGGTACAAACCCACATTACTTAAGACAGGGTAAAAACTGGCACAAGGATAGCAAATAGATGAATGGAACAGAATAGAACCTGCAGAAAAAGACCAGATATGTACAGACACTGTTTATGACTAAGATAACAGAGCAAGGCAAGGTAAGAAAAAGACAGTTTTTCAGTAAATGTCATTACACCAATTGGCTCCATAGAAAAAATAAACAAATATTGACACAACCTCAAACCATATACAAAAAATAAATTCCAGGTAGATTGCAAATCTAAATGTGAGAGCAAACCATTCAAATTTTTCAAAGATACTATACAATTATTTTCATGGATTTGAAGAAGGGAAAAATTTCTTGGACAACACGCGAAAGACAAAAAGGAAAAGAATGACAAATTAACAACACTAAAATTAAAAATTTCCACCCATCAAAATACACCATTAAGAAACTGAAATGTCAAGTCACAGAGAAGACATTTGCAACACTGATAACTGACAAAAGGTCAGTATTCCAAATATATTTTTTAATTCAAATAAAAATAAAAATTTATAAAAATCCCAAAGGAAAAATGAGCAAGAGATATGAACATTCTCTTCATGAAAGGCCAATAAAAATATGGAAAAAAATGCTCAATTCCATTATTTATCAGGGCAATTCATACTAAAACCATGAGACAGCACTCGCTCTTCCCAAGATGCCTAAAATTAAGACTGATGTGGGGATGTGGATTAATTGGAACTCTCATACTTTGCTGGTGGGAATGCAAATTTGTACAACTACTTAGAAAACTTGATTTTCATGACTTACCAAGACTGAACCAATATACACATACCATGTGACATAGCAATTCCACTCTTATCCACCCAGCCAAAATGCATATACCAGTGAACATGCATGTTCAAGAATGTTCATGATGGCGTTACTGGTAACAACTCCAAACTGGCAATCCAAATGCCCATTAGCAGTAGAATGGATGAATAAATTGGGGTATATTCATCCAATGAAATATTATACACACTGAAAATGAATGATTAATTCAGGGATTAATTTCACAAACTTAAAGTTAAACATATATGCCAAACAGTACATATTATAATGTTTTATTTATATAAAGTACAAAAATCAACAACAGTCAAGAGAGTGGTTGCTTTGGGGAAGGATGATGAATAACAACTGAGAAAGGGCACCAAGTAGGGCTGCTGGAATACTTGTCATTTTCTCTTTCCATAGCAGTAAACTAGTAAAGGATGAGGGAAATGGCCTCAACACATGGAAGACTTACTATATTCTGTTGTAAGACTTAATATAAAAATGTCAATTCTTCTCTAATTAATCTAAAAAATCAGTACAATTCAACACAAATTCCAGGTGGATTTCTTAAGGAATCAATTGCTTTTTTCCAAAGCTTATTTGAAGTCTATGAGCAAGTCAACTTAGAAAAATAAGAGTAAAAACAAGGGATTGGTCTGTACATTGACCATATATTAATGCTTATTCCAGAGTCCTAGTTATAAAAATATTTATAATTTTGACACAATTATTGAGAGAAAAAGACTAATGGCATAGAAGAGACATTTCAGAGCAGACAAGCACAGATGTGAGCATATAATATGCTTTAAAGGCAGCAGCGCATATCAATGGAAAAAAGATGGCTAGTTTAGTAAATGGTACTGGGAAATGAGACTCCATATACTGGAAAAAACAAAAATTGAATCCCTTTACACTTTATAGCAAAGTGTCTTCAAACAGATTAAAAATTAAATGTGATATAAAAAACTGTAAATTTATAGAAAATAATATAGGAGAATATTTTGGTTAACCTAGACATGAAGAAGGAATTCTAACTCAAAAAAATGATTTGGGTCTGGCTTAGGAACTTAGAGACATTTCATAATGTTGTATATATGGCAAAACCTGGTCTGATTCCAGTCAATTTCCATGAATTAAAGTCCTCTACTAAGCCAGTGCCAGCCAGCACTGATTCCTCACCTCCAGGTGTACATGCATGAACTGGTCCTGACATTTGTCAATCTTCTTTTATTTCATAATGAAATATATAATACTCCTCTTTGTCTATAAATAAGATAGACTTTACCAATAATTCTTTAAGTTATTTTCCCAGTAGTTCATCTGAACCTGAGTCTAATATCACTGAATTCTATCACTCTCATGACCAGAAACATATATTTACATTGAAAATGACCCTTTGACTTGTATGTATTCAGACTAACTGCTTAAAGTTTCTAGAATATACATCAGAAGCAACAATGTCTTTTTTACTTGAGTTAACATAGCAAATTACATCAAAACTCACTAATTCAATAATTTAAGCTGAACTCTGACATTTCTGCACAGAGTTTTAAAAATTGTCTTGTAATTAATAGACATTAATTTCTATACCTTCAAATCAAAACTGTCACTATTTAAAATAAGTAGAAGTTAGGACACCAAGGAAGGAGTGAGAGAAGAGCTGAGATAAGCAACGTTTACGAATGGTAAAGCATTTAGGAAATTTTTCTATGTGAACACTGTGCTTTGGGTAAAAAAAAACCTAAATTTTATTTTCTGTATTCTAGGAAGACAAACATTGATAACTTAAAACTATTCACTCTTGATTACAGCCAATTTCAAAGAAAAAGCAGAAATAATTCACAGTTTATGTTCAACTACCAAAGGCCTACAAAAATCTCAAGCTGTTTCCCTCATTTCCTATCCACCCGAATACTATCTGCCTTCTCCCTTGTCCGACACTGTTGGGTCTTGACCATTTGGTCAGCTAAATGCAGTTCTCTTTTATGATCACCTTTCCTTTAACAGACTTCATATATTCTTCACTAAAGTTTCCCCCTCCACTTCCCAAGAGCATAAACTTTATCAGCCCTTTCCAGCCAGTGAGAGGAAAGGAGGGTGCTTACCTTCAGAATAGATGCCGGACTGGATTTCCAGGACCCTGGGGAGGGTCCTGAGGTCAAGGGAGTGAACAAATTCTTCCAGGGATAAAGCCATTGCTCTGTCTTGAGTGGAGCTCAGACCCGGTGCTCAGAGAGGCTTGTGGCTTCTGGGTGACACTTGTCGGCAAATGCCACCCCACTCACATTCCTCCCTCAGGCAGGCAGGGAGGTCACGCTACAACAGAAGAGACGGCGTAGCTCTGTGTGGGGAGGCTGATGAGCAGAGACGGGGGAGGCAGGGGACAGAGGCTGCTACAGCTCCTTTTGGTCTTGTTGTGGCTTTATTTCCTTCTGACACTGAAGTAGAACAGGATGGAGGTGGGGTGAGCCTCTCTCAGAAGACCCTGCCAAAAAAAATGAGAATTGCTACGTTCCTTGCTTTGCCTGTTGTTTGGCCAGGTGTGCATTTACAGCAGGGGCAAGGCATGTTTAGGGTCAGAGTTGCTCGTGGCTAGGCCATCAAAAAAGAATAAGAATGGAGAAATGAAGTGTAATCTTAAAAATGGTCCCATGTTAATTCATTATCACTTTGGTTCTAAAGTTTGTCTTTACACCTTATTTGCATATTCTTAGTGATTTTGTATTAAATTTGGTTATAAAAGTGCTTTGTGTCAGCTCCTTTTAGAAATCTGTAAATCTAGAGAGAGGATTGAAATCACTTTTTATTCTTCCACATTAAAATCTTGCTGACATTTTACATAGTGTGAGGGGGTGCAATATGCTGAGTAATACAGCAAAGTAATATGAATTTCCTTATCTTCACAGTATAGTGGGAAATATCTAGATCAGTTGTCAGGAGACCTGGGTTTCCTGGGTTTAGCTCTGCATTTGATTGACAAGGTGATTTCAGCCTTGTCTTCTCTGCACTTTGTTTGTCTCATAAATTGTCTGTAATATTTCTCCCCAGTTCAAAATTCTATGATTCTGTTCCCAAGGCCCAAATTTAGGAAAAGAATGTTGGAAGTCAAAGGAAGCAAGAGTAGTCTCATGAAGACCAAGCTCTTAAAAATCTTCACCTTCTCTATTCCTTGTAATTAACTGAAACAATATTTTAGAACTAGCAATGCTTAATTCAAGGTAATGTTTTCTGATTCTCTTTAAGAGTCAATGAATAGTAAAGAAAGCTGGTTGGTACAGGTGACAAACTTAAGAAGCATTTCATTCTCCTTATAAATTGGACTTCCCAGGTCTACCATACCCTCCATCTAAATGACCTAGGAATAAAAATACTGCCTTATTTTGATACAGAGTTTTACAAAACTCTTTCAGCTCTTTGTAGTTGTATTTGACACTTACATTAATTTTGCCTGGTTTCATTCCTTTCCTTATCAAACTAGAATGTGTGGTTCATCATGTCAACAGCATTTTTCACCAATGGCTTCTACTTCCTCCCTTGTAACTCACTTGCCCACAAATCTCCCAAACTTGATCAGATTTGCCTTCTACACCCCTGCCTCCAAGCTTAGTCTTCTCAATTGACTGCATACATTGGTAAGAGCCTAACACAGCACCTCTCACATTGTTGAATATATGAGAAAGGTTGCTGTGGTCTGTTCCTTAAAAACCATACCTCTGTTAGAATTAGTGCCACCACAAATTTCATTTCGTATCTAATACAAGCTGTGCTTCACTTAACCTTTTTTTCTATTTTTTTTAAACTGTTGAGTATCTCATTTCAACTTTCTATCCCACCAGCAAAGCAGTCACTCCTAAATAATCTTAAAAATAATTGCAGTCTCTTACAATTCCCTAAACTACCCCTGCTTTTGTTCTTTCAACAGATGACCTTCACACTATGTTACAATCTGCTTCTCTTGTACTCCCAAGCTGAGTTAACAACACTTATCATTCTCTCAGTTTACCAGACCAGGGGACCTAGAGTCGAGCCAGATACTAGCTTTCTCCAGACTCCAGTCAATCAAGCCTTGTAGACGACAACACTCAGAATTCACTCTGTTCTTGCTCTGTACTCTCACTACCACAGTCCACATCCTAGCTGCTTCTGACACTGCAGGCAAAGAAATCCTGATGTGAACAGCCAAAATAAAGTTAATAAATAAGAGTATTGAGAGGGTGCTTGAAACACGGGGTGGTGAAATGAATTATTAAAGCTCAGTAATTGAAAGAGAAGATTACTGGTGCCATGATAGATTAATGGAACATAACAAACATGACAAACTGAGTTTATATAATAACTTACTATGTGAAAAAAGGTGAAATTCCTAAGTAATAGGAAAGAATTAACAAGTCAACTAATAGCTGCAAAATAATTGAAAAAAAATTAATTCCCTAAAGTTCCACAAACAAAAAAATTAAAGGCAGAAAAAAAACTTAAGTTAAATTTAAATGAAAATAAACCAAAGGGGAAAAAATGGAAAAATGTCAAGGAGAGGGTAAGGGAAGAAGTATTTTGAAGTATTAATACAAAGGGAGAAGTCTTAAAGGAAAAGACTAACAGCTTTGATTATGGACAGGAAATAATTCTGAAAATCAAAATGGAACTTTAACCAAATAGGGAGGAAAGAATATGCACAAACTTCAAATAAAGATGCAATGTCCTGAATGTATATAAAGCACTGATAAATTAATATGCAAAATAAAAATATCTCAGGGGCATTTGCTTCTGATTATGAGGAATAGCTTTTCTCTGACCAGTTGTCCTATATTAAGGACAAACAGAGGGCCAGATGTTGTATGTGTGTGTATATGTGTATGTATACATATCTGTTTTAAGGACTAGGAGAGCTATCAGGACAGATCCTGAAGAGCAGAGAAACACCTTGTGGGAACTCAAAATTCTGTGCTTTGTTTCCTCCCAAGACATTTGTTGACTAGTAATTGATACCAAGTAAGAGGCTGAGAAGCAGAGCAGAAACTGGTGATTAAGGAGCAGAGAAGCTGAGTAGAGTTTTTAGTGTTTCACATAGCTAGAGAGAGAGAGATTGGAATTTGGTGCTAGCAAGGCATCCAGAGAAACTGAGAAATGAGGCATTGGGCACCACTTTTCCCCTTCAGGGCTTTTCCTATTTCAAAGCAGTACATGGTTGAGCACAGGAGACAAGTAGAGAGTGGCTGGTAAGAGGCTGGGGTGCTGACAGCAGTTCATAGAGCTGGGAAGGCCCAGCTTGCGAGGAGGAGGAGCTCCGGAAAACACCAAGTGCTTTCACTTGAGGCCCCTGAAGGCTGTACCCTAAAAGAAAGCACTGACTCTAAAAATAGACCAGGCCATACAAAACCTAAAGCCCATCTTAAAATTAATTCAATCTCCAGGTGGATTAAGTTGATCTGTCCCAATCCTAGCTGCCAGACAAAAGCAAAAATAAATCTTCCATTGAAACACAAAGTCTAGGATTGAATTTTTTAAAAAAAAATTAGGCCAGGAAATTGGACTAAGAGAGAGGAAAGAAAGGAGGCCATAGCAATAAACCCATGAGGTGATTCAGATATTGTGATACAAAATAATTTTGATTAACATACTCAAAACTAGAAAACAAGATGGAGAATTTTGAAAGATAACTGCCTCTATAAAAAGTATCAACCAAAAATGCTAGAAGTGAAAAATACAATAACTGAAATGAAGAATTCAGTACTTGTGTTTGACAGGAGTAGATGAAATATACAGTAAGAGAAGATTATTGGGCTGGAAATAAGAGAGTAGAAAATGTCTAGACTGGAAAACAGATAGTAAAAGGAATGGAAAATTCAGAAAAGAATATAAGGAACTTATTAGCCATGGTGAAATAACTTATGTGTAAATTGAGACTTACCAAGTGAGGAGAAAGAGGATAGAGGGAGAAGCAACATTTCAAGTGATCGTAGCTTATGATTTTCCAAAGCTAAAAAAGACATCAAGCCATCAATTCAAGAATTGTAAGAACACCAAGAAGGATAAATGCAAAGAAAAACTTACCAAGGAACATCATAGTAAAACTTTTAAAAACCAAAGTCAGAGAGACTATCTTAAAAGCATAATGAGGAAACAAGTCACCACCTTCAAAGGATCAATAATAAGATTGACCTAAAGCCAGAAAACAATGGAAGAATATCAGTGGCAAAAAAGGTAACTATATAGGTAAATTAAATAAATATTGACTGTACAAAACAATAATAATTGCAATGGTACTTGTGAAGTTTAAAATATATGTGAATTAAAACATATGGTACAATAATGCAAAAGAATGAAATTGTAAAAGAAGTTAAAATGTTCTAAGTTTCTAGGCTTTTTAGAGAGATAGTAAAAGTAATCATTAGAATTAGACTGAAATAAATAAGGTTGTACATTTTAATCTCTAGGAAAAACACTAAAATGGAATAATAAAAATAATTTTTGATAAATCAAAATAAAGGCAAAAAAAAGAAAATAGACCAACATAACCTCAACTATATTCTTAATTGCATTGATTTAAATTAATTAATCATAAAATAAATATTAAATAAATTAATAGTCCAAGTAATAAACTAATATTTCTTTTGCATAGGTTGCATTTCCAGAAGACTATGCTGTTTTGTGACCCCTAGCAGTTCAAGACTTACTATATGTTCATAGATTCAAGTTCAATGGAAAGTGAGTATCTTTTTCTTGTGTAAAAGTCCCCAGGATAAGCTCTGATAGATCCAACCTGGATCACATGTCCATCTCTCTACCAACCACTGTGACCAAGGAAATGGAATATGCTACTTGCCCAGGGCAGGTCCAACCACTGTGACCAAGGAAATGGAATATGCTACTTGCTCAGGGCAGGTTCATGTGTTCTACTAGATTATGCTAGGTATTTGCTTCAGGTAAATCACGAAGACAGAGTTGGGTGAAGAGAGGTCTCAGAAGAAAATCAGTGTGCTATTACATGAATGGTAGTTTGATAGACAAAATCATAGTCCACCAACCATAAGTATTCCTAGTTCCATAAATGGTTTCCTCTTTGTAGAACCTTAGTCACCATGTTCCTTGATCTCTAACCTCATATAAATTCTTAGTTTATAAGAATGAATATGAATTGTTTTAATAATCCAGAAAGAAAATAAAACCTGCTGTAAAACAATATATTTATTTTGTCAAAAACCCATCATGGCTTCACACCTACAAGAAAGGCTATTATTTTTAAAAATGGAAAAGAACAAGTGTTGGTGAGGTCATGGAGAAGTTGGAACCTTCATTCCTTGCTGGTGGGAATGTAAAATGGGGCAACCACCGTGGAAAACAGTTTGACAGTTCCACAGAAAGTTAATCAGAGTTACCATATGAACTGGTAATTCCACTTCTTCGCATATGTGCAGGTTTGAAACTGTTATGTACCCCAGGAAAGACTATGTTCTCTAATGCAGTCTTGTGGGGGCAGAATTATTATGGGTGGGACCTATTGATTAGGTTGTTTCCATGGAGATGTGACCCTGCCCATTCAAAGTTGGTATTAATTGGTTTACTGGCATCCTCAATCAGAGGATAAAAGGCAGAGACATTTTGAAGACAGCTCAGAGAGATGCTTGGAGATGCAGACAGAAAGTTGCTTGGAGATGCAGAAAAGATGTGTGGTGATGCTAAGCTAAGAGACGAAGCCTAGAGTTTGCCCTGGAGTAACTAAGAAAGGACCCACAGATGTTAGAGAGAATACACTGGGAGAACAAGCAAGCACGCACAAGAGCTGAAGGAGAAAAGCTAAGAGAGACAGAAGCCTGGAGACATTTTGGAGAAAGCCATTTTGAAACCAGAACCCAAGAGCAAAGGATCAGCAGATGCCAGCCACGTCTTCCAAGCTAACAGAGGTGTTCTAGATGCCATAGGCCTTTCTTCAGTAATGATATCGTCTTATTGATGCCTTAGTTTGGACACTTTTATGGCCTTAGAACTGTAAATTTGTAAGTTAATAAATCCCCTTTATTTTTGCTTTCACAAACCGTAACAGTATATACCCAAAATTATTGAAAGTAGGGACTTGAATAGATATTTGTATACCAATAGTCAAAGCAGCACTACACAATAGCCAAAAAGTGGAAACATATCAAGCATCCATTGACAGAGGAATGGATACTACACACACACACACACACACAGTGGAATATTTGTCAGCCATGAAAAGGAATGAAGTTCTGATACATGCTACAACATGGCTGAAACTTGAAGACATCATGTTGAGTGACATAAGACAAGCACAAAAGGGCAAATATTGTATAACTTCACTGATATGAAATACCTGTAATATGCAAATTCATAGTAACATAGGTTGGGGGTGGAGGAGAGGGAGGGAGAGTTAACGCTTAATCGATACAGAGTTTCTGTCTTTGTTGACGAAACACTTTAGGAAATGGATGGTGGTGATGGTAGCACATTATAAAAATAATTAATACCACTGTGTTGTATATTTGAAAGTGGTTAAAATGGGAAATTTTATGCTGTATATGTGTTACCACAATAAAAATAAAATAAAATTCAACATGGGTGTACCTTTAAGAGGAATGCTAAATCAAAAGCTTTCACCTTTGCCAGTGACATTCTGTGTAAATATCTTACAACCTGTATTTGCATTTATTATAGCTTAATTTTCCAAGAAGCTTTTGACTTCTGGCATTTTTAATTTTCTTTTAAATGAAGTTCAATGCAGGGCTTACATATTTTCCCAAACAGGTTTACTATTCTGCTCATCCTTTATCTAGCCTCATGCTTAATTATTCTTTCAGCAAATATTTTCAAACTCTTCCTCCAAAATGTCTCATCATACAAGGCATTTGAGAATATGAAGATAAACAGGGCCTTAGAGAGATTACATTTCAGGAGATTGTTTTAGTTCACTAGGCTGCTGAAAGCAGATACCATGAAATAATAGTCATTTTTTAAAATTCAATTTTGTTGAGATTCTTCACATACCATACAATCGTCTAAAGTGCACAATCAATTGCCCATGGTACCATCATACAGCTGTGCATCCATTATTCCAGAAAAAAAATAAAAACAAAAAAGAAAACTCAAATCCTCCCAAACCCCTAACCACCCCCACCTCCATTATTGACACATAGTATTGGTCTAATAGATTTGTTACCGTTGATGAAAGAATGTTTAAATACTACTAACTGTAGTACATAGTTTGCAATAGATATATTCTCTCCCTATACACCCCTTCCAGTAATAGTGTCATACATTTGTCCTAGTTCATGAAAGAAATTTCTAATAATTGTACAGTTAATCACAGAGATTGTCCACCATTAAGTTCACTATTTTATAGATTCCTATATTTTAACCGCCAGTTTCCTTCTGGTGACATACGTGACTCTAAGGTTCCCCTTTCCACCACATTCACACACCATTCAGCACTGTTAGCTATTCTCACAATAATGTGCTACCGTCACCTCTGTCCATTTCCAAACTCTTAAGTTCAGCCTAGTTGAACATTCTATTCATAATAAGCAACCGCTCCCTATTCTTTAGCCTCATTCTATATGCTGGTAACTTATATTTCATGTGTATGACTTTACATATTATAATTAGTTCATATCAGTGAGACCCTGCAATATTTGTCCTTTTGTGTCTAACTTATTTCACTCAATATAGTGCCCTCAAGGTTTCTTCATCAACCCATTTGTGCCAGTTTGAATGTATTATGGCTCCTAAAATGCCATTATCTTTGATGCACTCTTCTGTGAGCAGATGTTTTAGTGTTGATTAGATTGTAATTCTTTGATTGAGTGTTTCCATGGAGGCGTGACCCACCCAACTGTAGGTGATAACTCTGATTAGATGATTTTCATGGAGGTATGGACCTGCCCATTCAGCACTGGCCTTGATTAGTTCACTGGGGCCCTATAACAGCTCAGACAGAAGGAGCAAGCTTGCTAAAGCCCAGAGGGACACTTTGAATAATGCATAGTTGCTAAGAGAGAAGCTGCAGCTTACAGAGACATTTTGGAGATGGCATTTGAAAGCAGACTTTTGCTCCGGAGAAGCTAAGAGAGGACAAATGCCCCAAGAGCAACTAAGAGTGACATTTTTGAGGAACTGCAGCCTAGAGAGGAACATCCTAGAAGAAAGCCATTTTGAAACCAGAACTTGTAGCAGATGCCAGCCATGAGCCTTCCCAGCTAAGAGGTTTTCCGGATGCCATTGGCCATCCTCCAGTGAAGGTACCCGATTGCTGATGTGTTACTTTGGACACTTTATGGCCTTAAGACTGTAACTGTGTAACCAAATAAACTCCCTTTTATAAAAGCCAATCCTTCTCAGGTGTTTTACATTCCGGCAGTGTTAGCAAACTAGAACATTTTTTTTGTTGTTTTTTCTTAGGTTGGTTTTGTTCACCCACCATACATTCCATCCTAAATAAGCAATCGATGGTTCCCTGTATAATCACATATTTATGCATTCACTACCATCACCACTATCTATATAAGGACATCTCCATTACTTCTACAAAGAAGGAGGAAGAGTCAAAGAAGGTAGAGAGACAAAGGAAAAATAAAAAGAAAGAAAAGGACCACTAAAGAGCAACCAAAGGAAAGACAGAATTAAACGGAAGTACAATAAAAGAGTCAGACAACAACAACAATGCCAAGAGTCCCATACCCCTCCTTTATATCCCCCTTTTATAGGCATTTAGCTTTGGTATATTGCCTTTGTTACATTAAAGGAAGCATAATACAATGTTTATTACCGTCTCTAGTTTGCACTGATTGTATTTTTTCCCCAATACCACCACATTTTTAATACCTTGCAAGGTGTTCTCCTTGCATGTTCTCCCTCATGTAAAAACATATTTGCACATTTTATCACAATTGTTGAGCACTCTAGGTTTCACTGAGTTATACAGTCCCAGTCTTTATCTTTCCTCTTTCCTTCTAGTGTCCCACATGCTCCTAACTTTCCTCTTTCTACCATACTTATGGTCATCTTTCTTCAGTGTACTTACATTGCTGTGCTACCATCACCCAAAATTGTGTTCCAAACCTCTCACTCCTGTCTTTTCCTATCTGTCTGTAGTGTTCCCTTTAGTATTTCTTGTATAGCAAGTATCTTGCTCACAAACTCTCTCACTGTCTGTCAGAATATTTTAAGCTCTCCCTCATATTTTTAAGGATGGTTTTGCCATATATAGGATTCTTGGTTGGCAGTTTTTCTCTTTCAGTATCTTAAATATATCACACCACTTCCTTCTTGCATTCATGGTTTCTACTGAGAAATCCACACATAGTCTTATCAAGCTTCCTTTGTGTATGATGGATCGCTTTTCTTTTGCTGCTTTCAGGATTCTCTGTCTTTGACATTTGATAATCTAATTATTTAGTGTCTTGTCATAGGTCTATTCAGATCTATTCTGTTTGGGGTATGCTGTGTTTCTTGGATCTGTAATTTTATGTCTTTCATAAGAGATGGGAAATTTTCATTGAATATTTCCTCTATTATTGCTTCTGCCCCTCTTCCCTTCTCTTCTCCTTCTGGGACACCCATGACATGTACATTACTGCATTTCATGTTGTCATTCAATTCCCTGAGCTGTTGCTAATATTTTTCCTATCTGTTCTGTGTGTAGGATTTCAGGTGTCCTGTTCTCCAGTTTTCTCCTGCCTCTTGAATTCTACTGCTGTATGTCTCCATTGTGTTTTTCATCTCTGGTGTTGTGCCTTTCATTTCCAGAGATTCTGCCAGTAGTTTTTTCAAACTTTCGATTTCTACCTTATGTTCACCCAGTGTTTTCCTTATATCCTTCATCTCTTTTGCCGTATCTTCCCTGAACTTGTTGACTTGGTTTTTTATATGATTTAGCATATTTCTTTGAAAATCTTTAATTGATTGTTTCATTAAAGTGAAACAATATCTCAACTCTATCTTAATTGACGTCCAAGTTGGTTCCTTTGACTGGGCCATATCTTCATTTTTCCTAATGTAATTTGTATTTTTCTGCTGTCTAGGCATCTGGTTTCCTTGGTTACCGCAATCAGATTTTCCCAGACCAGACCAGGTTCAGGTCTCAGAGTGAGGCTATATTCAGAGTCAAGTTTCCCTGAGGTTGTGTCTTAGAAGATTGACAGACTTCCCTGTGAGGGCTCTTGACTCTGTGCTTTTCCTAACCTGCCCAGCAGGTGGTGCCTGTCAGCCTGTCACTCCTGACTGGTGTAAGGAGGTATGGCCTCTTTAAGTCTTAGCTTAGTTTGTTTCTGTTTTGACTGTTTTCCCCCAGGCCCTGGGGTCTGAGTTCTGAAGGACAGGCTGGCATTACAGTTGGGCCCTACCTCCTTCCTCTTAGGAAAGATACACCCCCTAGGGAGTTATCTTCTGCATTTGAATAGCTCCTTTGTCTCTCTAAATCTGTAACTCCACCCCTGTCTGGGTCAGAGTGCTGTGAACTGAAAACAGCCACTCAGGTTGAGAGAAAGAAAAAGGGAAAGAAAGCCCCCTTTCAGAGCCAGTCCACAGCCCCCCGGTTTCTCCCTTTGCTCAGAGAGAGCACCTGGTTCTCTGGGCTCCCTCTCCTGGGGCACTGGTGTCTTCCAGTTCTCCAAGGTCAGTCTCTAAAAGTCTTCATATCTTCCCTTTTTTTTAAATTATTTTTTTTCCATCAACCCCACCTCCTCTCTGTTGGGAGTGCCTCAGGGTACTTTGCTGCTTCTTAGGGATTTGTGTTTGTAGCTTGTATTCAGCAGTCCACTTTTGTTAATCAAAACCCCAGTTGTACCTGGGCTGAGCTATATTTGCTTGCTCCAAGAATGCTGCTTTCTCCCACAGCGAGGTCCTGGAGCTCAGCCTGCCATGGGGAGAGGGGGCTCCCAGCACATGTCCACAGTTTTTACTTACAAATTTTATGCTGCAATCTCAGCCATTCCACCCAATCTAGGTTTATGTAAGATGTGTGAACAGTCACAGTTGTCCCCCAGCAGTTGTTCCAGATTATTTACTAGTTGTTCCTCATTGTTTATTAGTTGCTCCAGGGGTCTAGCTAAATTCCACACCTCTCTATGCCACCATCTTGCCCCTTCCCCAAATAATAGTCTTTTAACAATGGGAACTTATTAGCTTAAAAGCTTACAGTTTCGAGGCTGTGGAAATGCCCAAATCAAGGCATCATCAGGATGCAATTCTGGACTCCTCCATCACATAGCAAGGAACATGGCAGCATCTTCTGGTCTCTCCCTTTTTTTTTTTTGGTTTCCTTGCTTTCTTCTTCTTGCTTCCCTGACTATCACTCTGTATTCATCCCATTTATAAAGGACTCCAGAAAGAAGATTAAGACCAACACTGGGGCATGCCTTAACTGAAGTAACCTCCTGAAAACCTACGTGTAGTAGGTTTACGCTCCACAGGAATGGATTAGTTTTAAGAACCTGATTTTCTGGGGTACATACAGCTTTACCCTCTGGACCCCCCAAAAAGCATGTTCTTTCTATATGCAAAATACATTCATTCCATCATGATTTTCCAAAAGCCTTAAATCATTTAAATAATGATAATAAGTACAAAATCTCATCAAAAATTGTTATAGCACAAATCCCCTCTTGCTATGGACCTGTGAAACCCAGAGAACAACTTATCTGTGACCAATATTCAAAGGAGGCACAGGCATTCCATTCCAGAAGGTAGACATTGGAAGGAAAACAGGGGTCATAGGTCCCAAACAATTCCAAAACCTTGTGGAGCATATTCCATTAGATTTTAAGGACTGAGAATCATCTATAGAATTATGTCTGATGGAGCAGCAGCCCCATCCTCTCAAAGTGCTGAAACAGTGGCCATGCACCCCCCAAACACTGGGGTGAAGGCTCCAACACCTTCAAGCATTGTGTTGACAGCCAGGCTTTCAGCTTCACACAACTCAAGCATTAGGTTGGTGGCTGGACTCTAGGCTCCACCCCATGTGGCCAGACTCTCCACAATCCCCCAGGAAACTGTGGAAACTGGGGTAATAACACTCTTCCACAGCAGTGCAGGGGAAGGCACAGCTTCTCCAAGTACTGGGACATACACGCTCTTTCCACACACATGGGTGGGTCCACTCTCTTGACATGAAAAGCTGTCTTTGGTGCAGACCTCAGCTTCCATGGTCCTGTCCTCTAAGTGATTTTTCCTGCAATCTGTCTCTTTTCTG
Organism: Choloepus didactylus; assembly: GCF_015220235.1. Lineage (NCBI taxonomy): Eukaryota > Metazoa > Chordata > Mammalia > Pilosa > Megalonychidae > Choloepus > Choloepus didactylus. Next base: position 20,211,087 of record NC_051313.1, on the reverse strand, counting down.
TCCCTTTTAGTCCAGGCTAGCCATGTTTCCTTTTATGCAGATCTTGCAAAAAACCTTGTCAGTTTTGTATGTAGTACACAGGGATCCAAACCATCAGACAAAAGAACTTCCCATAAATCCTTTCTGGATAACTGCATTTCCAGTTCCACTTGCACTGAAATGGCTGACTGATTCCATGTTCAATTAAACCCTCACACAGAGCCCTATTGTCTGTGGACTCTTTTTCTGGGAGCTCAGAATCTTCCAAACAATAAATGTCTGGTTTCTTTGTGCTGAGGAGTTCAGTTCTCAGCTTTCCCTTTCCTTTACTATAAGCTGCAAGGAAATACCAGGCAGTACTTTCCACATTTAGTTTGGAAATCTCCTTGGCTAAATATCCAAGATCAACACTTTCAAATTCTACCTTCCAGCTGACATCAGTACTCACTTTTTCCAACTTCTCTGCCACTTTAAAACAAGGATCACCTTTCTTCAAGTTTGTAATAGCACATTCATCATTTCTGTTTAAGGGCTCATTGGAAATACTTTTAGCATCCATATTTCTACCACATCTCTCCAGAGCAAGCTAGGCCATTTCTACCATGTGTCTCACAATTCTTCCAGGCTCTACCCATCACCCAATTGTAAAACTCTTTCCACATTTTTGGTATTTGCAATAGCAGCACCCCACTCTCCTGGTACCAAAATCTGTTTTAGTTTGCTAGGCTGTTGAAAGTGCATATCATGAAAATGGTTGACTTTAACAACGGGAATTTGTTAGCTTGCAACCTTACAGTTTTGAGGCTGTGAAAACGTGCAAAACAAGGCAGCATGAAGATGATGCTTTCTTCCTGAATCCCAGCTGTTGGCAATCCTGGAATCCTTGTCACACAACAAGGCACATGACAGTGTCTGCTGGTCTCTCCCTTCTCTTCTGGGCTTCATTGTTTTCAGCTTCTTGCTCCCCTGGCTTTCTTTCTGTATTCATCCCATTTATAAAGGACTCCAGCAAGAAGATTAAGACCCATACAGGGCCACACCTTAACTGAAGTAACCTCATGAAAACGTGCATACAATAGGTTTACATCCACAGGAATGGATTTGCCTGAAGAACATGATTTTCTGGGGTACATACAGTTCCAAATCACCACAGAGACTGTTTTAGTTTCTTGGACTGCTCAAGCAAATACTGTGAAATGGGTCAGCTTAAACAATGGGAATTTATATGCTCACCATTTTGAGGCTAAAAGAAAGTCCCAATCAAGACGTTATCAAGGCAGTGTTTTCTTCCCAAAGACTGGCATCCTGGGACTGGCTGCAGATGATCCTTGGTTCCTCTGTCACGTGGCAAGACACATGGCAGCATCTTCTGGTCTCTCCCTTCTCTTCTGTGTTCAATTCATTAAGCTTCTTGCTTCCTGTGACTTTCTCTCTGTTTAATTTCATTCCACTTATAAAAGACTCCAGTAATAGGTTTAAGACCCATCCTGATTGGGCTGGGCCACACCTTCATTGAAGTAACCTCATCAAAAGATCTTACTTACCATGAGCTCACACCCACAGGAGCGGATCAGATTTAAGAACATGTTTTTCTGGAGTGCATACAGGTTCAAACCATCACAGAGACCATGCATAGAAGTTAGAAACCACAATTCACAGTGAACACTAACATAAACTACAGAATGCATAATATATAGCTATATAATACAATTTATTATTAAACCTTAGTTAAAAGCACAATAATAATATCCTTTCAATAATAATATTCTTTCATCAACTGTAACAAATGTATCACACTAATGCAAGGTGTTGAAAATCGGGGGTTATAAGGGAACTCTATTTTCTGCATGATTTTTCCATAAGCATCCAACTTCCCCAGTAAAAAATTATGTTAAAAAATCACAATCAAGTGTATAAGGTTTTGTTATAGAGATAAGGAGGCCACTCTGTGGGAACACACAGGCAGTAGCTCGATTGAGTTAGGAATGGGTTAACTTTAAAGGGTCAAAGGGAGGTAGCTAAGTCTGCTCATTTCTTGGAGGCTTTGCTGAAATGGATGGGCCTGTTAATTTTTTGCATGGGATTCTGCCCATTGCCAGTTACTGTGGAGCAGCAGTACAGGAGGGATTGTGAGTCTTTGTAGAGAGGAATGATGTGGAAATGGGCATTCTTAGTCTTCCTTCTCTTACTGAATCCTGCCCTGACATCTGCTCCTGCTTTAGGACTCACTCCCTTTCTTCAGAACCATAATGACTGATCCAAAATAAAACCCCTCACTCATAAAATATATTCTTTTCTCTTTTTCCAACTGGTGGAGGTTCTGTAATATAATTCTAACATTTTTCTCTGACTTTTATAGAGCATTATTTTAAAGCTTAACTGTAATATGCCTTCAGAAAAGATATTCCCACTTTAACCATTCTTTTCTCTTTTTGCATATGTGTTACATATGAAAGAAACTCAAGGAAGTAATTTGCATTTTAGTACAATAATATTTTAAAGCCACAAAGAAACAACTCAGTTCTAATCATCTTTAAAAATCAATTTTTAAAACTTTAAATAATTTTCTATTATGAATTTAAAACATTGATAAATTGCCAAGTTCTTTTAAAAAGTCAAGACATTAAGATTTCAGAACTAAAAGTAAAATAATATATTAAATATAAATTATATTATAAAAATAAAATATGAGTGTACACCAAAATATTAAGTGTAAATTATTTAGTTTGGTAAATTTAACTTAGGACATACATTTCATTAATCCAAGCCAGACTTTTGCTTCGCCTGCCACATTGTATACAGGAGACTGTCAAATACAAGAAACATTTTTTTCAGTTGATACTACAGAATTGAGTCAAGCTGGGAAGTATTGGGTGGCCAAAGTCATGGGATATCAACAGCATATTCAACTGTCCATGTCAACTCGATTGTGGGAAGGTGATAGGGATAACGACAAACATAAAACAACTACCAAAAAAAAAAAAAATGCTAAAGGGAGAGTAGTGGATGACTGAGCTTGCTCAGGATCTGTATATCCTAAAGCATTTAAATAACCAGAGAATCTGCTTTGTTCACGTGGCAGGTTGGCAACACATGGCTGAGGATATTGTGTTTCTTAAAGTGTCCTGGTTTTAAAACTAAGCGTATGCCACCCAATTTGACTGCAATAATTTTCAAAGTTAGAAAAGTCATCGATCCAGTGACAGGAAAATCCAAAGCAGGAATTACTTATTGAGGAAGCCAATCTGTTGAGAAATTCCTCCCTTAGCAAAAATATGAAAGAAAAGGATTAAAAGAAGGTAACAACTGGAAAGATCTACAGATTCACTTTCTAGAAAAATAATGACTTGAGATTTCAACAATTTCTAGTATATCCAGTTTCCCTTTCTGTATATATGAAATAGCTAAGAATAAATGAAGTAAATGCCTTGTTATAGATGATGATTTTTCACAAAGATTTATAGTCATATTTCAAATTATCCACTCAGTGACTTTGTTTTCCAATTAAACACTGAGAACATTGCAACAAGCCTCATCATTTTTTAGGTTCGTTGTTTTAGAAGACATATTTTTCATTCTTAGGATTCTTGAATTTATCTTAAAGAGTTTACTAGGGAAGAAAACTCTTGATTCCATAAACAGTTACAACCACCTTAAGTTTGTAGTTGTTTTCTGTTGGTAAGTATTCAAAAGCCATTTAGTATTTTTAACCATTTCCTGCACAACTATTCCTGGAATAAAGCCATTTGAGTATAAAAAAGCAGCGGGGAGCCTGTCTCTACTATCACCACATCTCGAGGAAGATCATTGCAGGACTTCACACTTCAAACAGAGCTTATAAAGTAAAGTAATAATCATTTTTTAATATTTAAATAAATGTTTTATTTTAGAATAGTTTTATATTTACAGAAAAGTTGCAAAGGTAGTAGAGAGTTCCTTATATTCTATACTCATTTTCTCCTATTAACATTCCACATTGCTATGATGTATTTGTCACAAGTTAGGAACCAATATTGAGACATTGTTATTAACTAAACTCCATAATTTATTATAATTTTATTAATGTTTAACTAATGTCCTTTTGCTGCTACAGAATCCCATCCAATCTACCACCTTGACAGTTTTGAGGCATACTGGTCAGGTATTTAGTAGAATATTTCTCAAGTTTGATATGTTTTTCTCATGGTTAGACTAGGGTTATGGGTTTGGTGAGGGAAGACTGTGGTTGATTGCATTATGTCCCCACAAGAGAAGAGGACTGCTAAGTGAATGGGGAGGTGGTCCCGGCCAGCGGCACCAGCTAGATGGGGTTCCAGACAGAAGAGCTGATAGCCTGGGTCTCCTGGTTTGTCACTCTTTACCCAGGGGACGTCTTCCTGACTGGGACTCCCCCTATCCCCACTCCCCACCCCCAAGCATTGGTTTGTTCAGGAAATCTGCCTTCTTTCTCAAGAAGAGAGAAGAGGTCCAGTTTAAGATCGAAGAACTTGGAGTCATTGTCAACTAGGTGGTGTGAGGGGCCCTGCTGCAGGCATGGACTTTAGACAGAGGTGGCAGCCAGCACTCCTACCCAGCCTGGGAAAGGCCCAGTGCCAGACACGGCTGTTCCTATGCTTAGAAGGGAGAGGAGATGTGGATGCTCTGGTGCAATAAAATTCTCAGGCCTGGAAGGGCCAAAAAAAAAAGAAAAAAAAAAAAAAAAAAAAAAAAAAAAATATATATATATATATATATATATATATATATATTCAAGTCCTAACCCCAAGTCCTTTAGATAGGAGCTCACTTGTAAATAGGATCTTCAAAGAGTCTCTTAAGATGAAGTCAAACTTATGCAGTGTGGGCCTTTATTTGCATGACTGGAGTCCTCACAATCAAAGGAAAGTTGGACATGGATGTACAAACCACAATAGAGACGTAAAGAAACAGATCATCATGTGATAGAAGCAGAGACTGAGTTCCCACAAGCCACCCCCAGAATGCTCCAGGCTTTGGAGAAGGCACCAGTACCCTGACTTTGGACTTCCAGCCTCCAAATTTGTGAGACAATTTCTTTGTTGTTTCAGCCAACCAGTGTGTGGTATTTTGTTATAGCAGACCTGCAAACCAAAGAGGTAAGATCCTATTCACAGCACATCATATCAGAGGTACATGCTATCAACATGACTTATCACTGATCATGTTAACTTCGATCACCCAATTAAAGTAGTGCCTGCCAGGTTCCTCCACCAAAAATTTACCTGGCTCCCTTCCTATTGTACTCATTGGAAGCCAGTCACTAAGCATGTCCCACATTTAAGAGGTAGGGAGTTATGCTCTAGCTTCTTGAGGGAGGGGTGCAGCATTTTGGAGCCCAGAAAAACCTGTTCTTAAATCTAATCCATTCTTGGAGCATGAACCCACTGTAAAGTCCTCCTTTTGATGAGGGTTACTTCAGTTAAGGTGTGACCCACCTCAGTCAGGATGGGTCTTAAACCTATTACTGGAGTTCTTTATAAGTGGAATGAAATTCAGACAGATAGAAAGACACACAGAGAGAAGCCAGGAGCAGAACATCGACAGACCCAGAAGAGAAGAAAGACGCCATCATGTGCATTTTCATGTGACAGAGGACCCCAGGACCAAGGTTCACTGGCAGCCAGCTCCAAAATGCCAGTCTTTAGGAAAAAAGCATCATCTCGATGACACCTTGATTTGAACTTTTTCCAAGCCTCAAAACTGTGAGCTAATAAATTCCCATTGTTAAAGCCAACCCATTGCATGGTATTTGCTTCAGCAGCCAAGAAAATTAAAACAAGGAGTATTTACTTAATTTATTTGGAATTCTTCATGGGAGATTTGTATCTTTTCCATTCATTTATTTATTCAATCATATATTTACATCAGCATTAACTCATGAATATTTGTTTTAAACTTTGAATTATAATCCCACACTATTTTATATATTTTGTATCTATAATTGTTCCAGCTTTGGCCATTGTATACACGTGTATCTATAATTGTCTCTATGTCTATTAGCCTAAAAATGAGATCATACTGATGCTACTGACTCTAACCAAGTACTACACAGTTCATTCTAGCCTGTAACCTCCCACTCCAACAGTGTCCTTAAAATAAATTTCCCTTTTGCTTAAGCCAGAGTCAGTTTCTCTTGGTTGCAGTTAAGAACGTTAATGATATACTACCGGGAAACTACTTCATATTGCTCCAAGGTTCAGGACAAAATGGAGGCCATTAAATTGTTGACCAGATCAGAACACTAGACTCAGATTCTCTAATAAGAAACAGAGACTCCAGGCCAGAATTAGAATCAGAGTATAATTCTGCAAGACCACTGTTTTTTTCTTTTTTTATTGAGATTGTTCACATACCATACAATTATCCAAAGATCTAAAGTGTACAATCAGTTGCCCCCAGTACTATCATACAGATGTGCATCCATCACCACAATTAATTTTTTTCAGTTTTTAAAACATTTTCATTACTCCAGAAAAGAAATAAAGATAAAAAAAAGGAAACTCAAATCCTCCCAGACCCTTAACCACACCACCCTCCATTGCTGACTCATAGCATTGGTATAGTACACTTGTAACTGTTGATGAAAGAATGTTAAAATATTACAAATTGTAGTATATAGTTTGCAATAGGTATATTTTTTTACTTATATGCCTCTCTATTATTAACTTCTAGTTATAATGGCATACATTTGTTCTAGTTCATGAAACAGATTTCTAATATTTGTACAGTTAATCATGGACATTGTCCACCATAAGATTCACTGTTTTATACATTCCCATTTTTAACCTCCAACTTTCCTTCTGGTGACATACCTGACTCTTAGTTTCCCTTCTCCACCACATTCACACACCATTCTGTACTATTAGCTATTCTCACAACATGCTACCATCACCTCTGTTCATTTCCAAACATTTGCCTTCACCCTAGTTGAATATTCTGCTCATAATAAGCAACCACTCCCCATTCTTTAGCCTCATTCTGTATCCTGCTACTTATATTTCATGTCTATGACTTTACATATTATAGTTAGTTCATATCAGTGAGACCCTGCAATATTTATCTTAAGTGTTTGACTTATTTCACTCAGTATAGTGCCTTTATGATTTCTTCATCAACCCATTTTTTTTAAGACGGTTTTGTTCACATACCATACATTCTGTCCTGAGTAAACAATCAATGGTTCTCTGTATAGTCAGGTATTTATGTATTCACCAACCTCACCCCTATCTATATAAGGACATCTCCATTTCTTCCACAAAGCAGGAGAGTCAAGAGAAAAACAAAACAAAACAAAACAAAACAAAAACGTCAGCTAGGAAGCAACAAAAGGAAAGATAGCATTAAACTAAAGTAGAAGAAAGAGTCAGACAACATTACCAATTCCAAGAGTCCCATACCCCACCCTTATGTCCCCCTCTTATATGCATTTAGCTTTGGTATATTGCCTTTGTTACATTTAAGGAAGCATAATACAATGTGTCTGTTAATTATAGTCTCTGGTTTGCATTGACTGTATTTTTCCCCCAATGCCTCCCTATTTTTAACACCTTGCAAGATTGACATTTATTTGTTCTCCCTCATGAAAAAAACATATTTGTACATTTTATCACAATTGTTGAGCACTCTAGGTTTCACTGAGTTATACAGTTCTGGTCTTTATCTTTCCTCATTCCTTCTGGTGTCCCACATGCTCCTAACCTTCCTGTTTCAAACATACTCACAGTCATCTTCATTCAGTGTACTTACTTTCTTTTGCTACATCACCCAAAATTGTGTTCCAAACCTCTCACTCCTGTCCTTTCCTGTCTGTCTGTAGTGCTCCCTTTTGTATTTCCTGTAAAGCAGGTATCTTGTTCACAAACTCTCTCATTGTCTGTTTGTCAGACAATATTTTCAACTCTCCCTCATATTTGAAGGGCAGTTTTACTGGATATAGGATTCTTGGTTGGCGGTTTTTCTCTTTCAGTATCTTAAATATACCATCCTTCTTGCCTCCATGGTTTCTGCTGAGAAATCTGCACATAGACTTAGGAAGCTTCCTTTGTATGTGATGGATTGCTTTTCTCTTGCTGCTTTCAGGATTCTCTCTTTGTCTTTGACATTTGATAATCTTATTATTAAGCATCTTGGCATAGGCCTATTCAGATCTATTCTGTTTGGTGTATACCGTGCTTCTTAGATCTGTAATTTTACGTCTTTCATAAGAGATGGGAAATTGTCATTGATTATTTCCTCTATTATTGCTTCTGCCCCTTTTCCCTTCTCTTCTCCTTCTGGGACCCCCATGACATGTACATTCATGCATTTCATGTTCTCATTCAATTCTCTGAGACATTGCTCATATTTTCCCATTCTTTTCCCTATCTGTTCTTTTGTTTGTAGGATTTCAAGTGTCTTGTTCTCCAGTTCTTGAATGTTTTCTTCTGCCTCTTGAGATCTGCTGTTGCATGTCTCCATCGTGTCTTTCATCTCTTGTGTTGTGCCATTCATTTCCATAGATTCTTCCAGTTGTTTTTCCAAACTTTCAATTTCTACCTTATGTATGCCCAGTGTTTTCTTTATAACCTTCATCTCTTTTGCCATATCTTCCCTAAACTTTTTGAATTGATTCAGCACTAGTTGTTTCACTTCCTGTATCTCAGTTGAAGTGTAAGTTTGTTCCTTTGACTGGGCCATAACTTCATTTTTCTTACTGCAGGTTGTAGTTTTCTGTTGTCCAGGCATCTGGTTTCCTTGATTACCCCCAATCAGGTTTTCCCAGACCAGAACAGACTCAGGTCCCAGTAGGAGGAAATATTCAGTATCCAGTTTCCCTGATGATGTTTCTTAGAGGATTGGCACACCCTGTGCTTTCTGCCCAGCAGGTGGCACCTGTCAGCCTGTCACTCCCAACTGGTATAAGGAGGTGTGGCCCAAAGCTGTTTTCCCCCAGGCTCTGGAGTCTGGTTCTGAGTGGAAGGCAGGTAATACAGCTAGGCACCACCTCTTTCCTTTTAGGGAAGATACACCCCTAGGGCATTTTCATTTACATTTAAACGGGTTCTTTGTCTTCTGACTCTGCTATCTCCACCCTTGTCTGGGTCAGAGCACTATGAACTGAAAATGGCTGAAGTTTTCTCCACTGAGCCACTCAGGTTGAGAGAGAGAGAAAGGGACAGAAAGCCCCCCCTTCAGGGCCATGCAAGGCCCCCAGTTTCACCCACCAGCCAGAGACAGCACCCGGTCCTCTGGGCTCCCCCTACTGGCACAGAGAAGTCCCCTGGCTCTTCAAGGTCTGTCATCACTAAAAGCCAGTGTCTGCTTTTTGGGGATTTGCAGTTTGCATTGAGCAGTCCACATTTGCCAATTAAAACCCTAGTTGGAGCTGGACTGAGGAATATTCGCTTGTTCAGAGAGTGCTGCTCTGTATCACAGCAAGGCTTTGCAGTTTGGGCTGCCATGGGGGGAGGGGGCTCCCGCATCACGTCCACAGTTTCTATTCACAGATTCCACTCTGAGATCTCAGGCATTCCTCCCAATCCAAGTTGGTATGCCATGTGTGGACAGTCACAGTTGTCCCCCAGCAGTTATTCCAGATCATTTACTAGTTGTTCCTGGTTTTTTATTAGTTGGGGAAATAAATTTTTTATTAGTTGGGGAAGTTAGTTAGTTGAAAAACTAACTAACTTCCACTCCTCTCTATGCCGCCATTTTCTTCTGTCTCTCAAGGCCTTTGGCTGTTTAAATCTAATCCATGGACTGCAGGACATGGAAATAGGCCAAAGCAAAAAAAAAAGAAAAGCTTTAAAAGAGTTGTATATCCAGAGAAAATAAAGCTTGGCAAATGTTCTAGTTTGCTAATGCTGCCAGAATGCAAAACAGCAGAGATGGATTGGCTTTTATAAAAGGGGGTTTATTTGGTTACACAGTTACAGTCTTAAGGCCATAAAGTGTCCAAGGTAACACATCAGCAATCAGGTACCTTCACTGGAGGATGGCCAATGGTGTCCGGAAAACATCTGTTAGCTGGGAAGGCACATGGCTGGCATCTGCTCCAAAGTTCTGGTTTCAAAATGACTTTCTCCCAGGATGTTCTCTCTAGGCTGCAGTTCCTCAAAAACGTCACTCTTAGTTGCACTTGGGGTATTTGTCCTCTCTCAGGTTCTCCAGAGCAAGAGTCTGTTTTCAATGGCCATCTTCAAAATGTCTCTCTCTGCAGCTCCTGTGCTTTCTTCAAAGTGTCCCTCTTGGCTGTAGCTCCTCTTCAAAATGTCACTCACAGCTGCACTGAGTTTCTTCTGTTTGTCAGCCCATTTATATGGCTCCACTGATCAAGGCCTACCCTGAACGGGTGGGGCCATGCCTCCATGGAAATATCTCATCAGAGTTATCATCTACAGTTGGGTGGGGCGCATTTCCATGCAAATCTAATCAGCACCAAAACGTCTGCCCCACAAGGCTGCGTCAAAGAATATGGCCTTTTCTGGGGGACATAACACATTCAAACTGGCACAGCAAATAATAAAGTCTTGGATTATTCAACCTCTAAAATAATACCAAATCCCACAAATAGGGGGATGGTTACATAGCTGGGATGGTCCCAAAATCCTCCCCAAATCTATCTCAGGTGTCAGCCTGGAGGGCTAGATTAAGAGAGCAGAATGAGTCAGCCCTGCAGTTATATTTTGAGAATGTAGCCTCTGTGTTGGTTAGAGTCCTTTGGTTGCAAGTAACACTCTCACAACAATTAAAGCAAAACGGGATATTTGTTAGAAGGATAATGTATACAGAATGGATAGGATGTTGAAAATGGGTCGTGAACCAAGGCAGCAGCATCTGGAAAGTCTGGGTACTGTGCTTCGGTCTTTTGCATTGACCCCCGAAACAAAGTTCAGTGGTTCCTGTGACAAAGTTCCTCGGGACGACCATTGTTTTACATAATTTTTTAATCTATCTTCCCAGCCCTAGCTCATGATATTTCCTTTTCTCTTAGAGCCAATCAGTGGTGGAGCCCAGCAGCTGTGTTTGTATCATGTGCTCACTTCCTGAACTGCAACTGATTGAACAGGACCAGCACCTGAAACAAGTTAGGCCAATCAGATCCTCTTCTGAAGGGACTTGGAATTTGAACTAAAATACAGGCTGGAGGTTGAGAATTAAGTGACATTAGAGTTTTTGAAGAACTCTCCCAAATTCCTGTTTAAGTCCAGTCTATTCTGGTTTCCATCTTCCCAAGGCTTCAGGGTTCAGCATTTCTTTGGATTCCATGGAGATATCATAATATCTCTAGTAAATTCCTTCTTTCAGCTTAAGTTAGCATGAGTCAGTTTACATCATTGATGTCTTACACAAAGTAAGAAAGGATTTCAGGCCAAAGATTATCCAAAATGAAACTGTGAGATTGTCAGAAAGACTCAAGACAGTGACCTATGGCACCTTTCAGACAGACGAAAAGGCCTCAAAGGATTTTACTTACTAGTTAAACTCTTCATTGCAAGGTTCAGTGTTAGTTTTTAAGAATCATACATAGCTAGATTAACTTCGGCCATTTTCTTGGATAGGCCCTAATCCCAGTACAAAGATTTCCTCATCATCAACTCCAAAATAGAACTTAAGACCTCAAAGGGCAAGCTCCCAACATGCATACATACTTACATGCATACATACATAATTTATAGCATACACCCTATAATTAACATTTTAATCCTAAAGAAACAGAATTTAAGGATTATCAACCTGTCCCTGTCCCTTAGAGCAATTGCTAGCTTACCTATATCCTTGGAACTGACCACTTGAATAAGAAAACCCTGAGAGATATACATGACCAATAACAATTCTGGCCAATGAAAGCCTTAGGCAAGAGGTATTAACCCATAAAGGGCTGTACATTTGATCACAGAGGCTGCGGCCAAGGATCACTGTCAGCATAAAGGCATTGGACCTACCCAGGTCTTCTCTGCTGCTGAGAAGGGAGCCAGGAAGGTTTCCCCATGCCCATCCCACCAGCCAAGGAGATGGTGATGAAGACCTGTGTAAATATAAACCTCGAGTTTCAGAATGCTCAGTTTGTGAACCTGGTGTGTCTAAGAAGGAGGTGGAGCTCTTAAATCTTGATGTGGTTAAACCCAGATTGGGTCAGACTCAGTATTTCCTGCTGTGTTAGCTGTAAGTAACAGCAACCAAGTCTAATCAGATTAACCTAAAGAGTAAAATTATTATAAGGGTTCAATTGTTTAAAGGCAATATGCAACTGGGGAGCAGGTAAAAATTATAACTGCCAGTTGAAAAGCCATCTGGAACTATGAATTGTTCTCTCTCGATCTTTCATTTTCATTTTCTTTGCATTTCATGAAAGAGCTTAAGTATCTCACCCAAGTTCACTCAGCTGGTTGCTAACAGGTGGAACAGAAATACAAATCTTTTGATTTCTGATCATGAGCAATTTCTACTTCCCTTTTCTCTCTGCCTTGAGAGCAAATAAAATCCGTTATGCGAATCTAACACCTTCCATGTTTTACTAAATGGCAGATTACGCTAAATGAATGGGTATTAAATAAAGTTGATGCATAGTTGCAGGAAGGCCCACTCGTTTCCATCCTCCCTAACATCTGCTGTTTTCCACTGTGGCCTGGTAGGTGGAGTGACTGACCATAAAGTCACAGAGTCCTGGCTCAGCCCCTCACCAGGCAGACCCTGAGCAAGTCATGGAAGCTCTCCATGACCTGCTTTTTCCATCTTTCATAGCAGACAATAATGTATCTCCCTCAGAGCATCATTGTGAGAGCTAAACAAGATAATGCACATGCATGACCCACATCCTGCCCTTTGAAGGATGCTAGCTATCAAACTTGCTATTCCTATGTCTGCCATCCTATCTCCAATTCTGAACACAAACACCATGGTCTTGAACATTCTCAAAGAATCATTTTTATTGAAAGTAAATTTTATCAGTATTTATATTGGTAAAACCAATCTTTTAATGTTTTTATGGAGAAGATGAAGTGAATAGATAAATTGACATTCACTTGAGACTTAATCCAAGAGTCAAAATCTGGATTCCCAAAGAATGTCCTTCTAGGCAGCTGTCAAACCTCCCCTATTTACACAGGCAACAGCACTTGCAGAATTAACCTGTGGCATTTACCAATGCCAACTCCCACCAAAACCAAATTTCTCCCCTCCTGGCTTGCTAAATAAGCAAGAGGGATGCATTAAACATATCCTTCAAGGTAGTCTCAGGTAATAGGAAGTGTTTTGAGATTTATTTGGCATACTTTAAACACACATATGACTGCAAGAGATATGAAAGTTTCTAAGATTTTTTTTCTTTTTAATCAGTCTCCTCCATGATTTTTACACAATAATTTATTTTTAAAGAATCATCATACTTTTCTGAGTGTCATAAAAAAATTTAAAATAAATATTTTCACCCGGATAGCACTATTAAAAGGAAAGGATACTGAATTCATTTAAATACATTTGCAAAAGATTGATTTTCCCAAGGGAGTATATACATCCTATTTCTTTAATTATTCTTGAGGTTTTGCCTATCAACTGACAATTTCCCACAGAAGGGAAGGAAAACAGCCTGACTTCTCTGACAGCAGAGAGTTATAATAATAGTAGAATGAAAACGGGTTTGTCACTTTCCTTATCTTTTCTAATGTCTAAGTTACTGGGAGTCAGAAATGTAATAATCCCCACTCTAGTGAGCACAGTTGTTCAGAATATATTAAACTGAATAGCAAATTCAAAGACAACTTTCTCTAATTTTTTAATAGCAGTATACTCATTCCAAGTAAACAGTATGATGGGTTATACAAAATTGGAATAAAATACAGTCACATTTGCTTTATTTTTCCAATGGATCACTTCATCACCTATATCCTTATTAAATGGAAATCCGTTTTCTCCCTCATGAGGCCACTCAGCGACAAAATTGTTTACTAAGGATGAGGAAGCATAGTCTCCATAGTAAGAGAAAACTGGAGGTTCAGTCTGTAGCTTTGGTCTCAGCTCCACGATGTCACTGTGGAAGACTGTCTTGATAGGTCAACGTGTCTCCATGATGAAGGGATGCCCTTACTTGTTTGGATCCCTTGGCTTTTGGTTTGCACCCCAGTGCTTAGCAACTGTTCTCTAAAGCCCAGTGCCATGCCATTGCCACTGCTACCAACAGGGTTTCTCAGCAATGCATAAGTACTTGAACAACCTTCCCCAACTCTTATAACCTGACTAGGTCATACATCCCAAACCTCCTTTCCATCTTAGCACACTTTCTCTTTTTTTTTTTTTTTTTTAATCTTCATTTTATTGAGATATATTCGTATACCACGCAGTCATACAAAACAAATCGTACTTTCGATTGTTCACAGTACCATTACATAGTTGTACATTCATCACCCAAATCAATCCCTGACACCTTCATTAGCACACACACAAGAATAACAAGAATAATAATTAGAGTGAAAAAGAGCAATTGAAGTAAAAAAGAACACTGGGTACCTTTGTCTGTTTGTTTCCTTCCCCTATTTTTCTAGCACACTTTCTCTTTAGAAGCCATGGTTTCTTTCCTGTCATTGAACCTGATTCAGGGCAACCCTGGACCTCTCCTAAAAGTAATGATGTCCAATATTTATTCCAAAAGAGAAGAGGGGAAGCTTCCCAGACAACCCCCAGCTTCTTTTCCCAGCAGATCCACCATCTCTACATGTTTGCCTGCCAAAGGGAGAAACTGCTTGCACTAAATCACAGACATAGAGAATGAAAGTTGTCCTTGATACACTTTCTCTTCTCCTTCAAGAGATGAAATATGTTTCCCCTTCCCTTGAATGTGTAGGTTAATGATCTGCTTGAAACTAACTGAATGTGGCAGATAGGATATTGTGCAAATGCTGAGGCTAGATGACTAAAGGCAATTTGGCTTCTTCCTTGCTACTCAAACTCTCATGCTGGATTCCCGAACTGTAATGTAAGCAGTTCAACCACCCAAGGCCACCATGCTGTAAGGAAGTCCAAACCAATCCACATTGAGACCAGTGGAGAACCCTGTAGAGAGAGAAAGCATTCAGCTGCTCTGCTCCAGACACTGTCTAACTGCAATTTGCATGATACTCTGAGCCCAAACTTCCTAGTCAAGCCCTTCCCAAATTCCCAACCCAGAGAAAATATAAGATGCAACATAATTATTTTTGTCATTTGGTGGATGATTTGCTATGTAACAATAGAAAACTGGAACAGAATTCAGTTTCTGAAAGGTAAGTACCATAATAAAAACCAGAAATAAGTGGCACTGGGTTTGGGCCCAGGCAGGGGCAGAAGCTGGAGGAGCCTTGAGAAGACAGATAGGGAAAGTGGAAGGGCCTCCAGGCAACTGTTGGTGAAGCTGGAAGAGCCTTGAGGAGATATTAAGAAAAGCCTGGAGGGCTTAGAGAAGGATTTAGCAGAATCCTAAAAGGTCTCCATGAGGCTGTTGGTAAAAGCTTGAAGAAAATGTGGAAAATATTATTAGAAGATGGAGGAAAGGGGATTTTTAACGTCATGATGGAAAGTTGAGAACTATCATCTGCAATTACATGGAAAATAGAAAGTGTAACTAATGAACTTGGTAATCTAAGTTGATTTCCAAGCAGAGTGTTGAGGGTGCTGCCTGGCTTCTTCCAGCTGCCTCTAACAAAATGAGAAAAGGAAGAGATGAACTAAAAAGCAAAATATTCAGTGTTTGAAATGAATTTAAGAAACACACAAAGCATCCAAAGTAAGTCGAATTCAAGCCAAAGATTGTCAGAAAGACCTCAAGGCACCTTTCAGACAGATAAAAAGGCCTCTAAGGATTTTAAGGGTTTGCCTCCTAGATCCTTTCAGCTAAACAAGGACTTCTAAGAATCTTGAGGGCACTGTCCCCAGCAACCTCTCAGAGAAACTGAGATGGAGAAGGACTTACCTTGAAGTGATCTGAGGGTGTCATTTTGTCTAATGGAGTAGATTATAAATTAAAACACAGGTTTCCCACAAAATTTTAAGGGAATTGTATCAGAGTAAATGCAAAATTAAAAGTAGCCTTTGGACTCCTGACATTCCAACTTGCAGAAAGCAGGATGAAAGAACTCACTTGCAAACAAAGGAGACTTTTGATGGAAGAAGAAACAGTAATTTAGAGAAGACATAAACAAGAGCCCAGAGAGAGAAGCCAAGAAACATAGAGAACAACTCCAAGGAAGTAGGAATACATCTAATCAAAGAACTGGCAACATGTGCCTGACTAGATTTCAGAATTGGTACACAGTAGTAACTGCTGTGTGCCTCCTGTTTGTCCCTTTTGAAAGGGAGTATCTATTACAGCTAAGGTGCGCCTATACAACCATTGTACTTTGGGTATGTACGGGGTAGAGAAATAGCCCTCTTTAGTTTGTAAGTCTTAAGACAGAAAATAGTACTAACGGATCCAAATTCAACCATTTGAGGATTTCAGCTGCCAGTGGACCTGATTTAAATCACAGGATCCGGACCTTTGAACGTAAGCCTAATGCACTAAGGGGATGAGAATTTTGGTAGGTCTTTGGAGGGGGTAAGTGTATTTTGCATGTTGGAGGGATATAAATAGTGGCCAGAAGGCAGACTGTGGCAGATTGTATTTTTCAAAGATAGCTACCACAATATCTTCCGTCTCATATGCTTTCTTTAATCCTGCCACTCTTCCATCAAGATGAGAGGTCCAATTTTTCTTCCTGTGAATCTAGGTGGGTGTTTGACGCACTGATGCACATAAAACAAATAGAAGGTTGCAGAAATGTCAATGAGTGATTTCTGAGGCTTTTCAGATGGACAAGTTTTTCAGCTTCCACCTTGCGCACTAAAGCCATGAGCTGCCACTGAAGCAGTTTGACTAGGCTGAGGCTGCCATGCTTGAGGAAGTCCAAGCAACCCCACACAGAGGGACCACATGGAGAAACCTTAAGGCTATAGGAAAAGAGAGAGAGATGCTCAATCTGTCCTCAACTGCTCCAGCTCCAGCCACCATTTGACTGCAACCACAGCAAGACAGACCAGTCAAGCCCTTCACAAATACCTGTCCCATAGAAATAATGAGAGATACAAAGCAATCGATGGAAGATAATATGTTTATAGGTGTGATGTGTTATGCAGCAACAGATAAGCAGACCATCCTATCTTCCCCTTCTCAGTAACATTACCAACCAGTGATGCCTCTCTTCTTCTTAACCCATATCTAAGCTATCAGAAAATGCAGACCATTTTACTAGTCAGGGTTCCAGAGAAAAAGAACCAGTAAGATTACATAAGGAATTGGCTCACGCTGCTGTGGGGACTGCAAGTTTGAATTCTGTAGAGCAGACTGCAAGACACATACTCTGTATCTTAGTTTCCCAGCTGCTAAAACAAAGCTATCTGTGATGGTTTGACCTAAACACCTGGAATTTATTGGCTCATAGATTTGGGCTAGGAGAAATCCAAAACTGAGGCATCAGCAAGATGATACTGTGTTCTCAAAGACTGTGGAGTTATGGGGCTAGCTGCTGGCAATGCTTGAGGTCCCTAGGTTTTTCCTAAATGGTCATATACTCTCCTTTGTCTTCCAGGTTCTGTTAACTTCCAGCTTCTTACTATCCCTATGGGTTTGTCTTTATAAAAACTCTAGTAATAGGATTAAGACTCAACTTCATTCAGTTGGGCCACACTTAACTAAAAATAACATCTTCAAAATACACTATTTACAGTGGGTTCACACACACAGAAATGGATTAAGATAAAGAACATGTTTTTCAGGGTAAATGAGACAACCTTCCACCCTCTGATTATCTTTTATTACACCGAAGTTGAATCTAAATTCCTGAGCGGAAGCTGGCTGATTAAAGTTGAGGCAGATACTCTTCTTTCTGGTCTTTGAAATCTTCAATTCTGGCTTTTAAGACTACATTGCTGAGAACAAACTCCTTTATTGATTACAGACACAATGAATTGATTATAGATGCTATGAAATACCATCACAGTGACAATCTGGCCTAACAACTGGATGTCATAGCCAAGCAAGGTGACACATGAAATTAACCATTGTGATGGTTAGATTCATGTATCAATTTAGCCAGGTAATGGTACCCAGGTGTCTGGTCAAGCAAGCACTGGTCTAACTGTTACTGCAAGGACATTTGTGGCTGGTTAATAAACCAGAAGGCTGGTTTATTAAATCATCAGTCAATTGGCTGCAGCTGTGACCGATGACATCAATGAAGGGCATGTCTTCCACAATGAGAGAATGCAATCAGCTGGATTTAATCCAATCAGTTGAGGACTTTTAAGAGAGACAGATAGAGGACCTTCACTTCTTCTTGCACTGACCAGCGAAGCATTTCCTGAGAAGTTGGTTGAAGTTGCCAGTTTGTTGCCTGAGGAGTTCATTGAACACCTTCATTGGAGTTGCCAGTCTGCTGCCTGCCCTACGGAATTTGGACTCGTGCATACCCACAGTTAGGTGAGACACTTTTATAAATCTTATATTTATAGGTATCTCTTGTTGATTCTATTTCCCTAGAGAGCCCTAACTAATACAACCATCATATCATTTCACTTCTAAAATACAAAATGAGTCTCAAGATGTCTCCCAATTTTCCCACTGACTTCTCTAAGCTAAACTATTATTATCTTATATCTAGTTGCTTTAGGAACCTTCTATCTGCTGTCCCATCTTCCGTTCATGCCCTTTAAAATCCATTCTGCACACAACAGAGTAATCACTTACAATGTAAGATCTATTGCTTAACTTTCTTGTTTAAAATGTTCCAATTCTTTGCACCTTACTTGGAATAAAATCATTTCTTAGTTATTGTCTAGGGGCTGGATATGATCAAATTCTGTATACCACTGTAACCCCATTCATGTGGCTGTCTTCCTTGTTCACTCTGGTCTAGCTTCACTTGATTATATCAGTTTTGTGAAACAAACAATCCTTAAGCTTTTTCCTAGCTCTGGGATTTGCATTTATTTACCCTTTGTAATGGAAAATCTTCCTGTAGGTTTGCAGGTTGGTGGCTTCTTCTCATCATTCAGTATTAAGTTCAAAGCTCAGAGGCTTTCTCTGATCTCATCTCTAATGCTGCCTACTCATACCCCATACCCATCCCAGTCACTGTGTCACATCACTCTGCTTTATTTTCTTCACTGTATGAAATTATTAATTTCTTTACTTGATCATTGGTCTCCTCCCACATTAGATTATATGCACTGTGAAAGATGAAACCATTTTCTGTCCCATCCACCATCTAGATAATGCCCAGCATATAGGTGGGCCTCAGCAAGGATTTGTTGAATGAAGGACTGAGTGATGATCTCCAATTCTGTTAGAGTAAATTTGGCAGACTCTGTCAATTGGCTGACCCTAAACCCATTAACAAAAGCTTACTCCCTGCCTATCTTTCAGTCATTGGTCGGGAAGTAAGTGGAAGACACTGGGTGGGAATTCTTGGAAAACCTTTGTAAGAGGTCAAACTTTTTTGGCATGATTTTTTTACCTTTTACTCCTTTTTCTCCTCCCTGACTTCGATAAGTAATATGAAATTGGAATGTGGAACAACCATCTTGCAACCATAAGGACAAACCCATGTGCTAAGGATGGGAAAAGGAATAATGATATGAAACAATCTCACTGAAGATAGAAAAAGTGCTGATCTAAGTAAGTTTGGAAATGAGTGGAGTGTAAGACTAAAGGCAAAAGGAACTCTTCATGAGAACTGTGCTCTAGATGGCAAAATTGTTTCCCATGGGAGTATGGGTAAATGATTATGATACTGCTATACATGTATTGAACAATTAAGTAAATGAATGGCAGATAGTAGGAATCAGGTTTCTCAATGTTGGAGTAAGATGCAAGAGATAAGTAAGGGGAATAAGCCAGAATAGTCCATGTACCGATGGATTAGCATTGGAGATGTAACTATGAGCTCATGTTTAACTTAACATATATACAGGTGGATACATATATAGACATTTAAATATATATATATGAGATACTATATACTTGCAAAATTTTTTTTGTTTATCATCTGAGACAGCATAAAAGCAATGACATCTCAGTAGCAAAAAGCACACCCAGTACTCAGATATTGGTTTCTAACAACATTCTCCAATAAAAGGAACCAGGCATCTTTGGAAAAATGCCCAGTTTTAGGTCTGGGGCAGAAAGAAAAAAGGTGAGTCTGGAGCATCTTGTAGTGCCAGAAAGGAAGTAATAAAAAAATCTATGATGATAAAGTGTGTCAAAGGCACACTGGAGCCAACTAAAAGAGTTCTCTATGGCCAAATCTAAAACAATCTGAGCAAAACAAATTAACCTTGTGTTGGAATATAACCCAAACTACAACATATATAGTCATGAGTTCATAATGGTAAAAACAAATTATTGACTAAACAAATAAATGGTGGGAAATGAGCAAATATCTTGTGCAGAAGAATTACAAATAATTTATATAGGTATTCCCCCCTCAAGGAGCCAGAAATAATTCCAGTACATGCATAGTGACTTCCTTCTGAAGAATACAATATGTAAAAGTAGGGTAAACAGTTAACTTTATAGTGGAGAAACTGAAAAACATCAACAATGATAAGCCATGTTGATAGCTTGTACCCTTGATATGCTGTGAATTGAATAGCACTTCACCTTGTGGTCTACCTCCCCCAAACTCGTAACTCCAGCTTAACCATGAGAAGAGCATCAGACAATCACAACTGAGGGATAGTCTAAAAACTACCTGACGAGCAGTCGTCAAGCTGCCAAGGTAAGCAAAACCAGGGAAGTCTGAGAAATTGTCTCTGCCAAAAGGAGCCTAAAGAGATCCAATGACTAAATATAATGTGATATCCTGGATAGGATCCTGAAACAGTAAAAAGGAGGACATTATGAAACAACTAAGAAAATCTAAATAACATAAGGAGTTTAATTAATAATAATGTATCAATATTGGTTCAATTGTGACAAATGTACGTAATAAAGCAATAACTTGGGTGTGAAGTACGTGGGAATTCTTTTTTACTATCTTCTAAATTTTTTGTATATCTAAAGTATTTTAAAATAAAAAGTTTATTTAAAAAAAAAAAGGAATTATGGAAGGAACTGGGTCTTAATGGCATCACAGAGTTGCTCTACCAATCTTGAATTAGCTACCTCTGGATTATTATTGCCTCAAGCAAGTTCCTATGTTTTAATTTATTCATGATATAATTTTTTGATCCTTCCTATCAGAGCAGGGCCATCATAAATAGGTATACTGGGTCTCAGAGGTATGAGAAAAGAAAAGGAGGGAGCATCGGAAGCACTAAGTTTTTCCAGAAACAGGACCATTATGTTCTTTACACAGCTTCCAATGTCATAATTGTGTGAGCTGCTACACTTTTCTTAAAAAACAGAATTATTACCTTTCCACAGGTAAAGAAAAAATCTAAGGGTTGCTGTGAGTTGTATTATGGGGAAAAAATGATATAAAAAGCTTGAATATTAGAATCTGGAACAAGAGGTAGCAAATAGATTATGGCAAGGATAAAAGGGAAGAACAAAGTTCATAGACTATTTAAGAAGTAATTTTGAGGATATAGCATGGAAGGAGGATAATTGGACATTTAAGTTTGTCCTGGTTTGAATCTATTATGTACCCCAGAAAAGCCATGTTATTTTAATCCAATCTTGTGGCTGCAGACTTATTGTGAGCAGGGCCTTTTGATTAGATTATTTCCATGGAGATGTGAACTTGCCCAGTCAAGGTGGGTCTTAATTAGTTTACTGAAAGCTCACAGAGAGAAAGAAGCTCAGAGATGCTTAGAGAGAAAATGCCCAGAGACATTTTGGAGACAGCTGTTGAAACCAGAACCAGGAGAGAAGCTAAGAGATGAAATCCAGAGTTTGCCCCAGAGAAGCTAAGAGAGGACCCTCAGATGCTTAGTAAGAAATGCCCTGGGAGAAATAAGTAAGGATACATAGGAGCTGAGAGAGCAAAGCTAAGACAAAAGCCCAGAGACATTTTGGGGAAAGCAACGGAAACTAGAAGCTAACCCTAGCAAGAGGTTCAGGAGACTCCAGCCATGTACCTTCCCATGTGACACAGGATCCCCAGATGCCATCGGCCTTTCTTCAGAGAAGGTATCATCCTATTGATGCCTTAATTGGGACACTTTTATGGCCTTAGAACTGTAAATTTGTGAACTAATAAACCCCCATTGTAAATGTCAGTCCATTTCTGGTATATTGCATTTTGGCAGCTTTAACAAAGCAGAACAAAGTTCATGTCACCATTGTCAAGTATCTCTGGTGTTACCTGTGATCCTCAGAGAATTATTCTTGTTAGGCAAGTTTGAAGCCCCTACTGTCTGCAGGGCAAAGGAGGTGATAAATATGTCTTTTCTTCGTCTTTGAGATTTTGTGTATCTCTGAGCTGGAGCCAGAGGCCAGTTCATGAGTGAGTGTCTCATGAGGCTCACAGGAAAGGGTTTGGGACCCTTTTGCAAACCATTTGTCTGGTTCAATGGATAACTGTCCAAGGTCAAGGATGCCACACAGAAATCATCCATTAAAGTGGGTAAAGAGGAATTAGACTTAGATTAGAAACCCAGAACCTGTATCTGAGGGGAAGGCAGAAACAGTAAAATAGAAATAAAATGAGATCAGAGAATCCAGTAACCAAGCAACGAGGGAAAACAGTGATTTTGGTTCCTGGGCTATTAAGGAGGAACACCCCAAAATAGATCACTGTAAAGAGGTGTTAATGTCTGTTTGTCTCTGGTTGTGACTCAGCCTCTAGAAGCTCCTGCAGGTCATACCCATATGATTCTCTACAGGGTTTTAATGAGATGAATATGAAGGTCCAAACGTGGCCCAAAACTTTGATGCCGTAGGAACATAGGGGTTCTCGAGGCAAACTGCATTTTATTTCTCAGAAAGCCCTGTGTGTCATTTCATAAATTAAAAACTTGGCATGATATATTTAATTGTAATTTCTTACTTGGCCTATGTAAAGTTCAATCTGAAACAATTTCAGAGTGTTTCATTTTAATGACTGAAATGTGTATTCAATTCCTATAAAGATCCAAAGCTCCATTCCAAATGCAGTTGACATTCTCCGGCACATCATTTAAATTTCGCCTAGTAATTTTCTGCCTTCTGTGAGACAGTGATATTATATTGCCTCAAGGCATTTTGCATATTTTGTTGATTTTAACATTTAAAGGCCTGGTGGTTTTTACTCTCTCATTATGCCCCTGCTTCTATCCAGTATTTCCATCCACTCATTTCTAGGAAGCAGTGAGAAAGTTTAGGTAATTTGTGTGATTCGTTTCCATACATAAAAAGCTACTTCTCTGAGATGGGGACAGGTGAGAGCTGGAGACAGAAGCACTGATGAACATATCAGGAGTCAAGGAAATCCTGGTTATGATGTCTATGAGGATAAAATAGTGGAATTCTCTACCGGCTGTCAGTAAGTTCTCAGGCAAATAAAATGAAAGTTGAGAACTAGAATCATTTTTAAGTATTTAAGAAAAGCAAAGCAGTGAAAAATAAATTTATATAACCACTATGTCATTTGAAATCCTTTCGTTAAAAAACAGAAAAGACGTGGGAAAAAATGATAAAGCACTACAAGTCTCCGACTTCAAAGGCAAACTCTGTTGAGTGGAGGAGAAATACCTGAATGAAAACAGGAGAGGAGAATAAGCTAATCTGATCAAAAGACAGTGCCAAGAGTCATTATGTCTATTGAAATATTCTAGAGGGATCTATTCTAATGCACTACTATGAAAAAGAAGGGTCAGTCTCATAGATACTTGTTAATATATGTTACATATTTTATTTATATATTTTATATCTTAAAGTCTAGATTATAACACATATTTCTAGGTATTTTTAAACTTCAAATAATAATATTACTCATATATATTTTAGTTCTTAATATTTACCCCTTATTCTTCTCATCTATCTGCTCTGTTTGGCCTAGATGTTTGTCATCCATCCATCAATCCATTCTGCCGTCCAACACCCACTGAAAAATATCATTGTGTTAGATTAAAGATGGTCAGATATTCTTTCACATTCTCCCACCTAAAGATGAAGATCTGTGATCCTTCCTTTCGAATCTAAGTGGGCTCTAAAACTGCTCTGACCAATTAGATTATATGAGCAAGCAGAATTGAAATCATTCCATTTTTGAACCAGGCCTGAAGTGACTGGTGCTTCTACTTCCTTGCTCTTGAAATGCTTACTCTGGAGGATATGAGCCACCAGGCAAGGATCTGGGTGACCCTGAGACCACCACGGCTTGGGTAAGCCATGTGGAGAGGCCATGTGGAAAGAGATGGTCAACAATGCCAGATGCCAGGCAGGTGAGTGAAGAAGCTTTGTGAGGAGTCCAGCCACAGCCCTTCTGATGGCAACCATATGGATGACCCAAGAAGGAACCATCCAACCGGGCTTTTTTACCCTCAGAATCATGAGAGACAAAAATAAATTATTGTTTCAAGTGACTAAGTTTTGGAGTTGATTGTTACATAGCAATAGATAACCAGGACACCAGATCCGATGTATGGTGCTGGGAGGATACTAAGACAAATAAAACAAGGACCCTACCCTCAAGGAGAAAATAGAAAAGAGTTTTAATTATCATTGTGAGAAGTTTTATAAAAGTGGTGCTTACTAATGCTACAAGAACATAGAGAAATAAGAGCTTAATTATGTCTAGGGTCAGGTTTTATAAAAGATTCTTTGTTGGAGTAAGAGAGAGATGGGTTGCATTGTACAAAAATCCTCTGGGCATCAGTTTCCTCCCCTGTAAAATGTTGTAAACATTTAATAAGTTAATTTATTCAGGCTTAGAATATGGTTTGATCCTTAGTAAATGATCAATCCACATCAGCTGTTATTCTTATTGCTTTTATTATTAGTCAACATACCAATTGCAAACACCTCCATCTCTAGATGTAGCTGCAAAGTCTAGTTAAGCTTGCTGGCCATTGGTGGGAAGATTCTATAGTTATGCTTCTGCCTTCAAAACGAATGTTCTTTTGAACATCTTTGACCTTCAAGAGCCACCAGATAGCTTCATTGCTGCAAGTCACACTGGTTTGCCTGAAACCATTGTTTCTAAATAGCATATAAAGCAAAGACATTATGGCTTATTGGTGAAGAACAGATTCAAATCCTGACTCAAATACTTGCTGGCTGTGTGACCTCATGTGCTTCAGTTGTCTCATCTTCAAAAAAAATTATTATACTTCTACCTCAAAAATTCATAGTGAGGAATACATGTAAAGTCCTTAGCACACGGCACTGAACAAAGGATAGCTATTATTATCATTAGTATTACCGTCAGCAAGTAAAAATAATACATTCCTTACCACAGCATAGTGATTATTTAAATGCTATTAATGAGCCATTCAATAACCATTTCCATTCTATGGATGAGGTTCAGAGACAGTTAAATTACTTGACCACTGCCACCTGGCAAGTAACTGATAAAGTCAGACTTTAACCCACATCTGGCAGATTCCAAACCTCATGCCCTTTGTACTATGGCATTTCTTCTTGAAAATCAGTAACACTTAATATAGTCCAGGATGAACACATATTCCCAATTTATTAGGGTTGGCAGATTTAACAAACTAAAATTAAAATTATTCATTGTTCATCTGAAATTCAAATGCAACTGGGTGTCCTCTATTGATCTGGCAACTCTATACTTTATATCTTTTTAGCTGTTAAACCTAAAATATGTTTGCTTTTTTTGATAACCATTGAAAAGCAAGGATCTCAACTTTTTGGTGCTTAGCTCTTCATTTGCTAGATGAAATTAGTTGAGGGATGGAACATATTCTTGTATTAACTATCTCCCAGCCACAGACTCATGGATTATTACCCAAACAGATTGAAAGTGCTTCTTGGAGAAAGGATCTCTGTCTTACTCATGTTTGTGTCTCTCAACACTATATATAACATATCTGGGCACTGAAAAACTGTTGGTGGAATAAAAAGAAAATCAAAGTTCCCGTAGCAGTCTTTCAGAAGGGGAGATTTGTGTGGCAAGGAAACATTCAGCAAATGGTATATACAGCAAATATGAAGCAGTTTGAAGTGGTGCCTGAACAGTAATGTTCAGTTATACAGAGGCTTGTCCCTCCCTCTTCTCTACATGCTCAGGAATCCTTGTGGGTTTAGCACTGACCAGCAAGTGGTCCTGTTCACTTCCAGATCTCAGAGCTGGACCTGACCCCCAGATACATGCCCAGAGGTTGGAGAGTGCCCTGAGCCCACTGTATTGTTTTCTTTGAGATGCTCCTCCACTCTGCTAGACCACTGGCCTGAGATCCAGTGATGGTTTTAGGAGGAAGGTCTAAAAGAGTGAGTATGTCCTACTGCTCAGGCCAAATGGGCCTTCAAAGAAGGAAACCCTCTCACTCCTTCAATGTGGGTCAGGGAAGTTCAAGGCCAAAAGCTATAGCTTCTTATACTATGATAAAGCACTCACTGCAGATGCTTCTTTTCTATAGTGAATAATAGGTCATATTAATTCTGAGCATTTAGTGTACTTGAGCTTGCACAACAGACGTGGGATAAGTGCCATTACTAACCTCATTTACAGGTGAGAAAAAGGGAGCATTGAGATGCTATGTAAATTGCCCAAGGTCATATAAAGCAGATTAATTGCTCACAGTAAATATCATTGCTAATAGTCAAGTTCAGATAGATGTGATTGGATAACTCCACTTTTCTACTACTTGACAGCTGCTAGTGCAGGTTTCTGGCCTGTTCAGTGGGGTACCCACCCAGGTACTTGCCATCTAGAGAGCTCCTTGCAGAGCTGGCCAGGGCTGTCAGGCTCCAGCTCATGAGATGCATTTATTTCCTCAGAGTGCAAGTCTGTTCTGAATCAGATCTACTTCCTGTTTTTCTAGGTTTAACAGATCCCAAACCACTTTCATTCCTTTTCCTCCATGACAATCCACTGTTTCTCTCTCTTGTGGAATTTTGTTTCACAAATGCCATCGCCCTTTCCTGTGACTAAACCTTAGTCAGGATTTCTCTTTCCCTTATGTTTCCTTAGTTTTGTGATTTACTCACTGAAAGGAATTCCTAAGATGAGGCAGTTTGCGAATAAGTGTAACATGATAAACAGGGTGCTGCCGGTGACACCGATGATGAAACTCATCCTGATGTACTATAGTTTTGCATCAAGCTTTGGTCCACAGTATTAAACACTCCAGATATCCTAGTATCAGTCTATTCTGTCTGTGTAGAGTTTCAACATTAAGAAGAGTGTGGTCAAAGTGTTTACCTGAGGCTTCTATAAGTGGATTTGAAACTTTTTCGGGTTGTAGAAGAAAGAAAAGTTTGAATTGCTAAGTTACCAAAGAGCCACACAAAATTCTTGGTGAAGTCATACTCCTCACTCAGTTACACGGACACAGAAAAGAAAATGGCGGCACCAAATATTCCTTCTGTAAGGAGCAGAGATGGTGATGGATGAAGGGCAAACAAAAGGATGTGCATTGCCAGGGTAAAGGGAGCATTAAAATCCCATAGATCACTGATCCAAAGCCTTCTATATTTTCCATTTGAACCGTTTCTTGGCATTGGATACATTTTTTTCTTAGATTCTTGAAGCTAAAAATAGATGGTTTTAATTTTTTAATTCATGCAGTATAACATGTTTAAAAATTTTTAGCAACTCCTGGGTATGGCTGGGTTAAGAATTTGATAATAGAATAGCAATGTGTAACATTCAATTTTTGAAAGAAAACTTACATAGAAAAATTCTTTACCCTTTGAGTAGAATGTATTTGTTTAAGTTCCAAAAAACATGTTTTGAAAGGGCAAAACCATAAGAGTAAAAATAATCCTATATCTGTTCTTCAACACTTTCTTCCTCCTGATAATTCATCTTGCTTTCATTTTGCTGACTCATTATTTCTTTGAGTGTTATGACCCTAGACAATTATCTCCTTTAATGATTTTTGCATTTTTTTTAAAGCCACAGCCTCCTGATTAAAGTGCATTTACAGCTCTTTATTGTCTTCTTTTCCCCCATCAGTTCTCAATGCAAATACAGTAGTTACAATTTGTAAAATGACAGTATGCAGTGCTCTTTTCAACACTTTCAGAAATACGTTTAGTGGGATGTTTGTGGATGGCAAAATGATGTCAATGCATTTATCCCTCTGCCTTTCTACTAAACTGTAGAATTCAGGATATTTGATGTATACTGTGGACTATAAATGCTGTTCTCAACACTTTTGAAAATGGGTTGTACCAAAAGCTATGAGCATGAATTTGCAACACTTTATTTACAGGGGGAAACCTATAGATCTCAGAATAGATTAATTCTATATTGAGTCTTCTGCAGAAGAGAAACAATCCTTGGAGATTATGTTGGCTAGAATTTTCTTGCTAAAAATGAACAAAATGAACAAAAGAAAAATACTAAAAGCCCTTTATCTTTCAGAAAAGCCCTTGCAAGTGTTCCTAGGAATAAATGAGTAAGAGCACATCAAATAAGACCTTGATTTCTACTTCTGTCTATAATGGCATAGATTGTGGCAGATCAAACCTGTCACCAAGAACAGTAGAGCAGCTGGAGAAAATAGTATATAGAGAGAAGGGTTTGGGAAGCAGATGAGGTTGAACTTGAGGATCCAAGACACTAGAAAGAAGGAAAATATATATTTCCTTCAGGGCACTTGTCAATTTTTTGGAGCCTGGTGAGATCCCAGGAATCTGGGCATGGGCTTAGTCAGAAGGCCTCTGAAAAAAGGCAGAGAACTCTGGTAGCTTTTGGTAATTTCAAGGTGCTGGAGAGACAAAACTTGGGGTTCAGGGCTGTTGAGGCAGCCATTACTCACTATCGACAGACTTCTGCATCACACCACAAAAACGGCTAAATTGTAAAATAATGAAAATATGAAGTGTTAATGAGCATGTGGAGGAACTGGAACTCTCACACTGCTGGAGGGCAGTCAGTGTCCACTAATGGCAAATGTGCATATTCCACTCCTA
This sequence comes from Choloepus didactylus, assembly GCF_015220235.1. Classification (NCBI taxonomy): domain Eukaryota; kingdom Metazoa; phylum Chordata; class Mammalia; order Pilosa; family Megalonychidae; genus Choloepus; species Choloepus didactylus. The sequence goes on along the minus strand of NC_051313.1, from coordinate 20,182,073 downwards.
GGTAGAGACTTAGCAAAGATGTGTACACATGTTTTTGAAAAGATATACACACTCATGCATAGGAACACAATTCTGAATTGGCAAAACCTGGAAATGATCCAAATATCCACCACAACAGGATGGACAAATAAACTATGGTGTATTCATATAATGAAATACAATGCAGTAGTGAGGATATGAACTATTTCTACATGCAGTAGTACAGCTTAATCTCACAAACATAACGTTGTAAGAAAGAAGTTAGACACAAAAGAATCCCTTCTATTTGATGCCATTTTTATAAAGTCCAGAAACAGGCAAATCTAATTCATGCTGTTAGAAGTTCGGATCATGGTTATGTTGGAGAGGGTGGAGACACGCATTGTCTTCAGGGGTTTCTGTCTACTGACCATGTTCTCTTTTCTTGATCTGGTTGCTGGTCACATGGGCATTTTCTCCTTGTGAAAATTTATCAAGCTGTATAATTGTTATTTATGCACATCTGCATGTAGGCTGTACTTTAATAAATAATTAGCATTAAAAAATAAGAGCTTGTCCCCATGCTTTCTTGGGTTTTACCTGCAGGAACCCCACCAAGTTCTCATGGTGAAGAGCCAAGGATGATACCCTCCTGGCTTTAGGGTGAGAGGAAAAATTTACCCAGAGCATTCTTCATAACAAAGGCCTACTCTCCAGAGGAAAATATTTTTCCCCAGTCTTATTCCAGCTAAGGGAATTCCCCAGATTCCAGCTCCCTCAGGCCAGCTTGTCTCACCTAAGGGGGAAGAAAAGAGCTAAGAAACACTTCAGGTAGTCACAGCCCAGGACCTCAGGCCACTAAAAGACTACCATTGAATCATAAGATTCTAGATGGTTTCCCTAAAACCTTATCACCACATCAACAGAGCCCCAATATAATAGCAGTGGATATAGTGGGGAAGCTGCCATGTGCAGACTCTATGTAAGGAAGAGCTCTGAGGGGAACCCAAAGACAGCAGGGAGACAAAAACTAGAACACTAAAGGAATTTGAAGCCTCAGCAAACTTTAAGCATAGCCAAGACCTAACTGGATTAACATCAAGCCTCATACTAATTCCTGTTATCTGATACATCATATCCAGCTTTCAAAAAAAAAAAAAATTACAAGCTATACCAAAAGAAAAAAAAAATTAAGTTAAATTAAAAGGATCTCCAGGTTAGGCAGTACATAGTTTATATATATGGTATAAACTATCTCCTGGAAAAGTGAATTGATTTACCCTACTTGAGGTAGTGTTTCTTCATTGGGTTTAAGGGATAATTACCTATTCGAGTTATAAATAGTATGAAACTTTTGGAGATTTAATATTGAATTTAATTAACACATCTTCTCTCAACATGCTGAGTAATATTCTCTACCTCATATCTCTATTGAAATGTCACCTGAAAAGTGAGTTGTTCCATCACATAAAATAGCAGCACATGCCCAGATTCCTGATGCAAACTCTCTGCTTTCTTTTTCTCTATAGCACTGATCTTTACCTGACACATTATCTCTTTACTTTGATGTTTATTGTTTGCCTGTGCCCACTAGAATGTAAGCTCCATAAAAGCTGTCTATTTTCTTCATTAACCCTCCCAAAGTGCCTATAACAGTTGTTTGGTAAATATATGTTGACTAAATGAATAGATACATAGTCTAGCAATATTTATAGTTAAATAAATATAAAATACTGATTGATCTCTTACTATGTGTTAAGAATTGAATGAAACATATGGATTTTGCCTGGATTACCTTGTGTGGGTTTGAAGCTGTTACGTACCCCAGAAAAGGCCGCAGTCTTTTGGTCCATTCTTATGGCTACAGACTTATCATGGGTAAGACCTTTTGATTAGGTTGTTTCAATTGAGATGTGACCCACCCATTCAAGGTGGGTCTTAATCCTTTACTAGAGTCTCTTATGAGAGGATAAAAGGCAAAGGCAAAAAAAAAATAATAATAAAAATAAACAACAACAACAACAACAAAACAAGAGAGCTCAGAAAGAAACACTCAGAGAAGTTTGCAGAGAACTTAGAGAAAAAGCCCACAGAGGAGCTGAGAGAGCCACTGAAGCCAGAACCTGAAAGTAACGATACCCAGGAGAGAAGGACCAGCAGACGCCTGCCATGAGCCTTCCCATGTGACAGAGATATACCAGATGCCAGCAGGCTTTCTTCAGAGAAGGTATTCTCCTACTGATGCCTTAATTTGGACATTTTCACAGCCTTAGAACTGTAAATTGGTAAACTAATAAATTCTCATTGTAAAAGTCAACCCATTTCTGGTATATTGCAATTCAGTAGCTTTAGCAAACAGAAACGTACCTAATTTAAGTCTCACAACAACTCTACAAGTAGATACTATTATCTCCCCCCTTTGCAGATGAGAAAACTAAAGTACGAAGAGAGTATTTAATTATCCAATGTCCCTGACAGATAAGTGTAACAGGATGCTACATTGGACTTTTCCTGATCTCTTATAATTTTGGCTTAATTACAAATATTTACATCTGTGTAGGACTTATTAGGAGGTTTATCAAATGGTCCTGCCACCATCAGAACAACATCCCTTTCCAAAGTACATTAAAAGAAGACTAGGAATTTGGAGAGGATTTCATTGAAGTAAAGTATTGTCTTTTAAGGAAGTCCTTGTGCTAGGTTGGTAGAGAGAGCTCTGGCTTCTCCTTTTCCCCTTCCCGCCTCTTCAACCCCACCCCTCGTCCTGGCTATGCTGCTCAAGAGAACAACCTCAGATTATCATCTCACTCCCTGGCTCCCTAGTTACTGAGCTTCAGAAACTCTCAGACCTTCCTTAGCTAACACCAAGGTTAGGGGCAATGACACAATTCTCAACAGCTTATCATGGAGAACACTGAAATTGAATTTATAGCTGGAGTGGCCTCTGATGCCAGGGCTAGAAGACAGTAGCAACACAGAGCCCTCACACCCCAATAGTTTGCTGCTGCTGTAGGTGCCATGATCAGTGCATGTTGAGGGTCCTCATTTATGAAGGTAGACTGCTGGGGTAGTGATAACAGTGAGTGAGGATGGAATAAACCCAGTAGGAGTAGGACCTGAGTTGGACATGTCCCGAAATCAATCAGAAGACGTCATCATCCATATTAGGAAACTGTGCTGTGCAGAAGTCCCCACAGATTCTCCAAGGAACCAAATGCGGCACAAGCTGGAGTTTGGATATCAGTCTCAAAGAAGGCATTGACAGCCCACCTACCAGTGGTAGCCAAAGGAAAATAAAATTTCAGAACCAAAGTAAAAATAAATGAACAAAGATTGCTCCCTGTGCTAGTTTGGATACATTATGTCCCACCAAAAGCCATGTTCTTTGATCCAGTCTTGTGGGGGCAGATGTTTTAGTGTTGATTAAATTGGAATCCTTTGAGTGTTTCCATGGAGATGTGACTCAATCAATTGTGAGTGAAATGTCTGATAGGATGATTTCTATGGAGGTGTTACCCCACCCATTCAGGGTGGGTGTTGATTGGATCACTGAAGTCAGAGCAGCTGAGAGTGACATTTTGAAGAGGAGCTGCAGCTAAGAGAGGATAAAAATGCCCCAAGAGCAACATTTTGGAGAACACCATTTTGAAATGCAACCTGGGACAAGCAGACACCAGCCACATGCCTTCTGAGCTAACAGGTTTTCCAGACACCAATGGCCATCCTTCAGTGAAGGTACCCTATTCTTGATGCCTTATCTTGGACACTTTATGGCCTTAAGACTGTAACTTTGTAGCCAAATAAACCCTCTTTATAAAAGCCAATCCATTTCTGGTGTTTTGCAAAATGACAGCATTAGAAAACTGGAACACCCCCTTTGTTCTAACCCCTACTCTCCTTCACTATGTTTCTCCAAATTTCTTTTATGTCAAATAAGAGGAAGGAAGAGAAATGAGCAGGCCCTTGACCAACATAGGGTCACAAGCCCCATGACCAACCTATGATGGGATAGGGAATGCAAATGCTTTTAACTGGATTATGATTTAATGTCATAGTCTGACATTTAATGTCTGGAACTTTTAATACATAATCTTCTTTTAATTAAAAGTAATCAGAAAACTATGGGATTGATCTACTCTAGAAATCATCAAAATGAAGAAGGCAAACTCAAATCAAACAGGTTGAAAGCAATGATGGAGAAACAGCAAACTTTCCTGCTTGTACCCTACAAGAATTGGATGGTACTAACAATTTACAATTATAATAGTCATATTACCTATAGCCTTAATATATGAGAAAATGAACAATTTAAAAAGAATATAAAATAATCCCCATGATGTCTAAAAACACTCGAGATATTGCAAAATCTGGGCTGGGAATCCTTATATCCTATTTTGGTACCAAGGTTGGGTCCTAGGTTCGTAGCTTTAGTCCTGGTAAAAATGGGCTGAGAATCCCTGTTTTTTATTTTGGTACTGTTCAGTTTTCTAATGCTGCTGTTAAGCAAAATACCAGAAATGGATTGGCTTTTACAAAGAGGGTTTATTTGGTTACACAGTTACAGTTTTAAGGCCATAAAGCGTCCAGGATAAGGCATCAACAATCAGGTACTTTCACTGAAGGATGGCCAATGGTGTCCGGAAAATCTCTTAGCTGTGAAGGCACGTGGCTGGCGTCTGCTCCGGAGTTCTGGTTTCAAAATGGCTTTCTCCCAGGACATTCTTCTCTCGGCTGTAGCTCCTCAAAAATGTCACTCTTGGTTGCTCTTGGGGCATTTGTCCTCTCTTAGCTTCTCTGGAGCAAAAGTTGGCTTTCAAAGGCTGTCTCCAAAATGTCTCTGCAGCTCCTCTCTCAGCTCCTGTGCATTCTTCAGTGTCCCTCTTGACTGTAACAAGCTCGCTCCTTTGGTCTGAGCTTATACAGTGCTCTTGTAAACTAATCAAGACCCAAGATGAATGGGCAGGGCCACACCTCCATGGAAATTATCCAATCAGAGTTACCACCTACAGTTGGGTGGGTCACATCTCACAGAAACACTCAAAGAATTACTGTCTAATCAACACTAATACATACAAGGATGCATCAAAGATAATGGCATTTTGAGGGACATAATACATTCAAACTGGCACAGGTACCAAAGTCCCAGGTTGTAGTTTCAGTCCTAGCATAAATGGGTTACTTTTGGGATAAACCCCACACTTAATCTCTGTAAACCATTTTGCATCTGTTCCATTGACCATACATGGAATCTTAAATATACCACAAAGACCACCTTAATAAAGAAGTACAGTAATGGCATATCCATCTACTAAGAGATCATGAGATTATCAAAATTATGAATGACATATCAGAAACACACCCTCTTAGGTGACAAAGTATTAACCAGGATTACTAACTCAGTGATGCCAGCCACTGTACAAAATACTTTAACTCACTTAAACTAACAACAAACCCCTGAGGCAGATCCAATAATGATTCCCATTTAAAGATGGGCAACTATCAGGAAACTGAGATATAGAGAGATTAAGAAACTTCTCTGTCATCCAGCTAGTAGGTGGCAAAGACAGGACTTGAACCCAGGAAATCTGGAGTCAGTCTATGCTTACTCTAATATTTATGTAAAAGAGATGCCTTGGGTGGCAAAAGAGAATTAGTCAAAATACCTCAAAAGTAGTTGAGACGAAGTATGAGAGAGTTGATCCCCTGTTTCCTTAAAAACCCAGAGCTCCTTAGCTCAAGAGCTGTCATTTTTGAAAAAAAATTCTTCTGCCCAAAGTTGATTATGGCATTATTATAAAATTCTCAGTGCTTGTCTTTTCTGGGTCTTCAAACTCAGTATGGTGGGCAAGAATTTCTTTAATGTCAAATTTAGCTGGAAGGGGAATATTAATCATTAAAGGTGGACTGGCCCCAGAGGCTTAGTGTTTCTGTTCTTTTACCTTTACACTTACTTCTTGTAATACAAATGTTACAAGATTACAGATTTCGCATATTTTTCTTTTCTCTGAATATTTATTGGTTGCATGCTTTTGAATATTACTTGTTTAACACCGAGTTGAAATAAAAGTTAAGTGTTCAGCGCTAATGCGTTCATTGCTCCAGCTGCTTGGACTGTTGCTGCCAATGGCTCCCAGTTGAGTCCCTCCCTAGAAATTGTCCTTGGCTGGAGGAAGCTGCCTCAGTTAAGGCTAAGCTGATTCCAATTACCAGTTAATGTTGTAGTATAGCATTACACCACATGGACCACCCCCCCACCCCGACCCAGTTGAGACAACTCTGAAGATCTAGCCCAGCCACGGATATCACCATAAGATCAGCTGAGGTCTCTGTTGCAACTCCTCTATTTAATTTCTGCCTCTCTCCCATTTCACCTCCTTCATTCCTCATCTGTGTTGTTCTCCAAAAAAAGCACATCCCAATAAATCTTTTGCTTAAAAATCCCATAGTCCTTTTGCTGGTTTGTATATTTATGTTCCCCAGAAAAAGCCATATTCTTTAATGTATTCTTGTGGAGGCAGACGTGTTATTGTGGATTGGGTTGGAACCTATTGGTTCAGTGTCCACGGAGATGTGACTCACCCAATTGTAGATGATAACTCTGCTCGGTGTATGTGGCCCTGCCCATTCACCGTGAGCCTTGTTTAGTTTACAGGAACACTATATAAGCTCAGACAGAAGGAGCTCATAGTGAACTGGAGCTGGGATAGACATTTTGAAGATGGCTATTGGAAGCTAATGAAGACATTTTGGAGAATGCCATTTTGAAACGCTACCTGGGAGCAAGCAGACACCAGCAATGTGCCTTCCCCACTAACAGAGGTTTTCCGGACACCACTGGCCATCCTCCAGTAAAGGTACCCTTTGTTGATGGACATTTTATGACCTGAAGACTGTAACTGTAACCATATAAACCCCCTTTTATAAAAGTCAATCCATTTCTGGTGTTTTGCATTCTGGCAGCATTAGCAAACTGGAACAGATTTTAGTACCATAGAAGTGGGGTGCTGGTGCTGCTGAGTTTGCAAATACCAAATATGTTGGAACAGCTTTTGAAATGGATAAGGTTCTGGAAGATTGTGAGGAGCTTGATAGCAAAGGCCTAAATTGCTTTGAAGAGACTGTTTGTGGAAATATGGACTTTAAAGATACTTCTGTTGAGGCCCTGAGCAGAAATGGTGAATGTGTTGGTGCAAACTGGACGAAAGGCGATCCTTGTTTTGAAGTGGCAGAAAATTTGGCAAAATTGAGTCCTGGTGTCAGACGGAAGGAAGAATTTGAAAGTGACGAGCTGGGATACTTGGCCGATGAGATTTCAAAACTAGAAGTTGTAGATATAGCATGGCTTCTCCTTGCAGCTTATAGTAAAATGTGAGAGGACAGAGATAAGCTGAGAACTGAACTCTTGGTTTCAAAGAAACCAGAAATCAATGGCCTGAAAAACTCTGGGCTTCTGGGGGTGGAACCCCAGAAGCTACAGCCACATATGAGGATTTAACCAAACATGGAACCCAACCGCCATTTCAGAACAAGCCAAGATTGGAGAAAGCGTTAAGCAGAAAGGATTTGTTGAAAATCCTATTGTCTGACACCTTTGACCCGTGTGCTTCATGAAAAACCAACAGAATTGTTATGAGATCTTTATAGATGGAGATGCTGCTGGTCTGGACTGGAGGAGTCAGACAAGGAACAAATTGAAGGAAAAATTTATTCAAAGACAGAGCCATGGAGGTTGAGGTCTGGAGTCAAGAGGTCTTGGGCTGGGAGAGTGGAGTGGCCCACACGCATGGAAAGAATGAGTTTGCCCCAGAGATCGAGGGTGGGCCTTCCAGCTCGATGCTCAGGAACAGTTCTGCCATCCCAAACCCCAAAGAGGGTGGAGCATATTCCCAGGGGAATGGGGAGAACCTGGCCACCACCCCACTGTTCTGAAGGGGTTGAGCGTGTGACCCAGAGGTGGAAGAGAATCCAGGAGCTGCCCTGATGTTTGAGGAGGGTAGGGCCGAGAAGGTGGTCTCCCCAACATGTGGATATGTTGGAGCACTCACCCCAGCATTTGGAGAGAAAAGGGCTGCCACAAAAGCCTTTGGAAAGGGTTGGACTCCCGCTATCTCAAGCCCCAAGGATACAACATCATTCTGTGAATGACTCTCAGACTTTGAAATCTAATGGAGTTTGCCCTGTGGGTTTTAGGAAATCTTTTGGTCCTGTTAATCCTGTTTTCATTACAGTTTCTTCTTATGGCAATGGGAATGTGTAGCCTATGAATGTCCCTCCTTTGTATATTGGAAGCAGATAACTTGTTCTAAGTTTCACAGGTCCACAGCCAGAGGGGAATTTTGCTTTTGGACAGACCATGCTTGTAACTGATTTTGATGAGCTCTTGTACTTACCCATTGTTACTGAAATGATTTAAGTTTTTGTGATATTGTTATGGGATGAATGCATCTTGTATTTGGAAAGAATATATATTTTCTGGTGTCCAGGGGGTGGAATGTGCTGGTTTATATATTTATGTCCCCCAGAAAAAGCCATATTTTTAATGCATTCTTGTGGGGGCAGATGTATTGGTGTGGATTGGGTTGGAACCTATTGGTTCAGTGTCCATGGATGTGCATCCCACCCAACTGTAGGTGATAACTCTGATTGGATAATTTCCATGGAGGCATGGCCCCACCCATTTAGCATAGGCCTTGTTTAGGTTACTGGAGCACTATATAAGCTCAGACAGAAGGAGCTCATAGCTAGCTGGAGTTGAGACAGACATTCTGAAGATGGCTGTTGGAAGCTGATGCAGACATTTTGGAAAACGCCATTTTGAAATGCTACCTGGAATCAGGCAGATACCAGCCATGTGCCTTCCCAGCTAACAGAGGTTGTCTGGATGCCATTGGCCATCCTCCAGTGAAGGTACCCTTTGTTCATGGACACTTTATAGCCTTAAGACTGTAACTGTGTAACCAAATAAACCCCCTTTTATAATAGCCAATCCATTTCTGGTGTTTTGCATTCTGGCAGCATTAGCAAACTAGAACAGTCCTAGACCCTATTTCCTGGGGAATTTGACTTCAGAGTGTTGGTGCTGGGAGTGTTCCTAGGAAGCAAATTCAGAAACATGATTTTGGAGCTAGGTGCACTGCAGGCCATGTGGCAATAAGGACCCCATCACTGGAGGTAGGTGGAGCCCTCATAGGCCCTGGAATGTGCTTACAGTACAATAGTTAGGACTTTTACCAGTGGAGGACAGGGAGGAGAAACTGATGAAAGGGATTGCATTGGTAGGTACATTATCTTCTGAGTTTGAGATATTTGGGGAAAATAATAAGTATAAGAACTGAGTCAGATGGTTATTGCTGGGACAATTGACAAATTGGAAAAAGACAATAAAAAATTGAAGATGATTGATCACCAATATAAGCCAAAGAGTTAAAGCCAGAGAGTCTCCTTGAGAGCACACAGACCCTCATTTCCTATAAACAGAGAGCAGAAAAAGCTGAGGCTCATACCCAGGAGCAATTATAAGAGAAGCAGAGCTCCACAACAGGTTGAATTCTCAACCCTGGCAGGTCTGACATGTCAAGATCAGGGCATTGAATGAAAAATAGTCGGACATTAAGACTTGAAATGGGGACATCTGTGACAAGGTACTAATGAATCTTGAATCTCCACAATCCTCTGAACCTTCTCGGCCTGCAGAAATATATCATTTCTCTCTCTTGATAGTTAGCACACTCCCCTTACTCAAAGACAAAGCAGTTTACCAACTTGAAAGACAACAGATTGCTTGCTCAAGTGGCAGCCCTTCTGTCTTTCCTGATGGCCAGGAAAATATCAATGACAGGTCACAAAATATCAGGTCAGGAAAGTGCTGGGCTTACTAAGACAAGAAAGACAATATATACCAAAGGCACTGTAGGAACTAGGCAACGTGTGTGGGTGGATGTTAGGAGAGTATATATAAGACTGGATCCTGAGAGTCCTACAAGGGAGATGGAATATGAAATTGGGTAAGGAAGTGTTTATCTATAGGGGCTCAGTCTCCCATACAAGATTCAATATGCTGTCAAGGGCCCCAGGTGATGATGCTAATACAATGCTAGATTGGCTCTAGGAGGCTTGGGGAACACCATGGTCCATTTTAAGGGAAATAGAAATATCAAAACTGTGAGGAAAAGTGGTGAAGGAAAGAAGTAAAGAGCTCAAAATGGGCATGCTGGAGTTTATATTACACATAAACTCAAGAAAACCATCAGATGCTCATATTCCATGGGAGGGGCATTTACCAAAAATACAGAGGATGCACTTGGGAGAAGGGCAGCAGCAGTTTAAGAAGCTTATTGGAGGATATCCTCTGAAGACCAGAGCTGATGGTAGGGTATGTTTCTACAGAACTGTATTTCCTGATAACAGTGAGGGTGGTAAGATTCTTAAATAATAGAGCCCGAGTGATGGTACTTAGTCATCAGAAGCAAGGTGGATGAAATTGTCACTATGAGCAGAAAAGGACAAAGTGGAGGGGATGGAGGGGGCCTACTACAGAGAATTATAGAGCTAGCTAATAGAACATGGTGTTTCCAGAGCAAGAAAAATGGGCATCCTTCAAGGGTGTTCAACCCAGGCAACTAAAGAAATCATAGTGCATTATTGGAAGGCTGAGGGTCACCATCCCAAACACAAGTCATTATTCATTACCTGATTTCCAGGCCTGAGTCAGCTCTCAAAGCTGGAACCCATCGACTAAAAGAGAGGTTGGTTAACCATGAGAAAAAAACCTGCAACACCATGGTAGATATATAGATAATAATTCCTCCCCAGCCTTCTCTGAATGTAACCATTACCATTTGCTTGGGTAACTGTACACTGGAAAAACATTTCAAGGACTATGGGAATTATCCTCATGCCTTAGCCCCATTAGGTTGAAAGCATATTGGGGACAAGCGAGAAATGGACTCCTGGCCTAGATCCAACTCACAGTGGGTTCACTGAATCCATGGACAAACTTAGTGGTCATTTCCTGAGTCTCTCAATGTCTATGTAAAATGGATATCTTGGTAGTTGGCAGAACCACCACTTTGGTTCCTTGGCCTGTGAGGTAAAAGCAATTGTAGCTGGGGAATCCTCTTAAATTTCCTCCTAAGATAGTAAGTTAAAAAAAAATTACCCAACTTTGTGAATGTACTAAAAAACAATGATTTGTGCACTTTAAATGTGTGAATTCTATGGTATGTGAATTATATTTCAGTAAATCTGTTTAAAAAATATTTCAACTTCAGGAAACAGCAGGCATTAGTTTCACACTTAAATACCTAGAGAATTACATGGGTGGTGTCCTTTATCACATCTCCATTTGATTAGCCAATCTGTCCCCTACAAAAACCATGTAGATCTTGGAGGATTAACAGTGGTTACCAAAAATTCAATCAAATATTGGCTTCAATTATAGCTAGGCATTCCATATGTGTTATTTTTACTAATTAACATAGCTTCAGAAACATGGTATGTGGCCACTAATCTGGCAAATTAATTCTTTCTATCCCTATCAGGAAGGAGGACCAAAGACAGCTCATATCCATATGGGTGAACAACAGCATGGATATATGTCTTGACCTAGAGCTACAGTATATCTACCACCCTCTGTTATAATATAGTCTTAATATATCTGGACATTTGGACATTCTGTAAAAAATCATACTGGTTTGCAGTTGAATTGAAAAAAAAGTAATGCAGCCTGATGATCAAAAAGCGGCAAGTACATTGCAGACCTTAGTAAATGAGTAATATTTACTCTAGAGGGTGGGAGATAAACTCAAGAAAGATTAAGTGACCTGCCACATCAGTGAAGTTTTTAGCAGTTCAATGGTCTGGGGCCGACTGAGATGTCAAAAAGTAAAGAATAAAGAATTTTCCAAAGTAAAGAACAAGGAATTATATCTTGTGCCTCTCAAGTAGAAGGAAGGACAATGCCTAGCAAAAATCTTCCAATTCTGGGGACAGTATAAACCACACTTGGGGAAATACACCAACCCATTTACTGAGTAATTTAAAAGCCTACTCGCTTTTGAAGTGGGGACCACAGTGGAAATGGGCTATGCAGCAAGTCGGTAAGACCTCCTGCTTGGGCCATAAGACCTGGTAGAAACAATTGTATTAAAGATATCTCTAGTGGGAAAAGGTGTCATGTGGGGTTTATGGCCATCCCCTACAGGAGAATCAGAGCATGGTTTCTGGAGCAGGGCAATGCTAAATGCAACAGAGGATTAAGCATCATTCCAAAAATAACTCCTGGTGTGCTTCAGGGCTGTGCTGGTTTGTATATATTATGTCCCCCAGAAAAAAGCAAATTCTTTGATGCAATCTTGTGGGGGCAGATTGATTAATCTTTTTGATGGGCAGGTCTTGATTAGTTTACTAGAGTCCTTTAAAAAGATCTGACACAGACCCAGACATTGCTGACACTTGCAGACACTTAGAGTTGTGGACAGAAGAACATTTGGAGATGCTAAGCTAAGAGATGAAGCACAGAGTTTGCCCCAGAGAAGCTAAGAGAGGACCCCCAGATACTTAGAGAGAAACATCCTGGGAGAAAGAAGTAAGGATGCACAGGAGCTGAGAGAAAGGAACCAAGATAGACACCCAGAGACATTTGGGGGAAAGCAATTTTGAAACACAACCCAGGAGCAAAGGACCAGCAGATGCCATCGGCCTTCCTTCAGTGAAGGTATCCTCTTGTTGATGCCTTAGTTTGGACACTTTTATGGCCTCAGAACTGTAAATTTGTGACTTAATAAATCCCCTTTATAAAAGCCAATCCATTTCTGGTATTTTGCATAATGGCAGTATTAGCAAACAGGAACAGGGGCCCTGGTAGAAATAGAGCACCTGATTATGGGACATAAAGTGACAAACTCAGACTTGAGTTCAGTTCTATCAGACTGACCAAGTCATAAAGTCAGGCAGCCTAGCAGTAATCAATCCATTGTGAGATGGCAGTGGCATCACCTGGAGCAAGCAAACCAAACAAGTAAATTGCACAATTAGATGGTCAGACTCCCATGTTATCCACCATTGTTGCAGCTGCACCCTTCTCTTATCTAACAGCTATAGTCAAATAAAACATCCCTCATGACCAGCAGACATAGGAAAAATAGGGCCAAGAGAGTTCATAAATTAGTTCATTTATTAAGTGGGTATAAATTGAAAATGGACTGCTATTCCACTATAGCCCCACTTAGTGGTCATTTTGAGAGAGAGTGGCTAGAGGAAATCATAACACTCAGTAAGGTTTTGGGCCGTGCACCTGGGCATCCACTGTGTAGGGAAAGAGAGATGTTTAGGTGTCATATGAATATATATGGATTCATGGACTGTGACAAATGGCTTGGCTGTTTGTCCAGGATCCTGAAATGAGGAAAATTGGAAAATTGCAGATAAGTAGATTTGGACAAGCATGTGAGTTGATCTATAGGAGAGAGCACATTAATAATGGAGAGCACCATCCCCAACCAGGTGGACAAAGTTACCCAGCTAATTGATGGATAGACAACCTCTGTCCTTAACCAATGCCAAATGTTCAACTTGCCAGGAAGAGAGATCAGTGCTGAGTTCCCATTATGACACTGTCCTTTGAGGAGATGAACCAGTCACTTGGTGGCAAGTTGATTACACTGGATTCCTTCTACACTGAAATAACCAGTGATTTATGTTGGACTTATATTACTGGAATCAACAGTAATTCTGGGTATGAGTTAACTTTCTGCTTGCAGAGCCTCAACTAGTACCACTATCCAAAGACTTACAGAGTTTTGATCCACCAACATGAGAGCCTACATTACAAAAAATAAAACCAAGGTACCCATTTTAAAGCAAAGGCAGTTCAGCAGTGAGCATACGGTCATGGGATCCACTGGTCCTTTTACATTCCACACTTCTTGGAAACCACCAGCTTGTTTCCAAGTGGGACAGCTTGTTGATATTGTTGATAATGGGGTACCATCCTTCATAATGTGACTAACACCCAAAATTGATATCAGTTATATTGTGCTGTGTCCCCAATATGTGGAACACATGGGTACAGAAACTGAGGAGTGAAGGTCTGAGTGGCCCCACCAATCATCAATCTCAGTGACTCACTTGGGATTTTGCTTCCTGAACCTTCAACTCTAGGTTCTGCGGCTTTAAAGATTCTGGTTTCCAAAGAGTTAACACTTCCACCAGAGGACACAGTGAAAGTCCCATTAAACTTCAAGCCAAGATTGACCCCAGGTCACTTCAGATTCCTTGTGCCCAGAGACCACCAGGCAAGGAAAGGCATCACCATCATCACAGGTATAATTGATCCTGATCATCAAGAGGAGGTAAGGCTGCTGGTACACAATGGGGGAAGGGATGGATTCATTTGGCATCCAGGTGATCCACTGGGACATAAGGTATTTCTCCTCTGTCCACTATCAATAAATGTTCAAGTACAGTAGCTGTGGCTTGCAAAATGCATGGGGACCAGGGGGTCTGCATGATCCAACTATGTAAGTCAACAGGAACATCAGAGGTGTTAATCAAGGGTAAAGCAAATCCAGAATGGGTAGTAAAGGAAGAAAATGACATATATCCCTGAAATTGACTGCAGTGGTGGGGTCCATGGCTTGTGCTGTTAGTCTTCCTGTTATAATAATATTCCTCCAGTAAAAGAGACCAACCAGAATCTTGGAAGAGCTGAATCCAGATGGGTGAATTTGCTATGTGAAATAATTGGATTAAGAGACAGTTGGGATGAACTGTAGCAAATGCTGTGGTGTACCACCCAGATACCTCTGCTGGGCCACCCAATCCCCAGCTGCCAGAAGTATTGACTATTGACAGGTCTTAGCTGCATCCATCTCCAGGAATTACACTTGGTTCATGGTTCATGCCCCTCTATCTGGGTAGCCTACAGTTAATAATTGGTCCATGCAGAGATGCAAAGGCCAGGCCTCGTTGACTCAATTGGGGTCACCCTGAAGGGCCATCCAAGCTCTAGCTTTCCTTTAAAGATTTCCAGATGCATCTGTTGCAACTGCATCACAGTTCACTCTCCTCTTTGCCTAATACTGCTTCCTTCATCACTCACAGATATTCTCCAGAGCACTCTCCAATAAAACCCCTGCATGCTAATCTCCATCTCAGTGTCTCTTTTCAGGAAAATTGACATGCAACATTTGTAAACTCTGTTAGCATAATACTTCTTTTTTCTTGCCTAGCTGTTATAAATGGCTACTTAATTATTTTATGGATGTTGTTTTTCTCTCTAAGACAATGAATAGTAGTTTAAACTCACACGTAAACAGTTCTTTCATGTTTTTTGAAAGCCTATGTGTCAGATTTCATTTACAACATTTTCCTTGCTTTCTCATAATTTTGCCAGACCTGTGTATCTGTAGACATACCCTAGGAGATCTAGAATTTGCCCATCTACTTTTCAAAAGTGCCATAATCTATTGCCTTTATTTCTACAGGCTTGGTATAAAGAAAAACCTTACAACAGCTCTTTCTAATATGCCACAACCCAAGTCTTTATCCAAACCCCCCATTTCCTGTATCGTTAAGCCTGTTTGTCTCACTTCGAGAACCACAAAACACTGCCATTAACAAATGCTTAAAGTATTTCTCAGGCTGAATTCACATTTGTTGTATCAGCTTAAGTTCTACCCCCAAAAATCATCTCCAGGAGATTATCATTTTTGTTGTGTGAATAACTTTTCATTGACAACAAAATAAAGTCACAATTGTTGCCGTGTTAGGTACTCCACACTTTGTCTTTTAATTAATCTCCACTAGCCTGTCCTCCAGTGAAACCAGCTTACGTACAATTCACTAGCATATCGTGTCCCGTTTTTGGAGTGCCCTCCTCTCTCACACTCCCCTACCCCTTAGTCAAGCCCCACCTCTCATGTCATCTCTTCCATAAAGCTTTCATGACCAACAACAGAGTGATGATTTCCCATTGCTTGTGGGAGAAAGACACAATCCGTAGCACAGCCTAAAAGGTCCTGCATTGTATGGCCTCTCTCTCCCTTCCCAGCTTTATCTCGGCCCTCACTCTCCAGCCCATGGGTGGTTTTTTCCTTTGGCGCATCATGTTCTTCCTATCAAAGTGTCATTTGCATTCCATTGCCAAAAGTGCCAGTCCTTTGCCTGATTAACTCTTATTCTTTCAGATCTAAGAAGATAAAAGATAACTTTTCTCTTCCTCAGGGAAACTTAAACCTACCTTCCAGAATAGGTAGAAATGCCTTTATAATATTCTCTCACAGAATGCATATTTCACCCACAAAGCTGTGTATATGTGCTGGTTACCCTGTTTTCCTTACTGATTCATTGCTTTCCTTATGGATTTAATCAGGGTTTGGGGGAAAAAGGTGAAAAATACAAGGAATGGAACGCTTACAGGTCTTTGGAAGAGCAGGAAGCATGATGCCTGGGGGGAAATTGCCATTAGAATTCAGACAGTCATCAAGTGCAGGCATCATTTATAATCTCAGCTGGGCCTGACTGACTGACTCACAAGAGGATGCCCAGAAGCTGCTGGCAAAACCTCCTATCAGCTGTCTGCCAAAACCAAACGCAATTTCCTGAGTCCCTGTTGGAGACTAACTTCTGCTCCTTTTCTTCCTCCTCAATCTCCCGGGAGCACCTCACAGCAGTGAAATCAAATCTGCTGGTAGCAATTTTGGGCAATGTAGTTCCCAGGGTTCTAGATTGGGATCAACAAGCTTTATCGATAAAGGACCTCAATGTTTTAGGTTTTTCCACTGTAGCACTCATAGACGCTGAAATACTAATTTCAGATAGTGTTCACATGTTATAAAGTCTTTTCTCCCCCAACCATTTAGAGCTGTAAAAAGCATTCTTGGCTTGGGGGCTATACAAAACAGATGGCAGGCTGGATTTGTCCCACAGGCCATTGCTTGCAGATCCCTGCTCTAGACCCTGCAAAACAAGACAGAGCATAGAAAAGCAGAAATAGTGCCCATGTGTCAACAGACATTCTGCTCCTCAACTGACAAAACCATGCTTTTTTTTTTTTTTTTGTCTCAGTGAGGCCATAGGTGTGAGCTAAAAGAGAGGCAGTAAAGATCAAGAGCAGATTCCGCAGGAATCTGAGCCAAGCACAGCTGAAGTTTACTTGTTGTTTCTGAACCTGCTCAGGCCCAGTCTCATAGACACTAGTTCCATTTAATAGTGGAATGCTTCTTCACACATTCAGCTTTATCATTTCTTGGGTCGGATAGCACTCAGTTCTTAACATAGCTCCATTCTTACACCATGCCACGGACAGCTGTCCAATTTCTGGCCAAGCTGAGTGGCAAACCAAGAGAAGCTGTGCAAATGAAGAATCATAGTTGGTAGAAGAGGAAATGTTCTTTTTCCAGACCCCCAGGTCTGCATTGTGAAGTGACCACCGGGGCTTGCTGTCTACATAGTACATCCCTTTCTACCACTAATACTACAAGTACTGCTCAGTTCTGCTGTGCCATTGGGAAGCTTGTGCAGCAGCCTGGACCTGCTATGCCACCCTCTCCTGCTCTAAATATCTCTAGGAACAGGTTGCCTTACAGGTTATCTGGTAGATGGATCAGAGCAGTACACTCAAATGTGGTATTTGTCACCTCTAAACTCCAACGAGATATAAAAAAGGCTAGGGCTCTTTCTGCTTTAGGCTGTGCAAGGCAAGGCTGTTTTCTCTCATTCAAGAGGGAATATGCTGACATTTTCAAACCACTGCTCCACTAGAAATGGCATCATATGACAGGCCTGAGGACTTGCACATTGTTTGTCTACCTTGCTTGGGCATGCTTTTTCCTTCCTCAGGCATCTGGTTGTTAGCTCCTTCCTGAGGACGTGGTCCAATTAGTATGGCCCAACATGACATTCTGTTAGATATCAAAATAAATCAGGGTCCCTCTAGCTCAGAATTCCAGCCACTCCTAGTACCTGCCTGCAACAAGTTAAGGAGCTTGCACCAGAATGCAAAGTAATGTGCTGCTCCCTCATCAAAAAAGACTTGCTGAGAAAAAAGTGACAGCTGGATTAAACAGTGTGCTTAGTGACAGTTCACATTCTGGTGCAAACTCATTCATTCACTGGCGACAAGGAAGAAAAGTGGACCAGAAACCAGTAAGCAGATGACACTTTTAGAATCACTGCTCTAGTCTAAAATATAACAAAATAGAGATCAAATATAACCTCCATGGAAGTGAAGGTGTACTTTTGAGCCACCAGGCAAAGGTGAGATGCTGTAGGTAATACTATATTTGCTGGTGGAAACTAAAAAAGCATTTGCTAGGTCAGTAGGTACAAATCATATGCTAGAGGTTGATTAATTTGTTTTAGAAAAGATACCAGCCATTGCTTGCCTCAGATAACCAGTACCCCATTTCCCCCCAGTAAAGAGTTTACCTATGCGTGTCTCAAATCTATGAGTGACCCACTCCCATAATCCAATTTGATGGAATGTGTCCTTGGACCACTGCTAGAACCAATTACTGTATCAGTCAAGATTCTGGCAAGAAATGGATGGCACACTGAAGCAGTTAGTAGAGGGGTATGTAAAACAAACAAACAAAAAGGACTATTTAAAATGGTATTAGCAAGGTCAAAGGAAGCAACAAGGGCTGATAAATCACCCAGGAAGTAGCAAAGGCTGGAAATCATTACCATGACTAGATAGTGAAGCACTTAAGAGGATGAAGCACTGCTATTGCAATCTGGAGAGCTAAAGCTGTGGGGTGAGGAGATTGGTAGAGGAATGGAACCACTGCAGAAAATATGGAGCAGCAGGGGGAAAGCATGACTTCTCTTTCCTCCTGCTAGTTTATCTCTTACTGGTGTCTTGCTTTGGCCAAACCCAACTCTAAGTCAAAAAGCAAAAGAGCCCAGACAATGTAGTTCAGAGGGGTCAGCCTCCCATGTCACAGTGCCAGGTAGAGAAAAGCAGAGGATGGCTCTTGAGAGGCAGAGAATAACATGCATGCTATTTCTCCACAAGAGAAAGCCTTGATAAAGTCAATTTTATCTATACAATCTAATACCATACTGCAATTTTAAAAAATGAACTAGTTTTACAACATAAGTAAATATTAAAAATAAAGTAAGTGAAAAACAAGTTCAGAAGTAAACCCTCCATATAATATTGACATAAGATTTAAAATCCAGTAAATCCTTATGTTACAGATATATAAATATGCAGAAAAAGGATGAGGATGCAGTTCCAGATACATCAGCACCCCAGGACTCTTGTCCAGAGTGGGTAGCCTCCTTCTGGGCTTTCCCATATGGACAGAGGCATCAGGCCTCATCAGATATAGGTCCTTCACTCCATCTTTCGACAAAGAGCTGTCTGTTCTTTTCTAGCCCTGGCATGGCTCAGGCCCCAGCCATACAGAGGTGGTGTGGCCCTGGATTCCAGCACCTCTGTTACTGTCAATCAGCCCTGTGATTTCTGTTTCGCTCTGGTCCTACCCCTCTCCCCTGATACCCCCAGGTCACACAGCTGCAGCACCCACACACTACCATGGGCTCCTATTTGCTTTTTAGGAAAGCTTCTCCATTTCTGATTGATGGGATTTTTCTTTCTGGTTTTCATAACAGGCTCTGTGTTTATAAAATGTGTTTATGTGTTGCTATCATTTTTGTGTTTGGACTGGAATGGAGGAAGATTTTGCTTATATTCAATCAGTATTATTGAACTGGATGTTTGCCATAGTCTCCTTAGACCCAGATTTATTTTTTCTTTCTTATGGTTCTGACTCAAATTACTTACTAAAGAGCTCATTGAATTCATGAATACTATAAATGAATTGCCAAAGTGCTTAGCGGAATGAGCTACTTGTTATACTCAAAAGACAATCCTGGAAAGTTCTCAGGAGCAGATGCCTTTGAATTTTGTTTGTTTGCCTTTATAGAAGCAGAGACACTGCATGATGTTTGGGGGAAAACACAGGAGATGAAAGAAGAAGTCTGGGTTCTAGTCCTCACTTTGAATTATATCTAACAAACATTTATTGAAACCTGCCATGTGCAATGCAATATATTAATCTCTGGATTAGGCAGTGTGAGGGTGGAGAAAAAGGAGGACAAACATGAATAATATACCTCAACTTTTGCCTCATCTTGACCTGCCCTCCTCAGTAGATTCCAGTCTCAGTGGCCACTTTCTCTTCCTTGGACACATCCAGCTTCTTCCCATCTCGACACCTGGATCAAAATGCTCCTGTACCTTATTCTCTGTTTGCGGAACATGTCATTTCTATCTCAAATTTAATTTCACCTCCCCAGGGAATCCATCCCTGACTGCCACTAACCTAATTTAAAGTAGCTACTCAGGTGATCTTTCATAACATCTCCTATTCTAATCCTCTGCACAGCACATACCACGACCCCGTATTTGTCTTGATTTTATTGTTGTTGTTCATTTGTTGTGTGTATGTCTGTCTCCTCTATCTGGTTTTGTTTCCTTGGTTTCGGACAAACACAAGATTTTAATTAAAAATTCTTTTCTGCTTTTCCTTTCCTCTGGACACCATTGCCACTCCAACAGTAAGAAAAAGGATAACCTGGAAAGGGTTACATTCTCCTTACAGATTTAGAGGTTAATGACTACAAAA
This sequence comes from Choloepus didactylus, assembly GCF_015220235.1. Classification (NCBI taxonomy): domain Eukaryota; kingdom Metazoa; phylum Chordata; class Mammalia; order Pilosa; family Megalonychidae; genus Choloepus; species Choloepus didactylus. Next base: position 20,161,479 of record NC_051313.1, on the reverse strand, counting down.
TATTTTCCTCTGGATTTAATAAATTGGCAAGTGACTTTGGATTATTTGCCACATGGGAGTTATTGAAAATATTATAGACGATCAGTGAAGGGTGTATGTGTGGTGGGGCATATTTTGGAGGCATGTTGGAAATGTGGATCTGAACATACACATGCATGTCCACATATGTCTCAGGCATCCTAGGGTGGGACGGATCAAAATGGCTCCTTCTTATGGCTGAATCGGTGCATCCTGGCCCCGGTGGACTGGACCAGGGATAGAGACAACTGCAACAAGGGATGGAAGTGGGAGTGGCTCTTTTCCCTATTTCAACCAAAAACAATTTCCATTTTTTGCTTTTTATTCCTACCACTTTGGCTTTAATGATCTTGGAGTCATTCTCAATGTGGTTTTAATTGGCATTTCCCTCCTTGCTAAAACAAAGTTGAAAGGTTTTTGAGTGCTTATTTATCACCTATCTATCCTCTTCTTTGAAATGTCTTTTCACATCTTTTGTTTCTTTTCTAATTGGATTGTTTATATATTTACTATTGAGTTTTGGGAATTCTTTACATATTCTAGATACTAGTTCTTTTATTGGATATGTGGTTTACAAATATTTTTTACCAGTTTTGTTTTTCATCCTCTTCACGTGAACTTTCCCAGAGCAAAAATACTTAATTTCAATGAAGTCCTTGTTTTAGTCTGCTAGGCTACCAAAACTCAATATATCAGAAGTCAGCTGGCTTTTCACAACAGGGATTTATTAGCTCATAGGCTTACAGTTCTGAGGCCATGAAAATGTCCCAATCAAGGCTTTCTTTCCAAAGCCCAGCTGCCAGTGATCCTGGACTCCTCTGTCACATGGCGAGGCACTTGGCAGCATCTACTGGTCTCTCCCGACTCTTCTGGGTTTCATTGCTTCCTGACTTCTGACTTTCAGGGCTTTCTCTCTCACCTTATGTGGCTTTTTCTCCTTGTGAATTTTATTCTCTTTTAAAGGTCTCCAGTAAGAGAATTAAGACCCACTCTGAATGAGGTGGGTCACATCTTAATTAAAGTTAAGATCCTACTCACCAAAAGATCCTATTTATAATAGGTCCACACCCACAGGAATGGATTAACTTTTTTTTAATGCAATTTTATCGAGATATAATCACATACCATACAAGCATTCAAAGTGTACAATCAGTTGTTCACAGTATCATCATATAGTTGTGCTTTCATTACCACAATCAAACTTTGAACATTTTCATTACTGAAAAAATAAAATTAAAATGAAAAAGAATATCCACAACATCCCATTCCCCTGCTTCCCCCATTGTTCATTTACTTTTTTATAACACAGTTTAACAGAGGTATATTCACACACCCTATAGTCATCCACAGTGTACAATCAGTTATTCACAGCACCATCATACAGTTGTGCACTCATCACCAGAATCAATTTTTGAAAACTTTCCTTACTCCAAATTAAAAATAAAAGCAAAAAAGAACACCTAAATCTTTTCATGCCCTCCATTTCACCCTATTCTTCATCTAATTTTTATCCCAATTTTTTAACTCATCTGTCCACGTACTGGATAAAGAGAGTGTGAGCCACATGGTTTTCACAGTCACACAGTCATACATGTGCAAGCTACATAGTTATGCAATCGTCTTCAAGAATCAAGGTCACCGAGTTGCAGTTTGACAGCTTCAGGTGTTTCCCTCTAGCCGTTCCAACACACTAAAGACTAGAAGGTGATATCTATATAGTGCATAAGAATACCCTCCAGAGTGACCTCTCGACTCCATTTGAAATCTCTCAGCCACTGGAATCCTACATTGCTTCACATCTCTTCCCCCTTTTGGTCAAGAAGATCCTCTCAGTCCCACAGTGCTGAGTCCAGGCTCATCCCCAGGAGTCATTTCCTGCATTGCCAGGGGAATTCACACCCCTGGGAGTCAAGCCTCAGGTAGGCAGGGAGGGTGGTGAGTTCACGTGCTGAGTGGGCTTGGAGAGAGAGGGGGCCACATCTGAGCAACAAAGAGGCTCTCTGGAAGAGACTCTTAGGCACAATTATAAGTGGGCTAAGCCTCTCCCTTGCAGCAACCATCCTCACAGGGGAAGGCCCCCAGATCGAGGGCTCGGCCCACTAAATTGGCAGTCCTCAATGTTTGAGAGAAAATAAGCAATAATCCAGGTGGGGAAGTCCAACACTTCTGCATTTCTCCCCAGCTCCTCGGGGGTCTCCACAAATACACTTATACTCTCTGCCCAGATCACTCTGGGATGCATTGGGATTTCACCCCAGCCTGTACAAACTCACAAATCCCACTTCCCATTCACTGCTCCCTGTGCCTATGGTGTTCAACTAAACTGATAGTACAAATTAGATTATCTAGCGAGCTACAGAAAATATAGATCCTGCACCAGATAAACATCTCCCCCCTTCGTCTCACACGTAAGTTGTAGTTTTGAAACCCAGTCAGACCCAGGGGAGTGAATCTCCCTGGCAACGTGGAATATGACTCCCAGGGAGGAATGTAGACCTGGCATCGTGGGACGGAGAACATCTTCTTGACCAAAAGGGGGATGTGAAAGGAAATGAAATAAGCTTCAGTGGCAGAGAGATTCCAAAACGAGCTGAGAGGTCACTCTGGTGGGTACTCTTACGCACAATTTAGACAACCCTTTTTAGGTTCTAAAGAATTGGGGTAGCTGGTGGTGGATACCTGAAACTATCAAACTACAACCCAGAACCCATGAATCTCGAAGACAATTGTATAAAAATGTAGCTTATGAGGAGTGACAATGGGATTGGGAAAGCCATAAGGACCACACTCCACTTTGTCTAGTTTATGGATGGATGAGTAGAAAAATAGGGGAAGGAAACAAACAAACAAACAGACAAAGGTACCCAGTGTTCTTTTTTACTTTAATTGCTCTTTTTCACTTAAATTATTATTCTTTTTATTTTTGTGTGTGTGCTATTGAAGGTGTCAGGGATTGATTTAGGTGATGAATGTACAACTATGTAATGGTACTGTGAACAATTGAATGTACGATTTGTTTTGTATGACTGCGTGCTACGTGAATATATCTCAATAAAATGAAGAGTTAAAAAAAAAAAAAAAAAAAAAAAGAAACCCAGTCAGTATCGTCCTTTACCCTTGGGACTGATTTGAGTTAGTCCTAACTGGATCCTCTTCGTTCATATCTCTAATTGAAGTCTGAACTCTTTTTCAGCTCTTTCAACAGTTGCCATGTGGAGTAATACTGACATTCATAGCTGCCAAGTTCTAGCTCCAAGTCTCATGTATCACACAGGTACCCAAAGTTACAAAGTTTCAGAGACCAACAAGGTTATACACAAGAAGCTCAGCATCTCAGGATTTAGAAACAACCAAGGAATGGATTAACTTTAAGAACATAATTTTCTGGGGTCCATTCAGCTTCAAACTATCACAGTCCTAACTTTTGTTTTTTTTAGCTACTTATATATTTTTATTTTTTAATTTGTTTTTATTTGTGGTAAAATACACATAGCATAAAAATTATTTTAACCATTTTAAGTGGACAACTCTTTGGCATTAAGTACTTTGACAATACTCTGTAACTTTCATCACTATTTTCAGATTATTTTCCTCATTCTAAACCAAAACTCATACTCATTTAGCAATAACTAGAGATTCTCCCATCTCACCACCACTGGTAACCACTATACTGCTGTCTCTATGAATTTGCTTATTTTCAGTATTTCATAGAAGAGAAATCATACATATTTGTCCTTTTGTGACTGGCTTATTTCACTCAACATGTTGTCTTCAAGATTCATCCACATTGTAAGCATGTACCAGCATTTCACTTATTTTTATGGCTGAATAATATTCCATTGTATGGATATACCACATTTTGTTTATCCCTTCATCTGTTGATGAGCACTTGGGTTGTTTCCACCTTTTGTCTATTGTGAACAAGGCTGTGATGAACATTGGTGTACAAAGAGCAATTTTTAATTTTGTGAATTGTACTGGAGGCCAAGCTAGCCTTAAATTCAGAAGAATTTATCCTACTTTTATTCTCTAAACGTATTATTATACTTTCTTGATTACTGTAGGTAAATAGTAAGCCTTAATATTGGGTGGAGTGATTCTTCCCAATTTCTATCTCTTTGTCAGAATTGTTTTAGCTGTTCTAAGCCCTCTGTCTTTCCCTATAAAGTTTAGAATGTTTATATCTGCCAAAATCCTGTTGAGATTTTGATTTAAATTGCATTGAACCTATAGATCAATTTGGGGAGAATCAACATCTTTACTATTTTAAATCTTCAAATCCATGAACACAATGTATCCCTTCATTTATTCAGGTATTCTTTGATTTCTTTTACAAGTATTTTGTAATTTTTAGCATATAGATCCTGTACTTGCTTTAGCAAGTGTATACCTAAGTATTTCATTTTCTTTGGAGCAATTGTAATTGGTATTGTGTTTTTAGTTTCAGTTTTATCATGCTCATTGTTAGCCTATGGAAATGCAATCAATTTTTTTTTTTCTTCATTATCTTGTATTCTGTGAACTTGTAGAACTCACTTCTTAGTTACAGGAGTTATTTTGTAGAGTTGGAGGGGATTGTCTATATAGACAATTATGTCATCTCAAATAGGGACTTTTTTTTTCTTTCCAATCTTTATGACTTTTCTCCTTGCCATATTATAGTGTTAGAAATTCTAGTATTATGTTGAATAATGTCATGAGAGGATATCTTGACTTGTTCCCAGACTTAGGTGGAAAGCATTAAACTTTTTGTCATTAAGTATGAAGTTAGCAGTAAGTTTTTATAGATGGTTTTTCAGGAATTTGTCTAAGTTTTTCAAAGTTGTCAAATTTATGAGTGTAAAGTTTTTTGTAGCACTCCCTATTATCATGTTAATGACTGTAGAATCTGTAGTAGTGTCCTCTATTCCATTCCTAATATCAGTAATTTGTGTATTCTTTTTATTTTTGTCAGCCTTGTTAGCAGTTGATCAGTTTTACTGATCCTTTTTTAGAACCAGCTTTTGTTACAGTGATTTTCTCTATTTTTTTTTCTTACTCTCAATGTGATTGACTTCTGCTCTTATCTTTATCATGTTCTTCCTTTGCCTGTGTTCAGTTTATTTTGCTCTTCACTAGTTTCATGAGGTGGGATCTTAGATACTTGATTTGAGACCTTTTCACATTTCAAATGCAAGCATTCAATGCTATAAATTTCCCTCTAATCACTGCCTTAGCTCACTCAAATCTTTTTTTGATATGTAATTTCATTTTCTATATAATTTTTCCTTTGAAAATTTCTCCATGACCCATGGATTACTTACTAGTTTGTTTCTTAATTTCCACATACTTAGAGATTTTCCTTGGTCTTTCTGTTATTGAATTATAGTTTGATACCATCATGGTCAAAGACATATGCTGTATGATTTCAATTCCTTTAAATTTGTTGAGATGTGTTTTTTGACCCAGGATATGGTCCATCTTGGGGAATATTTTATGAGAACTTGAATTAAGTGCATTTTGCTACTGTTGGAGGAATATTCTTTATTTTTCAATTAGATCCTGTTGGTTGATTATGTTGTTTACAGCTTCTATATCCTTGCTGAGAAGGGAGTTTTAAAGTTTCCAAAATTGTAATTGTGAATTTGTCTGCTTGATAACTCATGTTGGTGAGAACTGATATCTTTAGTATGTTGCTTCATGCATTTTGAGGCTTTGTTGTGTATACATTTAGTATCAGATGTCTCTCTTGTGTATTGAAACTTTTTCCTGTTTGTAGTGATTTTTTTTTGTTCTGGGGTCTACTTTATCAGATTTTAATATAGCTAGTCATGATTTTGTAAATTGAATGATTGTATAGTGTATCTTTTTCCATCTTTCAGCCTTCCTATTTCATTGAATAGTGGGTTTCTTGTATGTAGATATAGCTGGGTGAGGTAGATTGAATCAAGTCCCCTGCAGAGACATTATCAAGTCCTAAACTCGGGTTCTCTGGATGTGAATTCATTTGTAAAATGAGATCTTCAAAGATCCTATTAAGGTGAGGCCAAACTGAAGCAGGGTGGGCCTTAATCTAATAAGGCTAGATTCCAAATGCCTGGAATCCTTATATGCAAAGGATATAATGCTTTATATATATTCTGGACAAAGCAATAGGAGTCACATAAAGAGACCAAAGGAAACAGATTGCCATGTGATAAAGACAGAGATTGATTAATTGCCAGCAAGTTACCATCAGAACACTACACTCTCTCTTTCAGATTGGGCAACTCTTATTGATCTCAAATTCACTGACTATTCTTTGTCATCTCCAAGCTACCCTAGAGCCCATCTACCAAGTTTTAAAAATTTATTGTATTTTATAGTTACATAATTTCAATTGGGATCATTTTATAAATTCTATTTTTTCTGAGTCTTTCTATTTTAAAAAAAAATTCGTTTCAAGATAATTTGGAATTGATTGTTCAAGCATTCTTATGATGGCTGCTTTAAAATTCTTGTCAGATAATTCCAACATTTGATTCCTCTTGGTCTTGGCATCATTTGATTACCTTTTCTCATTCAAATTGTGATCGTCATGGTTCTTGGTATGACAGGAAAGTTTTGATTGTATCCTTGAGATTTTGTTTATTATGTTAGGAGCTCTGCATCCTATTTAAATATTTTGTTTTAGCTGGCAGTCACCCTCTTTAGATTTAGAATGCAGGTACCAGCCTACTTTTGTGGGCTGTGGTTCCAGTGACGGTTTAATTTTCAGAGGATTTTTAGTGTTACTAAGGTCTGTTTCATTTATCTGGAAACCCTGGGGCCCTTACTAGTCACTGCTGCTGCTGCCTGAAGAGGTGGAAGGGGTTTCTTTGGACCAGGCCAGTGGGTGCCTCTTGGTGGGCAATGGGGGTCTCAGAACTGCAGGGACAGAGTATTTCCAGGTTGATCCAATTGTTGCAGTGGGGTCCCTTTAGCCACCGCTGTCTGCCCTGGTGTCTCCTTTTGGGGGGGGGGGGGTCAGGCCCATGGTGACAAAGAGGCATCATAGGTCAGTCCATTTATTGCATTGTGGTATCTCTTGCTAGTGGTCCCTGGACTCTTGGTGTCTTTGGGTGGGGAAAAGGTGTCTCACAGCCAAAGGGACAATGCAGCTTCATGTGTTGTTGGGCCATTTTTTTATGGCAAGGAAGGGTCCTCTTTCTGGTACTTTATATGTAGGTATAAGGTTAGTCCAGTGGGGATTTTTTTTTTTTTTTCCCATCTTGTAGCAATGAAAAGAGCAAAACAATATAATATTTCTATGGAAATTGTATGAAAACTCTTAAGAAATAAAAGTTTAATATCAATGTCAATTTAGGACCACAGCTATATTAAGTTTTGACATCAGACAGTCAGTGGGTTTATCCATTCTCTGTTAGTTGAAGGAACAGTCAGGTCATATTACAGGCAAAACAGGCACAGGTGAAAGAATAAGGTTGAGGTTTTGGCCCATGGAGCCACTTTCAATTTCAATAGCAATCAGGAATCAGACTATATTTTGTGTTTTTCCAGAATTCCTGAATTTAATTCAGTGGGGATATATTTTGTATTATGAGCAATAGTCATATGCTAAATAACTGCAATTCTGCCTTTCTTTCTTGGATAGAACACCATACTAGGAAAATCTCTCTGGTTGATGAAAGAGAAGTTGAGAAGCAGTAATCACAATTCAAGGTCTGAAGGGTCTGGAAGAAGGATTAGCAGGAATTCATCCCTATTCTCTAGGATCAGTAAGAGAAAAATAACTAGGGAATTGAATGGTCAAATAAGGAGATATTAGTCGTGTAGGATCTGAAAAGGAACCCACAAAAACATCAGTCTTGGAGCCAAAGATCTCAGTCCAGAATCCATCAAGTAGACCAGGGATCAAAAAATGTAGCCAGTCACTTGTTTTTGTAAATAAAATTTGTTAGAACGCAGCATACTCATTCATTTACACATTGTCTATAACTGTTTCTCACTTCACGGTAGAGTTGAGTAAGTGCAACACAGACAAAATGGCCTGCAAAACCTAAAATACTTACCATCTAACTTTTTACTGATAGACAGATGACTTTTCTAAGTTTTAATTTCTTGGCCTTAACAATAAGGCCACCCGAATTGGTAATCTCTAATGCCCCTCTAATATTCTACAATTTCATGGGGAAATCAATCTTGTGATTTCTTATGTGAAAATGATTTTTTTCCCTTAATTTGATCAAACCACATTTGATCACAGGCAACAAAGGACATGACATTGAAAAATAAGGAATTAACAAATACTCACTTTATCATGCCAAGAATATAACATAAAAAGTGAAAAGAAATCAATTTCAGTTTACTGACTATGCTTCAGGTAGTTACATTTAAGAAACCAGAGTTCAGGTTCCCATTGTGGGCTGGAGGAACCCATACTGCTTTGCACCTGTCATGGAAGTCAGCATGAACCACCACAGTCTGGAAGTGTGGTGTTTCCACAGATGCTCTTCCGCAAAATGTTTCTGAACATCCCATGGCTCACAAAACAAGCGTTCCCCTTTAGAATTCTCAATGCTATTATTTTAGAATAATTATTATTTTCTTGTCATCATTTTGGGGTGATTACCAAGTGACATATGTGAAATACTTTCTGGCCTGGGTTTTCTGAATTTACCTAGGTGGAGGGGGCAGAAAGAGACATTGATCTTGCTTTTTTCAAATTTTCACCTTAAGAGTCAAAAAATCATTTCACTTAATTTAAAACAGGAAAATATGTGAGAAGATAAGACAAATAGGACACAAAGAATAAAGATGAAAAATTTATGGATATTTAAGGCAACTAAAAATCATGTTTCTTTTAAAACATTTTTGAAAATTCAAAACAGCAAAACATTTAAAACAGTAGATATTCTGCAGCAAAAGTCACAAGCTGGAAACCAGATCTGTTATGGTCCACCAGATCCAGCCTTTACCCAGGTATTGTTTGTTCTGCAAAAAGTTGTTGGGCCAGTTTTGTTGGTTGGTTTTTAATTTAGTTGATTGCCAGTGTAAAATTCACATATAATTTTAGAGTTCCATAATTCTTGAGAAATGGAAAGTTCTGACATCATTGGATCCATATCCCCATGCAGCAAACACCACTGGGAGCTAAGTGTCAGCCTCTTGAGATCTGATGTGCTCTCTAGCCTAAGTGCAAGCTGGCTTCTCACATTGTCCCCTTTGGCCCTAGAGTTAAACAACCTTTGCCATTCATCATCAAACTCATGTTATTCTGTTTCTTACAGTAATGTTGAAGACGGCAGAATTTCCAGTATCCATTTTGTAAACAAAAATGGGAAAATGCAAGATTGACCATGAGGGACACGTGTTTTAAAACAAACGGGAGACAAAATATTTTTGGAGAAGTAAAGAATATTCCTAGTACAAAATGCAGAAGCTAAGGATGTCTATGCTATAATCACATAACCTGAGCCACCATTATGGAACTTACTTAGCCTGTTTCCCTCCCACACAGCACCCTCCAAGTTTGCTACTCCTCTTTCTCAATGAATATAAGTGGAGGCCCTGACAATCATATTTCCTTTACTTTCCCCAGTTTGGTTTTTGTCTCTCAGGTTATGCAATATAGTTTAAATGAATGGCCTTTGGCTTTCTGTAAAACTAATTTCTGTTTAAGAAAACAATTCACTGATAATTCAATCTGGATATTTTAGTTCTTCCTACTCTACAGTTGAATAGACTACCTCTAAGCACTGATGGATTTTTTTATGGGGCAGTCTAAATACTACATATCCCCCAAACTGTATCAAGATTATATAACTTATAAGACTAATAAGATATATACAGTAATGACACTATGTCAAATCTAATACTACTATGTCAGAATAAATAAGAACTCAAGTTTCTGTGTTATTTCAGGTATTTTAGATCATTTTCCACATTTGATAAGTACACCATGAGAGATGGTCTCTGCTATAAAAATCTCATCCTCTTTTCCCCATCCTGGGCAGATTTTAACATTAAACAGCTTTTAGGTATTCTTTAGGGACCTTATATTTGCTTCAATGGTTTAGAAATCCCTCCCTTGGTTTCTTTTGGGATTTGATAACAACAGTGCCCCTCTGGAATTTGTTATCTTCCAGGTTAGCATTTCAATTCACTTGAAGAAGGTGGAAGTTCAGTAGTGTAATATATCTACTACATTTCCATTGATTTTTGGACAATTTGTATTCTAGAAGCCACTTACAGCTTACTTAACATAGATCCCCAACAGAGCTTTCCCTTTTAGTTTCAAAAAGATAATATTTTAATACTCTGCAGACTGCTTGAATAGACCAGTGTTGTGAACAAATTCAGATAATATCTCTCCCACTCCAAGCCTCCATAAGCTCAAGGGAGAATTTATGAAACAATAATATACAAGTAGAAATTATTAAGGGATGCACAGCTAGCTGCCTTTTATGTTCACTTAGGGTAGTGTTGAATAAAATAACATATTGCCCCTACATTAAATAGGGCTACTTGCTAAAACATTGAAATGAGTCTAGGAAGGCTGTGGAGTTTTGGCCAATGGAAATATTTTATAGTAACCAATAGTCTGTATATTACACTGGAGGATGGGCCAGAATACTGATTTCTGGCCATTTTGTTATGAAAAAATAGTGCTTGCTGATGGATATAGAAATTAAATCTAAATGTACAATGACTACTCTCCTATGAAAGTCAAGCAAATCTCAAAGGCAGTTTTCCAAAGCTAACAGACTGTCTTATCTCTCCTGCATTTTAATTTTTTGGTGTCTAGTATGATTTTCAGATGCCAGGGGCCCATTTACTTCTTTATGCTACTTTCTGGGTATAGAGCAGTTTGGGGAAGGAGCAGCTGCTGGTGTCTGACTTCCAAGCTTATTCCATGAGTTCCTGGAATCCAAGAGATTATCAGTGAGGTGCATATTGAATGAGTGCACTGGCACATCAGTATAGAGGCAAACATGTCTCCTCTCTCTCCTTGTCCAGGCAAAAATATCTTCTATCACTCAATTGTCAAGAAATCATTTGGCTGCAATACAGGAATGCCTTCATCAAAAGACTGTTCATTTTTCCAAAGACTAAGTATTAGAAAAAACCTAGTGTCTTAGTTTCTCAGAGTTGCTATGACAAATAGCACACAATGGGTTGGCTTAAGCAGCAGTAACGAATTGTCTTGCTGTTTTGGAGACTACAAGTCCAACATCAAGTGTTATTGGCAGGGCTTGCTTCCTCCCAGGATTTGTAGCATTCTGGCAATCCTCCATCACAGGACTCTCACTTTGCTCTCCTCCCGTGGCTTTCTTTGTGTTCAAATTTCCTTTGCTTACAGAGACTCCAGTTTTACACTTAAAGACTACCATGATTCAATGTTGCCTCAATTCAATAAGACCTTTGAAGGTTCTCTTCACAAATGAGTCCACACCTAAACTAATAACATCTTTAAAGGTCCTATTTACAAACACATTCACAGCCCCACAGGACCAGGAGTTAGGATTTGAACATAACTTTATGGGGGACACGATTTAATCCCCAACAGCTAAGCAGCTCAAATTAGAGGGCTAACAATGATTTTCAGGAGTACTTGGCTAAAACTCATAAACTTCCAGCTGCTTGTGTGTCGTTGGTCCATATACTTCCAACATTTCCCTATTGATACTATATAGGAAAGGGTTCTATAAAATTTAACTTCAAGATAGGCAATAAAGAATAACTGATACAGGAAGAGGAGGTTCTTAGCTATGAAAGGCATGGCCACTTTTAAGAACTCTGTCAGGACATCTTCTGTCCAAGGGGACAGAGCTATGCACGAGATAATGGCAGGAAGTTCCACAGAAGTATAAAGTATGACTTTCAGAATATGGGCATTAAGATAAAGAGATTTAGGTCCCCCACCCACACACCAACTGTCTACTGATGAACTGGCCTCTGTGGTGCCCCAATAAAGCAAGTGTACCATTTTTATTTCCTGTCAGAGAGAAAGGACCCCTCTGATTCTTTGCCTGAATTTTGAAGGCCTCCTCCCTCTGACCTTTGTAGACAGCTAGCTGAATTTGTGGTGCTCGTGGTGGTAGGCAGGTGCAATGGTTTGAGTTGAAACAAATCAAAGTCACACAGCATAGCAGAATCCTTCATAGAACTGGCATCATTACTGGGTGAAGAAGTCCTAGGTGAGTTTGGGTGAATTCCTGTGATTGTTTTCTTTTATTTCCTCCATGTTTTAAAGGAAATTAGTCTTCCAAAAAAAAGAGAAAGTCTGTTTACCTGAATTCTTACTAATGAAAGTCACAAATGTTCTAATAATGTAGAGCACAAATGGGAGTTTGAAGATATCCATAATGAAAACATATTATGAGAAAATCACTGAATGAGGAACGAGAAGGATGAAGTGCCAAATTCTCTTTGTCATGCCACAGGGGAACCAGTGTGTTTAGTAGAAGAGAATGAGTTGCTAAGTCAGACTCAGATTTGCATCTGTTGACAAATCATTTATTTTCTCAGCTTCAATTTCATTATCTATAAAACAGGGGTAATTATTACTATTTGTAAAGTTTGTTATAAGGAAGAAGTAAGGAAATATATATTATATAAAAGTCACCTGGACTTTATGGCATTCAATTTAAAGGAAAGAAAAATTAAAGAAACTATTGCTAGGACATTAATTTCGCTTTTAATAGAATTTTTTGGTCTACTTGTGTCAATGACTGTAGGAATAGGCTATTTATTTGGGAGTGAGAGCATGAAAATTAGCAGATAGTTGTAATTATAAAAACTTTTATTTCACTCTTACTTTAATTAAATTTTTATAAGCACCATGTCATATACTGGCAATCTAAATCTAGAAAGAGGATACTGGAATGCTTTAGTCGATAACAAACTGCAAGCTGATAATGTGGAGTTACAGCTACATGGAGCATCTGAACAAGACCACATTTAGAAAGGTTCACTTAGGAATCTCATGACAATGCACAAAACAGGAATCTGGCATTGATTTATTCACACTTTCTATGGGCAGAACCCAAAGCTTGTGCATGTAAACATCAAAAGAAACATTTCCTCACCTTGACAGTTTACAGTTTGCTAAAACTTGACCCTGAAAGCATAAATGTTGCCATCTTGAGTTCTTGACCAGTGCTTGCACACAGGCTGAAAAGATCGATTCCTTTAAAATTTAAAGAATGCATCAAGGCTATGTTCAACATTGCTTAAGTCTTCAGCAAGGCCTTTGAGTGTGTGCACTCTTCATCTGTGATCACCAAACCATTATTTACCTAAGGAAACTGAAAAACTATACATTTTCAGCAAAATGTTTTAATTTGGTCCTATATTAGAAGACCCAATTGCCAAGGTGTTTTACATAAATTTAATTCACAAGCACGTACACAAGAGAATCACTATAAAGAACATTGCCTCCTGGTTTATGGATTAAAAAGTTTGTCCTCTACTTACACTACAACATACAAAAAATAATCTACAAAAATCGTTTACAATTGATTTTAGCTAAAGAAAAAGCTTTCTTCAGGAAAAAAAAATGGTTGTGTGGTGGTAGTATTTTAGCCATCAAAAAAGGAATGCGAGTAACCAATAAATATAATGTGCTTTCTCCATATAGACATATTTACATGTGAGTCTTTGGCTTATGTTATTATCTAAAAAGAACTTTAAATGATCCAGCCATCATTGCACAGTAAAAGAAAATAAGCCAGTTATATATATTTATATATTTATATAGAGATCTGCTACACTTGAGACATATAAAAAATGAACTTTACTATGAATTTGCCCAGCTTTTCTTTTTTCTTCCTTTAAAGATTCAATGTCCTTTATCTTACAAAGGGAGAAAAACGCCACGTAGGAAGTATTAATTCATGCAACAAGGGTGGTGGCTCTACTGAAACCAGGAGAGAAAAGGCTGCATATTCACTGTACAAACACTGATAAGTTCTCATTGGACCAGGTCTTTTGAATCCGGTTCTTTTAAAATATAGTGGCACGAAACAGTGATGCTTTAATACAGCAATAGAAACGAATGGAGTCTTCTTTATTAAGATACACAGCTTCATAAGAAAAATACTTTTACCTCTTGAATGTAAAAGTTCCCCACCCCCCACTGTAAAGTCTTTCTGCACAGGTGCAACAGGTACAACAACTGCTGGATCAACAGGTGAACAAGATTCTGTTTGGACGCACTTTGGAAAGTCTCGCTCAACTAAGAGGATTCCAGATACTCCAAAGCTACCTCATAGCAGAAACGGTACTGCTCCTGAAAGACATTAAAACAAAGGGGTTGAGAAGTTAAGAAAAAGAAGGCTGAGGGTGATTAACAGCTACCAAATAAATACTTAACAGTCAGTTCAGATTATTCAAGAACGATATGATTTTTTTCAGTAGACTTTTAATATCTGTGTAGACATATTTTACATGAGTTTTTGATCCCTATTTAAGGAAAAGAAGCTTGATGTAAAGCAATATGCTATCTTTGCCTCTTTTCCCTATCAAATTGTGTTTTTTTTTTTTTTTTTTTTTTACAACTCAGCAAACTAGGAACAGAGTTTATTCTTAATCTGATAACATTATCTACAAAAATCATACAACAAAATCACACTTAATGGTGAAACATTAAATGCATTGCTTTTAAAATCCAGTGCAAAATGAGAGTGACTGCTATGATCATTTTTGTTTAAACTTTTACTGAATGTCCAAGCTAGAGCAATAAAACGGAAAAATATTAAGAATTATAAAGGAAATAAAACTCCTATTATTTAAGATGCCATCATTGTCTATGTGGAAACTAGATAAATGATTGAGATATAGTTTTTTTTTTTTTTAATCTTCATTTCATTGAGATATATTCATATACCACGCAGTCATACAAATCGTACTTTCGATTGTTCACAGTACCATTACATAGTTGTACATTCATCACCCAAATCAATCCCTGACACCTTCATTAGCACACACACAAGAATAACAAGAATAATAATTAGAGTGAAAAAGAGCAATTGAAGTAAAAAAGAACACTGGGTACCTTTGTCTGTTTGTTTCCTTCCCCTATTTTTCTACTCATCCATCCATAAACTAGACGAAGTGGAGTGTGGTCCTAATGGCTTTCCCAATCCCCTTGTCACCCCTCATAAGCTACATTTTTATACAACTGTCTTCGAGATTCATGGGTTCTGGGTTGTAGTTTGATAGTTTCAGGTATCCACCACCAGCTACCCCAATTCTTTAGAACCTAAGAAGGGTTGTCTAAAGTGTGCGTAAGAGTGCCCACCAGAGTGACCTCTCGGCTCCTTTTGGATTCTCTCTGCCACTGAAGTTTATTTCATTTCCTTTCACATCCCCCTTTTGGTCAAGAAGATGTTCTCCGTCCCACGATGCCAGGTCTACATTCCTCCCCGGGAGTCATATTCCACGTTGCCAGGGAGATTCACTCCCCTGGGTGTCTGATCCCACGTAGGGGGGAGGGCAGTGATTTCACCTTTCAAGTTGGCTTAGCTAGAGAGACAGGGCCACATCTGAGCAACAAAGAGGCATTCGGGAGGAGGCTCTTAGGCACAACCATAGGGAGGCCTAGCCTCTCCTTTGCAGCAACCGTCTTCCCAAGGGTAAAACCTGTGGTAGAGGGCCCAACCCATCAAACCACCAGTCCCCTATGTCTGTGGTCATGTTAGCAACCATGGAGGTGGGGTAGGCGAATACCCCTGCATTCTCCACAGGCTCCTCAAGGGGGCACTACATCTTTTTTTTCCCTTTTTTTTTTTTTTTTTTAACTTTCCCTTCTTTTTTAAATCAACTGTATGAAAGAAAAAGTTAAAAAGAAAACAAACATACAATAAAAGAACATTTCAAAGAAACCATAACAAGGGAGTAAGAAAAAGACAACTAACCTAAGATAACTGCTTAACTTCCAACATGTTCCTACTTTACCCCAAGAAAGTTACCTAATATAGCAACATTTCTGTGAACTTGCTCCTACTTCAAATTGTTTTTAAATCTAAAGAAATTCTTTATATGATAAGGATTGTAATACCTGATGATTATAGAAAAATTTTCCAGCATAGAAAAATATAAAGAGTCAGAAAAAGGGCTTTTATAATTTTATTTTCAGAAGAAATCACTGTAAAAAAAAAAAGTCTTGTCTTACTTTGCTTGAGTCTATTTTTATGCATGACTGAAATAATTATTTCAGACTAAATGTAATTATATGTATATTTCAGAATATAATTTACAATTTTACTTCCTTGTGCTTACCACTGTTATGAGCCTTTTTCCATGTTATTAAACATTACTTTTAAGATAATTTTAATACCACATAAAAATCTAAAATATAGATTGTTACATTGCTATTCTTTTCTAGTATATATAGTGCTACAATGAGCATGGGCAAATACTCTTCCCCATATTACCTTAGGATTAAAAAAAAATAAGACAGTCATTTTAAAATGTAAGTTCTCAATTACAAGTTCATAATTTCTGATACAGTTTTTGGTCCATCAGAACATTTAAGTAAATTTTTCAATTACAGTTAATGGTTTTTAAATTACTGAGCCTATTCATACTTGAAAATTTATTTCTGCTGCCTTTAAATATTTAAGACAACTTGGTTGGCAATGAATTTTTTGTTATAACTGCTTCCCCTCTCCAAATCCATCCTTGTTCCATTATCAGAATTTGGAAAAATTCAGAGACTGTACCATAAATTATTACCTATAATATGTAATTTATTAAAAACTCCCCATATCAGCCCAAAGTCAATAAAGTTCAGGTCGAACTGGAGAACAATATAAAAAACAGGTGATTTCTAAAGAGAACTTCCAGGTGCCTCCAGCACTAAACTAGGGTGAAAAAAAAAAAAAAGCTGACTTTCCCCAAGAGGTCTGTACCCATCCTACCCAAGTAGGTGTGATTTAAATTAGCCCATCACTGTGGCAAGCGTATCCAAAGAAGGGAAAAGTACTTGTGTTTTTAATTGGTCTCCAGCAATTTTGTTTACAGTCTAAATTTCCTTGCCAAATTTGTCCCTTCAACTCAACAGCACACTGAACTGAATCATTAATCCTGATTAAACACTAATCAGAGGGTGGGGTGTTGAAGCAGGATACATGGAACATGAATGTAAAGGAAAACAGTAACTCTTTGGAATGTTCAAGAATGGAGAGTTTAACCACAGAATTTTTTTTTTTTTTTTAAATAAAGGTGGGGAACCAGAGTTAGGTTTGGAAGTAAAGAGTTGAATTCAGAGACCAGGATCTGCCCCACTGATGATTTGATTTTAAGAAGTGTTGATCCGAGAGATGGAGATAAAGTTTATGTGAGAAATCTTAAAACTGTGAAGAGCTTAAATATATAACCATTACACATTCAATCTGAAAGACCTAAGAATTCTACCTGCCAAATACCTCAAACCCATCCTCCTTTCTCCACCTCCATTGCAGGCACACCAGCTGAAATCAACATCATCTTGCTCAGCCAACTGCAATAACCGCCAGAGGGTTGGGATGGGGTGGAGGGGACTTGAGGGGATTTGGAGAAGGGGTAGAAGTCTGCTATCATTCGTGAAAGTGAAACAACATAAACCTCACTCTTCAGATTTTGTCTCAAGAAGCAGTGCACTTCTTGTGTGAACAATCCATGAGCAGGAAGTGGTGAAAATGCTTTAAAGGTTTCTTGAATTGCTCATTGTAGTTATCTGATCATCTTGGTAAATGTAGGGCAAGCAACAATGATGCCTTGGTTTTTCTGGTTTACTTTTCTGTGAGTATGCAATACACAGCTGCTCCAGACCTGATCCCACCACACCCGTATGTGTAAACCACAAAATTACTTCTACCTCCTTAGAAGTAAAATCTGTTAGAGAAGTTTAACTTTCTTTCTTACTCTGCATACAGTACCCCTCCATAAGTCCCCCCATATACACACACCTAGTAGCTCTCATTTTGTAAACATGTAGAAGTTGTGTTCTGATTTTATAGGCCCTGGAAAGCTCAAGAAGCATCCTATGAACTGTGTGGTCTTGAGTCCTGAGGATTTCAGAAAGCATTATGCAAAAAAAAAAAAAGGAGTTCTCTGACATAACTTACTAATTATCATAAAGACTATTCAAAATACAAATTAAATCAGCAGACACCACTGGCAGAATGAGCCAAGTATTCCATGCCATGAACCTAAGATACCATGGTGATAGAGAGGGAAAGAGAAAAGAACAAAAGACTATGGGTGCTTAAAAATAATTGCATTTACTCTACTCAATATTAATGAAACAGAAAACCATTTTCAGTAGAAATAAGCACACGTCCTTTTTTTCTCCCTTTACTGCTGAGGCAACTATCTGAAAAGATAGTGGTTTCTCCAGTGACCAGACAGGCAAAGGGGTAGTGAAGGCTAATCTAATGAGCAGGTTGAGTAAGCTGTGCTTTCAGCAGATGAGGATCGCATCTACTTTCCGCTACAGTGCCACTCATTAGGGTTGGTTGTTTGAGCTGGGACTTACTCCCAAAGGGACAGTGAGCTGCCCCCACTTACTTCTGTGTCAGTAGTTGAGCAACGTAACCTAAAAGTGAAAAGTTTCCTAGATGGTGGTCTCTAACAGGACACAGTAGTTAAAGAATCATCATTTTTAGTCCAAGAAAGTCAGTGTCTATTAACATAAGAACCGTAGTTCACATTAGAAGCTGCACACACACACAGGTGTGGTCCCTACAAAATTTTCCTGCTTTGACTAAGGAAAACCACCATCTAAGAGGTACTTTTTCACATGTGCTACACAAATAGTTTTCCCTAACCATGACAAAACTGTAACAATTCTAGCTATAGGTACTTAATTCTGGTTTCCAATATGTTGCAGTGATAACTTGATCCAGTCCATAACACCCATCCCATTTTTTATGTAAAAGATCAAATATCCAAAGAAATTATTAAGTACTTTAATTATCGACTATTAATTTTCCTGTTCCAACCATTAGTTTCTATTGACAGCAGACTAAAATTCTGTAGTTAGCCAGATTTCCAAACGCTCTCCAGCAGCTGAAAGCTGAAAACTGTCAACTAGGACAGTTGAACAATTTATAATCTGATAAGAAAATGAATTATGGATAATGACTAAAATAAATTTCAGCCAACTTTTAAAAATATTGGGTGCCAAGAGTACTGATGCAACTTATCAGTGCATCCCCCAGATTAATATTTACCAGTTAACTCACGAGGTTCTAAGAAATAAAAATAAACAAGAATAAAGATTAGATAGCAGAATTCATTCTTATTATAGAATCATTTACCAAAGATTATTGCAGCAAATATTTTTTTGGTGATAACAGAAAATATCCTATACGTTTCCTAAATAGACGAAAACTGCTTTCTTCATCATAAGCAGTTGTGACTTATGATTATGACTTTAGGAGGGTAGAGGAGGAGACCCAGCAATCGATCAGTAATGGCACATTCACACATCTGATTCCCTATGTATGCATCAAGTCAAATCAACAAGGAAGCTTATGACTAGCTAACTTCTGAGATCTCTTCTAAGTGTAAGGTCCCATGACTCACCGGAGCTTCCACCATGTTTGGTTTGCTGTTTCTTAGTGTCTTCACTGCATGGAAAACATCAACAACATTTTGCCGTTTCACCATTTCGACAACAATGCCTATAGCACAGAACATGCCACTTCGCCCGCCACCATTTCTGAAAGCAAAGAAGGCAAAGGCATTTGAGATGGCAGCTTTTAGTGGCCGTGGGGCACACTGTTATGAATGTTGGGGAAAGAAAACATTATCATGTTGACTTTTTTTCGCATTCATCTCCTAATTTAGCTTCATGTGTGTGTGTCTGTGCACAGCACTGAGGAGGAGGCTGATGGATGAAGTTAGCTCAAGTATGCTACCAGCATAGAATGCTGCAATCTAGATGCCTTGAGATTCTGATGTATTTGCAAACTGTATAAACCAGAAAAGTGGTTCAGAGTAGTGTTCAAAATAGTTACAATAATCTATATTTTTAAAAATACAAAAATTTAAGTTAGTAGTTACTTATAGAACCATGTGACAGGAAGCCCATTTAAAAATAACTATGGAGGGGTGTAAGATGTGGATTGGGTCCTCCCTAACACAGAGAAGGCAAAGCAGTGAGCACCAAGGACACCTGAAGGGCAGGCTGAGCCGCCACACTCACAGGCAGTGAATGATCGTCCGGCCTTCCCCTTCCTCGCACTCCTCCTGCCATTTTTCCACTTGGAGTATCAGTTTCAAAAATGACCGTTTGGAGCCAGGCACTTCTCGATGAGAAGCCCACCCTAAATACTGAAACTGCTGCACCATCAGATAACCTTCCTGTGGCTGTAGAGAGAAAAAGATTTTTATGTAAACAAGTTGGGATTGATCTTTAATAAAAAATAATAGGGTGCATATCATTAATACCATAATAATAGGATGAATATCAATAATACCATGATCTAAATGATATCTACATTGCATTAAATCTAGCCAATGAAAGTTCTAAATATTACATACCATACAGAAACATGCTAAGTTACACAAGCAGGAAATATGAGAATCATCCTTTACACTTCCCTTACACCCCATAGTTAATAATTAATTCCCAGGATTATACGCCCTAAATAACGTTCAAATCCATTCCCTTCTCCTTCCAATCCGTTCTTATCACAGTCATCATGAGTATTTTGAAATGCAAATATGGTCTTGGAATTCCCCTGCTTTAATGGTTTCCAAAGATCTTAGCATAATATCCAAATCCCTATGATGGTTTAAAAATCCTTACATGATGTGGCTCTGCCACCTTCCCCAATCTTTCCTCATTCTAACACATTATTCAAGTTCAAGTTTAATCCATTGATCAAATCATAATCTTTCTACCAGGGGGAGTTAGCACATCCTATTCTCTTTGCTTTGAATATGTCCTTCTTCCTTGCCCTTCTCAATTCCAAAAGGGTTACCAACTTGTCCTGGTTTGCCTGGGACTCTTCTAGTTTTAGTACTGACACTTGTGTGCCATGGGAGACCTCTCAATTGCAGGCCAACCAGGATGGCTGATAACCCTGCTCTAAGTAATTCCTACTAATTCTTTAGATTTTGGCTTAAATATCACTTCCTCAAAGAAATCCTCTCTGATCACCCAGCAAGTTCAGATCACCCAGTTAAATATTTTGTATTCTGTACTTTTTCTCTGTAAAATTTATCATAATTGGAAGTAAATGATAATTCTACTAGCTGTTTAATGTTTATCTTCCCTGATAAAATATAAAGTTCTTAAGAGCAAGGAAATATTTCTTTGTCCCTCTTTTTTTCTTTTTTTTAACTCTATATCACAAGAACCTAGCATGATATTTTCTAAAGGGTAGTATTGTTGAAAGAATGAATCAAAACCTTAGATGTTCAAATGAAAATGTAAGAGAGAATATGTAATAAATAAATAAGCCATATATCATAAGTCCTCAGAACTGAAGTGCATATGATAAGGGCTCATGCATCTTTTGGTATCTTGTACAATGCCAAATTTGTTGTTGGTGCGTAATAAATATCTGGTGGTTGAATGATATTAAATGATGATATTGAAAACAGAAAAAACTGTGAACCAATTGGGGCAAATACACCAAATACAGAAGAAATAAAATAAAATACATAAGCAAAATGCTGACAAAAAATGTAATACAGATTACAGTTCCTAGAATTTTTTTCCCTGTAAACAGCTCAATTAGTTCAACAGACGGTTCTTACTTTCTTATTTCAACAGCTATGGTTTCTCAGCTAAAATAATTCTAGAACCAAAATGTAACAGATGTGCAGACATAATGAGATTCCACTTAATTTGATGCCTAAGATATGCATGACGATTATGACATGATTGAAGTTTTCCTTTTTTCTCTACTAAAATGAACAATAGAATTGGATATGATCTTATCCTTTGCTTATAGTTATTTATTTATAGACTTATTAACGAGACACACGTGTAGTCATTTTGCTATGAAAAACACTGGAACGTGACAAACAATCCTAATCACATACTAATATGATTTGCAAACATAGACCTTGTATTTTAAAAACAGAGCAATATTTCTCTTTAAAAAGAACAAAATTTCATGAAAATTACCAATGCTTTCTTTCCAAATTCTGCTTGCTATTTGGTTACATATTCTAGGTCATTTTCATTATTGTAACTTGGTTTTGAAAGGAGAGACCCCCAAACTTAACTGTCATTTAGTGAAAAACACGTAAGAGTCAGGGAAAGAAGGTTTACTGAGGACAACAGTTGCAACTTCATTCCTGAGAAAAGGCACAGTGGCTGGTGCTCTGGTTCTATATCCAGCTCTGGGATGAACCAGAGGTTGGACATTTAGAAAAATGAAACTGTAGGTGGGAGGAGAATCAGTGATGGCTGTGATTTACCTCTCCTTTCATGCCTGGGTGTTTCTTTATAGGCAGGACTTGGAGTAGTGAGATGGAGCCCTTCTGCAAGGGTCTCCCTGACATGGCACATCCTTTCCTCCTGAGGTACAGCTTCTCTAGTATTATTATTGTTATTATATTATTATTTTTCTTTGCTAGCCTTTTCTGGGTGCACATTCACACTAATAAAACATGCAGCCATTCCTGAGGTAAGTTTAACGCTAACTCAGGGGCCAGACCCAGGCAATCAAAGTCATTTGAGCCAGTGCACCTGAATTTGATTTCCAGAAACAATACGTTATTCTAGAAACTTCCTAGAAAACCCATCTTCCAGCATTTCTCTTTTCTGTTTTTTAGAATGCATGTTTTGTTCTTAATAACTCCAGGATTGACTATGCAGTATTTATTCATTCTGTTCTCCCTTTTGTCTGAATGGATTTCATCATCATGGAGATGATCTTAATTCACGCTGTGGGTTAGCTCAGTTAGAATAATTAAACAATGACTTACTCTTGTTAGATTGCATATCCTAAAAATCCGATTGATCACATCACAATCCATAGAACAAGACATACATTCCACTTGGATTGGGCCATATCGCAGCATCCCTTCTTCAGGCCAGTACTGAGGACAGCCCTAGATGATTAGTGTTTTGAAAGGAAAAAGAAAAAAATCGGCATTACTTTTTCTAACTAGGGTGGTATAAAGCACATTTTAGTACTTTATTACTACTTTATTAACTTGTGTACAAGTACATAAAAGCAACCCATAGGCATTGACCTGGGATAAGTCGACTTCATTTAACATCACAATGGAGGTACAGCCATAATCATAGACTAATCTCCAGAAGTCTTTCACAGTGTTTGGCAGAGGATATTGTGTGACAATGAAAGCAGCAGGTTGCCTGTAGCTCTGTGAAGAAACAAGGTGGATGGAGAAACATAAGAACTTAAAACATATGATCAGTTATACAGATTCAATACACTTCAGTGTGGGACCAGTAAGACCTAACAGCTCTAGCATAGAGATTGAGCTAGACTGCTGTGTAAGCCAGGGAATAACAGATTTGGACCCCCAGAATGTACTGGAACTGGTAGTGAGTCAACGTGATGATAAGAATGCAATCTGCCTTGGCAGCAAGTCTAAAGACAAGAATTGAACTTTTACATTGTTGAGAGAAACAAATACAGGACAAAGAACAAAGAAAAGGCTAATGTCCTCCAGGAGGTACCTGTTGGGCTAGTGCAGTTTTCCAGAGGTAATCAGTCTCTCAGAGGCTGAAAGCAAATAAGTACATTTCCTGGCATGTGCATATCTCTCTCTCTCTCTCTCTCTCATCATCATCTATCAATTAGCTGTTACGTGTATGTAACTGTTCGCTCTCCTTCACACCAAATAAGAAATGCCACATGTGCCTCAACCTCATGTGATTTTACATATATGAGATATTCTCAGTCTTGTAGGAAATCCACTTCCCATAGTTTTTTGGGCATTTCCTAGGTATATCAATGATCAGAAAGATAGTTTTAATCATTGCAGATTCTCAAGTGCCAAAGAATAACCTATGCACTTCCCAGCTCCATTCAAGGGATACTGATGGCTCCTGGTCCATCAAGTGCCCCTTGATGGGGACACAATACACATTATCTCTTCCCAGAGGGAGGGCACTAAAGGCTATTCTTATCTGGCCTAGGCAATCTGTCATGCTGAGATTGATGATATATATTAAAATAGAAATATATACTTCTATGTAAATGGTGTAAACTAATGATTTGTAAAAAACTATCTAGACAGTTGTCTGGGATACATTTCCTTAATGCTGATAAAAACTGTCAGCATTCTCCTAAATCATTTATATCACATGAGTCGTTAAGTCCTTCAAGTGTCTTAACATCAATGTAAAATCTGATTTCGGATTTTCTTGATCCAACCACCATTTGGGAAATGTTGCTTACCATGGCATTCCACTTCATGGAGGACTGCAGATAAATCTGAGGAGACGGTAATTCACCTGGCTACTTCTAAATGATCTTGAGACCTTACAAATTTATACAGGCAGCTGGGATAAGTCCTTTCTAAGAAAGATATGAAGGCTTATGGGAAAAGGCCAGAAGAAAGGAGTAAGCTTTCCTCCCAATTAAATGTCTGCTCCCTAGAGAAACTAAGGCAGAGCAGGCTCATAGCTGTTTTACTCATTTTTTGGGGTGTATTCATTTTTTGAGGAGATGAATGTGAACAAGATGATATGACAGAAGTCGGAAGATTTCCTGTTTCTTTGCTCACTAAGTACAGGATCACATTTAAGGCACCGAATCCTTGGCCTTACCTCCTAATTATTCAGAACTAAGGCGAAAAGGTGCATCACAGTGACAACAGGAATCAGGAGAAAGGGGACGTTTGAGCAATGAGCCCTGTTCTTGAAACCCAAACCTAGTCTTACTTCTCTGAAGGTCCAACTACACCACTAAAGCCACAGAGGATTTCAACTCTGAAATACCTCTTTGTTGAATCACAGGGAATGAAGCAGAAGGTAGGAGCAACAGAGTAACATACTGAGTACATGCTCTGCTCTCTGCAATTTATGAAGATTGGAGTGGGGCAAGATAGTTCTTTGGTTATGATGGATGTGCTAACATGATTTCTTCCCAATCCATATATTAATCTGAGCTGAAATACAGATCTAAAGTTACTTATACATAGTGTCTAGTAATTAATGGCCAGTAACACACATTATCTGTAAATTATTAGAACATTAAATGTCAAAGATAGAAATTTCCAAAATTAACATGACTTCTGTTGAATATGGTATTCTGTGATTGTAAAAATTCATTCCTAACTACATTCAAAATAGAGAAGCACAATTTTCTTTACTGAAAATTATTAAATTGAAAAATATTACTTGCAGACATTTCCTATAGAGAATATAATAATTCACATTCAACCTCCAAACTTACAAGGAAGCTGTAAAAATTATGGTTTCTAAGTATCCTTATCAGGGAAATCCCAAATCATTCTCAAAAAAAAAAAAAAAAAGGCATTTCAACGAAAGTGTCCAGTTTTCCTTTCAGAGCATTTTAATTTCCTAGAAAGCTAGCCAGTGTTGTGTTGCATTACACAGTTTTTCACAGTGCTTTACATTAACAAAGAGGGTAGTCTCTTACGTCCATAAGAGCAGCATTGATGTAGTTACTGCTCTCCCCATCAATCGTAATTAAAAAAGGCAGACATCTGTCAGGTGGCAGCATGTCCATGAAACGGTTCTTGTCATGGTTCCTTGGCAGGCATGCTATGCTGCAGTCCTCAGCTTGTAGTCGAGGAGTGACTGAATTCAAGGTCTACAAAAGAAAAGGGAACCCAGGTTACAAGACAGCAACCCATTCAGCAGCATAACACAGATCCATCAAGTATTTAGGAGGCCAAGTAGAAAGCGAAGGATTTGTGCCAAGCAATGGCATTTGCCACTCTGACAGGCTGACAGATTTTGTAGTTAAAGCTAATGAAGCCTGAGAAGTGACAAAAAACAGAACACACATTGTTCAGTGTGCCTCTTCTAAAAAGGGAAAGGGAAGCTAAACAACACAGCTACCTGCAGAATGCACTGGTGACCAAGGAAAAGACAGTCTGTGTGGTCCGCGATCATAACCCTTCATCAGAGGTGGGGACTCTCTCATTTGTGATAGCACTCTACCATTTGAAGACAAGCTATAGTATCATGGAAAGAGCACTGGACCAAGAATCAAAATATTAGATTTCTAGAGCTACTCTTGGCTTCAAATTCATACACCTTCAGGGATATTTTAAGGGCAGTGAAAACATTTGGAGCTATTTAGAGAGACTATTATGTACAAACTTCAACTATTATTAATAGGTTGATCTCCCTATACTGTGAGTGATACAAAAGGTCAAAATCTGCAAGACTGTATGAAAAGACAAGGTTGTAAATACATATAAATCATCACCACATTAGACTTTTATGATACCTTTCCCCCAACTATTCCCTGCACCTGAACTCATTTGTCCTTCAAGATACAGCAGATATGAGCTCATTAATACAAAAGTGACTCCATAATATGTATAATGAAAGAGATGGGTTTTGTATTATACTTAAAATCAGGTCAAAGTTTAGAAATTTGACTTGAAAGACCTTCCTTAAAAGAATTAATAGTGCCCAGAACAAATTTTAATAAGTTATTCATAAAAGAATCCCTAGAAGTAGCAAATACCTGAAATTCATCTTTGAGATGTGAAGAGTTAGTCTGGGAGTCTATTCTAATCATATCAAAATAGGCAGCTTTAAATTCACAGACAGGGATGGCAGTTTCTCCACATAAGCAGGCTTCTAAAATGGCATCATGAATAAAAATGTACTGTTCCTATCAAAAGAAGGAAAAATAAAATTTTCATACAATTTTAATAAATCTTTTCTATCATCAAAGGTAGAGAATTTTTTCTTTATGGAAATACTAATGAAAAAGACCACCAATATTTTCCTATATGACTTGATGAACTAATATTGATTCTATGTGAAAAGCATAAATCAAGATACCTCTGTCTGGACCATATTGATCCGACGAGATCTTAAAGCTTTGACACAGTTGTAGATATCAACAACACCCTCTCTTTCAGCCATGTCCAGCATGATGTCAATCACAATGTAACAGCCAGTTCGTCCTGCACCAGCACTGAAAAACAAACAAACAAACAAACAAATCAGAGGAAGCATAATTGTCTGTGTAGCCTTAAATAAAATCCCTTCCATTTTCAGAGGTAGAGTCAAAATGATTTAACAAAACACAAGCCATATAATTGGTACATGCTGTAAGCACTTCCTAATTTACAAATAACTTCACATAGAATGTCTGCTTTGGGGTAAGCTGAAGATTGAAACAAGAGTTCCAAATGAAAAGCTATAACTTAAGATCAAATTGTGTTTTGAAAATAATGTATATTCATTGTTCAAGAGTTTCATAATGTTCTTACATAGTCTTCATTTTATATAACCTTGACACATAATCAAGCTTGTAGAATTGATCAAGTGGTGGATTCATGCTTTAAAATTTAACTCCAAATGGAAAGATTTTCATACTCATGTAGTAGTGGGTCTCCTGGTAAATGTTAGAGAGTCTTTTTTGAATACCAAGGCAAAAGGACATTAATAACAAAACTTTAAGTGGGAAATCTGAGAAGTCACAAATCAGGGTGATTAGCATCAAATGCTAATGGTGAGGGTGAGGAAAAAAATAGTGGTTATCAAAGCAGAGGAGGCTGATAGTAGAAAGCATATTTGAACAGCAATCTAAAGGAAAAATAAAAATGAATTGTTTGGTGGAGAATGTGATTCCCAGCAGATCACATAGCACTATCTTATTGTATTCACTTTAGAAGTTGAATCAAAATATGCTGTTGACTATTTTTCACCTCGGGAATGTTTCTCCAATTTTATATATTGAAGTCAATGGGAGAAACAAGATATAGTTTTCTGGGAAATTCACTTTGTAGTCGGCATCTTCTTTTCCAAAAATCCAGAGATATCTCTATGTAAGTGGAAAATGACACTTCTGTTTCAAGGGAGTGCCTGAGAATACCAGAGTACTTCTCAAATAAGCAATTCATAAGAAAGTAAATCTCTATGATAAATCAAGAAATCTCTGAATTGAAAACCTATTTATCTCCCTTTCTAAATGTTTTAGATGGTCTATTAGCATTATTTCTTTGCTGTTGATATTTGGTCACTTTTCTTAAACTCACTGTTCTTTTAGAAATTTTAGCAAAAGCTATTGCAGCTATCTCAAGTTCTTTTTTCCCCCTACCATCTTCTCAATCACTGTTCCCAGGGTTGGAGACAGGAAAGTAATTGAAGACTACATCACATTTCTTGAGGAGGATTGAATTAAAGACTTTTTTCCCAGGGCACATAGTATCTGATCCCTATGGGATGCCTTGCCTTTATCTTATTCTGTTCTTTTCTTTTGTTTGTTTTTTGTTTTCCTTATGTCCATGGTCATTTAAATACTGAATAGGTTGGATTTTCAGAAGGAAAAAATTGCTCAACTACAACCATTTATGTAGCATGGATGGGTAGTATTTGAGAATGGTGTGCAGCATTTAGGAAAAGTTTTTCAGACTCAGTACTTATTTTTCTGGTCACATCTCAAAACAAGATCACGTAATTTGCTTTTAGTGTCTCTGAACACTTGTTTTAAGAGAAGTTTCTGATCAGAAGAAAGTCTGGATATAATGTTCATGCTTCTCTGGCATATATTTGCAGGATCTCATTGAAGTACTTCTCAAGGTCCTTTGTTGGATGGCTCTTCTTTTTATAAAAAAGTTCTCAAATAGCTGTTTTAAAGCACAAATTCTTGCAATTTAGGCCATTTAGTAATTCTGTGTGTCTCAAATTTAGTTTTAAAAGCTGGGCTTATATTGGAAATTTACTAGATTGGCAAGCAATCTCTATTTCAACCTACCATTCCATACAATACGGGATTTGCAAAAGTGATAACAAACAAAAAACACAGATGTTGCCACCAAAAGGCAGAGTTTCTACATCCACAATTGTGGCCAACACTCCATGCATCAGGGTGAATGTATCTATTTCTTAAGTTTCTATTTTACATCCTACACACAGGTACATTTATTTTATTGTTGCTTGCCTCATCTATAATACATGCAAACTGGAACCATGCAGACACGCATTCGTTTTTGTGCTTAAATGTTCTTTCTTGACACTGCAGTAAAAGCTGACAGCACACAGCCGACACCCTTCATATCACCACTCACCTGCAATGTACAACGATGGGGCCAGCACTGGGGGGGTTGGAGAGCTTGACTCGCCGGATAAAGGAAAGCAGCCCGGTTGCATGGTATGGTACCCCATGGTCAGGCCATCCAGTAAAATGAAACTGCTTAACTTCACGGATTTCACTGTAACCTCTCTGTGCAAAGATGCAAAGCAGTGTTTTCAAAAGGACCAAAAATAAAGCCATGAAACATCAAGGGCACCAGAGATGATCAACAAGGTTGAAAATGAAAAGTGTATCAAAGATCTCATTTTTGTCTGAAGAAGGATACTGGCCTGACATGGCCTGTGCTTTTCTTTATTGCCACACAACTGCTACAGAAAGAAAATTAGAAGTCTTGCTCAGTTATTTAAGTCCGGGTAAATTTTATTTACCTTGACAGTTTGTTGCTTTCTGGGGATGACACCACGCAAAATTATGAGAGGAAAAGGAGGAAATGGAAAGGCTAAAATGCAGCCCTATTGACCTAAGGCACTGAGGTCTCAAATGGTGTATAAAAGCAACTTTCCAGCTTCTCACCTCACAAAGAGATTTTAATGCACTGCTTATCCATGTTGAAAATGGTTTTGAAGCATAGCATGTAGGGATTTTCCAGAACAGTGCCACTGGATTGGTTTGTGAAAATATGTACATAGCTAAACCCTTCTTTGAGCAAACTATTTTCCCTAGCTCTGTGCAATAATTCAGCACACAGAGTATTATTTCTAGTCACAAAAAAGCAAAATGAAAGAAGTGAAACATCCACTGTTGTGCCTCTCTCCTATTGGGTTAATTTAAGAGAACCCTTAAATGCACATTTCAAAGGTTTTTCTTTTCTTTTGTTAAAAGAAGCCTGTAGATTGCAGTAACACAGGTGAGCACAGATGAAGTGCTACAGAAATTATTGTTAAAAATTCATATTTGTAGCAAAAATAAACATGGTAATCTATGTAATTCCAATTCAATTGTGAATTGCTCATGAAATCTCAAGCTCATTTGTTCATTCAGAAAAGGTAGAAAAATACATGAATTACATACATTAAATTGAGAAAGACTGTTTATTTTATATTTTATCCTTTATGATCAATGTCATCAAAACTTTGGAAACCAGGGATCATTCTTTTTATTTCCAGTTCCTAGCACACAAAGAAGGGCTCAACAAATAATGACAATAGTCAGAATGACAAACATCATCATGAAATCACATAAATGTAAAAATCACCTAATTTGCTTTTCTCAAGTAAACTCTTGTGAGGGAAGTCATAAATTGTTCTAAAGCCTGACTTCAGACAATTACTTCACCTTCTCTATAGTAATCTTATTACTAGAGATGCTATATAGGGCTTGCTCCCTTTTTAGTAAGTTTAAATATCTGGTGGTGCATATCCCCCTATCATTTTCTTTATTTAAATTTTCCTGAGTAATATCAGATATATCTTTTACCAAAAAGAAAAAATAACTTTAAAAATCACCCTCTTCCAGTTGCAAATAACAACAAAACAAATTGAAAATGAAAACCTACTGATGTTCCAATTAGATTTGCATTAAATTTTTAGGTTGATATTAATATCAAGTGCCCCTATTCTGGGGCATGGTGTGTCTTAGTTGATGTTTCTCAATATTCTTTTGGGTTTTTATTCACTTAGCACTTGGATCTTCTTGGTACAGAAAGGGATTTAAAAATGTCTATTTTTGCTTATTGCTAATATAAAGGTCCTTGTATTCTTAGAAAAAACTCCTGATTGTGTTGTAATGTTTTCTTATCTCTGCTGGATTCAGATTTTCAACATTTTATTTAAAATTTTTTCAGCAGTGTTCTTGAATGAAATTGGTTTGCAGTTGTGTGTGCTTGTGTACTTTAGAGAGAGAGAGAGAGAGAGAGAGAGAGAGAGAGAGCTCCATCTCTTTATCTGGTTCTGTTATTACATTTATGACTGCTTTTAAAATCTATTTAGCTGGTTTTAATGCTTTTTTTTTTTTTAATTGCCTACACAATTTGAATAACACGAGCATTAGCTATTCCTTAAAGGGTAAAGAAGCTGCAACTATAAATCTGTCCAGGTTTCTAACTCTCTTTAGGTCAAATTTTGGGAATTATTTGCTAGAAAATCAGTGTCCCTAGACTAAAATCAATCTCTAAGTTTGCACATAATATTTTTATATTTTTCCTAATAGCATATATATTATTTCCCCTTTGCATTTTCTAATCTTGTATATTTTGTTTTCATTCTACCTCATTTAGAAATGACAGTGGTTTAGCTACTCTGTTTATGTTTTCAAGGAACTGGCTTTTTAATTTCATTTATCCTTCCTTATTTGCATTTTTGTTTTATTTTTCCTTTGACCTATTCCATGGGTTTTTTTTTTTTTCCTTCTTTTCTAATTTGTATGGTTTTTCACATGTTTTAAAACTGCTTTTCTTAATAAAAATCATTTGTAGGGATACATTTTTCTTGCAGGAACACCCAAGGTGAATTTTGATACAAAACTGTTTATCTTTACACTAAAATTTTAGTTTTGAGGCAATCCCTCATTAAAGGATTATTCAGAAGAGAGTTTGGCGATTTCTAAGAGGCTAATTTGTGGGGGCATTGGTCAATGATTTGTTCTTTTCTGTTCGTATTTGGAAACATCTTAATTTTTTGTAATTATTAAAGGTTTTCTTTGTGACTTAGTATATGATTGATTTTTATGAAACTTCCATGAACTTAAGAGGAGAATGCATATTCCATTTTCTCTTTTTATATAACAATAAGAGCTAGTTATTTATTAATTCATGTTTGATGGCTCTCTTTGAAATCTATCACTGCTTATTTTATTTCACTTTACTTGTCCAAGAAATCTCTATACATATTTTATAGAATTGTAATAATCATAGTTATGTTTTTCTGCATAATGCTACTTTGCATTCAGTATTTCCTCTCCTTATTTTTTCTTATTGGAAGAATTATTTACAAACATCACTTGTAAAGAAAGGTATTTATATATCATATGTTCATGATAATTGAACTATTCTCTATCACTGGACATTTATAGTTATAATTTTCCAGGACTATAAATGAAGTCTTTGTATTTTGAGTAGATCCTTAGATAAGACTCATAGAAGGTAAACTTCTTAGTCAAAGGGCATCAATATTTTAAAGCCCTGGGGACACTCTGCATTATTGATTTATAGAGGGTTAATAGCAATTTAACTATAATCAGCACTATATGAAGCTGTGTCTCACCATACCCTTATACACAATGAGGATTATTATTTTTTCTGACTTGAAATTACCAAATGGTATATGAATACATGAGGTTAAACAATTTTAATAGGCATGTTAATAACTGTATTTTCTTGGGGATTCTAATGTTTTTCTATCTATTTGTATTAACACTGTGGATTAAGGATATAAAAATCACAGGTTTCTTTTTTGTATGTGTACCTTTTACTATATTCATACAATTAATTTTCCTTTTTTGTGTTGTCAAGTCTATTAAACTTCACCCCAGCATTTTATCTCATTGCTTCTTTGTCCCACTTCCTTCTACTCACACCACCCACCCTGAATTCATGTTTCCTTGACTTGACTTGAGTGATCCCGTTAAAAATAAGTTAAATCATGTTACCTCTGTGCTCAAATCCCCCCAGAAGTGCCCATCTCACTTTTAGTACAAACTAGAATCCTCAATGGCTCCACTTACCTGGTCCCAAGATCTCTGACTTTGTCTCAAATTTCTTCCCACTCCAGTTTCTCCTCTTCCTGCACCTTAGCCTCCTTGCTCTTGAGATGACAGGCACACTGAAATGACCCTTCACTCTGCTGGAAGCATTTTTCCCTTGGGCATCACCCATGCTTCACTCTCTCAATTCCTTTAGGTACTTCCTCAATAAGTCCCTTCCTAATGATCCCTTTAAAATTATAAACCATTCTTTCCTCTCCCCCAATTTTTCCTACTTCCATCTTACACCTTATTTTTCTCCATAGAACTTAAAATGTAGCATAGATTTGCTTATTTATTTATTCTATTGCCTTCTTCCCACTATGGGTTATAAGCGCCATCAGAGCAAGGATTTTATATGTGTCTCAAAGCCTAGAAATGTGCATGGCACATGGCAAGTTCTCAAATAAATATTTTTGGAATAAATGAATGAATGAAAAAATGGATTTTATAGCATCATCAAACAAAGCTTGACAGGGATTTTAAAGAGAAAAAACAATTTCATCCTATAGATTTTTATAGAATTTTTGGCTACTTACCCTTTCCAGGGTGAATGTCCTAACTACATATTCAGCAAGTGGTTCCATGTCTACACAAGTTACTTTGAAGTCACCATAAACTTCAGTATCATCAGGCCAATACTTATAGCATTTAACCTAAATGAAAAAAGCAACATGTCGGTGGACCTGAATAGCTAACACACATCAAGCAAGGTGATTTAATTTCAGTGATAAAGATTCAAATGAGTTACAATACAAAAGTTGAATTTTAAAATGTACAAATGAGATAAAAGAATATATTACCCGATAATAAAAAAACTGTCTAATCTCATAAAAAATCTACATGCATTATAATGCAATTAGATTTCAGTATAAAATCAAAATTTAGTTTATTATTAAATGAGAAATCAATTTCTCAGCTAATGAAGGTCTACTTAGGAACAATGGTTTGAAATGTTGTACCTGTCAATTATTTTTACTTTTACTTTTATTTTATAATTGAATAATATTCTATTTTAAGTGTGATATGTTTGGCTACTCAACATAATATCATATTTTGTAAAAAAAAAATTAAGAAAAACTTTCTTTTTCCTTACCCGGCCAACCTCAACTAAATTTGTAACCATTACAATGCAGGCAGACTGTTCTTGCCAGATCATTCTCCAGAAATCATATACTGTTTCGTGAACTGGGCCTATGAAGAAATTAATTTGAATATTATGTTATCAGAGCACTTTTGTAGTTAGAAAAAAAATTATATAAAATAAAAAGCAAAGTAAACTCAATAAACCAAAAAGGAGAGCTAGAATTCTAATACAAAATGTCACTGCAAGTACTTATACTCAGTTCATACCTTAATTCACATTATAGGCAAAAAATATAGCCATATACAAGTATTTTCTTTTTCCCAATTTGCCTTCTCTCCTTCTCAGTTCAGAAGCAGATATCATTGTTTCTAGGGAATTTATATTTGTTATTAAGTCATTTTAATCCATCTTCAAATACATATGAAAAATGGGAACTCTTATTTCACCATCAACCAAATGTTATTTGGCAAATATTACCAATTAAATACATGTACATTGCATGTTTATGGGTTAATAAAGAGGTATCCTTATGGATAAGGACACATCCGAATCTTATCATCTCCAAACTGCAAAAGCATGTACTCTACTCAGTACTGTAAAACTAGAATATTTTCATCATGTTTGGCCTGTCTAACATTAAAGAGTGTACAGGTAAACTCAGTTACTCCAAACATATGTGAAAACACTTAGAATATAAACTCTGCCAAAAAGGTAAACATAGCTTATGTTTTAATTTCTTCTATAAGTAGGGGTGCATCACTTGAGATGGCCAGTGGTCAATTTGGAGAGCCAATTAAAGGTGTTAGGATTCCTTTATTCCGCAATATGCCACTATGATAAGATATCCCTATTTCTTCTTATTTTCCATGAAGAATGATCTTGAGTAAGATCCCTCTAGCCCTTGGTTTTGTCTCAGTTTTGACTTGTCAAAAAACTGGTGGAAGACAATAAAACATCTTATTATAAAAACATTGATCTTGGGTAGTATTGCATTCTGGGCTGACAAACTATGCTTCAAGGAGACAGGAGCTTTATACCAGATGAGATCTCTCTTCCCTTTCATCATAAATAAGTTATTTCTCTGCCCTGAACTACTGACTACTGCTCTGAAACATCAGGATACCAAGAAACAAATCACAAAAACTAACAGCAGCTTCTTGTTTACTTTTGTTTTCATTTTATTTATTTTTTTGTTCTTGCTTTCATTCTCTCACCTTTTTCTTTTTGCTTTCTTGTTATTTTCAAAACCTTATTTTATCTTTTATTTTTCATTTTAAAAAATCAAGCTTTAATTTGTGCGTTTTATAAAGAAAAAAATTTGCAGCATACAAGTGAATACAGAACAGAGTTATACAAACAGTTGATCTTTTTGCCAATTAATTCAGATATGCATACAAAAACCATCCATATGGATCCTTTGAATAAGTAAATGGGTTTGTTCTGTAACATTTAAAAAGGTGGAGTTTACCTTGGGTTGCAATATAGTGGCTTGGTCTCTGGTAGCCCTAAAATAGGAAAACAAATCAGTTATTGTATTAGCTCAGCATCAGAAGTAAATGAATGAAGGCATAAAAAGTTGAAGACAACCACCTGTTAAGATTAAATAGTAAAAAGTCCAGAAATGAATAGTGAACACTTATAGTTCACTTCTCAAACTTAGGTTATCTGAAAGGTAAGCATAAAACAAAAATTAAATATTTTATAAGGCTCTGATTAGGATATGTATTGAATAAATGAGTTTTGTTTGCTATGCAATTGCCTCACAGAATTTGTTTGGTTTCACTAAAATGTTTATGCCTTCATGTTAATCTTTAGTCATTCATTCCTGGTAAAATGGTATCAAAAAATATTCTCATTTTATCATCCAAAAGTACAACACACTGCATTACAAAAGGACAATGACATATTAGAACCATAAAAAAAGGACAAAACATTCCAATGTTAGAGCTGGACAATGCATGTGTGCATCAAATCAAAGACCTGCTGAGATTTTTTAGAGAATATTGTCATTGCATAATATGTTCAGGAATCTGCCAAAACTAATTCATGTGTGCTGATAATGCTAATTTACACACACATCATTATAGATACACACATATATAGGGAAAGAAGAGTTTAAGAAAATGCATCTTGTCCTGAACAAAGAGTTTAGTACATTTTAAAAAGTGTATCAAGAGCTCTGTATGGTTAAATATTTAATATCTTTTTCAAAAAAAGAAATTGCTCTGGTAAGGAATAATTTGTTTGTTGTTCTCAATTGGTTTGAATTCCAACAGATCATGAATTGCAAAACTGTTGATGGTATGGGAGGGTTAAATTCTGAATTTCTTGTGCATTCACCAAAGGGCTTTAGTAAAAGGCTGTGGTACAACTTGTCTACATTTTGGAGAGGCCAACTCAATGCACATATAAATGCATGTGAACTGAGGTCTCCAACTTAAAATTAGAGAGACCTGGGTATAACACTGCTGCAAAATTTGGAAGATTTCTATTTCTTAATATACTAATATAGCACAATGTTTTATGGAAATTATTATTATTCTAAACTTTGTAAACATTTCATTTACTGTTTTCATGACAAATTTACCACCTGCAGAGGAAGTCTTTTAAATATAATAAACTAATGGGAGAGGGAAAGTTATGAAAATACACTGGGGTATTAACAAAAATATTAGATAACAATACAATATCATTTACAACACAGTCCCACCTTATGAACTGTAAAGCACGTTATAACAAGGCTCCCCAGTGTATACACCTTGGCAGGAAACCAAGGTCAAACTAAACAGGGAAGAGCAATTACAAATATTTTACAGAACTGTTGATATTTTTTTCTTGTAGAGTAGACCATTAGCTTCATTTTCCAGGATGAGAGTCTGATTAATATAATATTGAATGAGATTAATATTATGATCAGAAATTTAACCATGATGCTCATGTACTGTACTTACTAAAATCCATTAATTCAAATATATAAAAAATTACAAATCACATATCTGTAAAATATGAACTTAATAAATCTTATAAAATTATTTCCTATTTATGGAACTTAGAACAGGTTGGGTATTTAGTTTCACTATCTTTTATATCAAATATATGCATAATTGTAATTCTTGATACTTAATTGTTCTACCTTTTGCTTTACAACTAATGCATAGTTTGAGTCCAATAATTTCAAAAGACCTAGATTTTAATTATAAAGAAAATATAGCTAAAATCTAATGAATGCTTACTATGTGCTAGAAATTGTGCTAAATGTGTAGCATGCATTATTCCACTTATTCTCACAGTGAAGTGATGAGGTTAGTACTATTTTCATCATCCTCACTGTATAAATGAGGAAGCTGAGGCACAGAAGTGAAATAATATTCCTGAGATCTCCAGTATGATTTGTTATCAGGTAGTATGACCAAAGAGTCTGTCCTATCAACTAATATACTGCCTCCTTAACAATATTTATCTTTTGTTTGTTAATTATTTTTCCATTAATGAAGAATTTGCATGTATATATGTTTGCACCAAAATTTAGCAGATCAAAACTATTTGATTTGTAATTCGATATATATGTGTGATATGTGTAATTTACAAATATAATTTAGTAATTATTTTGCTTGAATAATATTATTATTTCACAGGCCAATGTCACTCACCATAAAATAGTCTCCCTACCCATTTTTAACATAAGTCAAATGTAAAAAACAAAATTTCAGAAACACTAAAACACATCCTACTATCCAGCTTCTCACATATTGTTTAGGGGAGGGTAAGAATAAAAGCCAAAAAACAGAATTCATCAACAAATAAAATTTGAGTACATAATAAATTGTCAAAAGCTAAAAATGGCCCTGTTTTTCTAAACATAAAAAAGGGAAGGAGGTAAAAGAGATCTCTACACATGTAAAGGAGTTACAAAAAATGAACATAGATATACCGTATGAGGCTAATTAGGGTGAAGCATGCAGAGATAACTACTAGTAAGCATTAGTAAAAACTGTGATTAAGAGTAGTTATATTAAATATTTATAATAGGGTCTGTTATTTACATACAATGGTACTTACATCCCTGTACAGCCAAATCTACAGCCCAAACCAAAGTCAGATGTGAAAGAAAGCACAACAATGTCAGTAAGTACTAGGACTAAACAAGGAAAAGTGTACAGTTTGTTTTCTTTATTTTAAAAAGCTAATAATCACTTTGTAGATAATAACATGCAAAAAGATTCACATATATAAGTCAGAAAAGTGGGATAACTGAACTATAAAAATACTTACATCTATATAGTTGGCATTAATGTAATCTGAAGAAGGATCATCCTCGACAGGTTGCAAAATTACTCTGGAGTGATCATCTAAAAATTTTAAATAATAAAATATAAGCTGCTAAATTTCCACCCTGTTCTGAGACAATGTTATGGTTTACGCTGGTAATGATTTAAAATAATTCAATGGTTGCTAACAGCTTATCCATAA
The DNA here is from genome assembly GCF_015220235.1 of Choloepus didactylus. Classification (NCBI taxonomy): domain Eukaryota; kingdom Metazoa; phylum Chordata; class Mammalia; order Pilosa; family Megalonychidae; genus Choloepus; species Choloepus didactylus. Next base: position 20,123,034 of record NC_051313.1, on the reverse strand, counting down.
TGTACTCATAAAAATTTCCTTAAACATCAGCCATTTGAAGAAATATGAAAACTAATAAAGTTTTCTACTTATCATAATTGTAATGCTCTGTGAGTAAAGCATCAATGATTTACATCTTCATTGTAAGAAAGCTTTCTTTTAGGGGACACATTAATGTCTGATGACTCATTATTTGAGTCACGGACTTGCCTAAAGAACCGAACTTCCCTTATCCCTAATTTTAATTCTCAGGCATGATTTGAAATCGGTGGGAACCTTTGCCTCTGCACTTTATAGCAAACGAGCCACAGAACTAGAGAGTGAATTTTGAATCCCTGCTCTTGACTTCTTATTCTTTGACAGTCAAAGTTAAATTTCAATTTATTCATGAGATATTTCAAAATAATTTAAATTGAGCATAGAGTCCCGGAAGTCCATCAGCAGCTATCTAAATGTTAAACTGCCACCTTCCTTACTGCTTCTTTTGTATCATATCATAATCACTTTCTTTACCCATGTTTATATTGTGGAGACTTAATCAGAAAGAAGTCCCTAATACTAATTACCAAAGAGCAACTGGGGTTCAGACACTGGCTCCAAAGGAATGCATAAACAAATAACACTGCCAGGTTGGGTAAGTTTGGTGGAAGTCATATAGCAACTGAGAACTTAGAAAAGATCTTTCTCCTCCATTACCCTGATATTATCAGCTGTTTAAACACCCCCATGCATTAATCTATGAATATGAAATCAAACAGTGCATCATCTTCACAGAATAAAGAGACTGTCAATTTAATTCATAATGACAATGACAATTTCAGGGTCACTGCCCATGGCCAATGCTGTTTTAATATTAAATAGATGACTCTAAAAGTGGATGTGCAAACCTCTGGGAGTATCTTAAAGTTTAAGATTTAAACCATTATATACCCAATGAAACTGTGAAAAACTATACATTTTCCGCAAAATGTTTTCATTTGGTCGTATATTAGAAAACACAATTGCCAAGGTGTTTTACATAAATTTATATCACAAGCATATCCACAAGGAGGACGTGCAACTCAGTAATCATCTTCATACACATGATATTTACATTCACTGAGAATTGTATGGGAACTTACATGCTATAATGTTTCCATATCGGTTTTTTGCTCTATTTTGATCTTTCTTAGCTACGTCCCAAGATGCTGACTGTCCTTCAAAGAAACTCTGAAAAAAAAAAAAAATTGCAAGCACATTGAATTTCATTCCATTTTCTGAACTGCACTTAACATTCTAAAGACCAAAATAGTAAAAGCCACTTTCTCAGGAAGAACGGAGTCCTACAGTAGTAAACAAGTTTCATTCTCAGACCTCAAAACTTGTTTGTTGGATTCATACTTATTCATCTTGGGTTGGACTGAATTCAAATTCAGGACAAGAAAGAACTTTAGAGAAATAAGGACCTGGAAAGTATTTCAAATTAAAGATGGCTATAATAACTTGGTGCGAAGGAAATAGAAAAAGCATCATTCATTTCCAGATGTAATGAAAAATAATATATAGAAAACTTTCAAGCTACTTTTAAGTGAGATTCTTTTAATGTGCTTCCTTTATAGCATTCAAAACAGGAGAAAGAAAACCTGCTTTCCACATAATTATTCATTACATTGTGTACAATACATCACGTTTCAGTTTCTTTGAAGATCATGAAAAGGACTGTCTCTACAACAAGGGACCATAGGAAAATTAAAGAGTCACAATCTCTAAGAATCTTAAAACAGATTAATTTGTTTACTGGTTTAATTACCATATGCAGTAATTGAAAATACAGGTAATAGGTTGATTTTTTGCAGAAAATCTTAAACTTTGCTCAACACAGGAAATGGGGTTTTCAAAGAGCCAACACCCTTTGAAGGGAGGTACACAGGAATACAAATGAAATGAACCAAAAGAACCAGCTCTGGCAGAATATTCTGATTCTTTATACTTAATTTGCTACCAAAGCACTGAGTTTCTGGCATATCTCTAAAACTAACTTTCAAATTTCAAATACAATTTAAGTCACCCCCAAATCAAGGTAAACAAGTAACCTGTAAATAAAGTAGGATGTGTGTGTGTGACTGTGAAAAGATTCTTCATGAAGTTAGATATAATTTAGTATTCTTTCAAAGCAAAGTAGCATTTGGATTTTTTTACTTTGAGAGAGAGAGAGAGAGAGAGAGAGAGAGAGAGAGAGTGTGTGTGTGTGTGCATGCGTGTGTGTGTGTGTGTTTGGTGGTGGTTCTGGATGTCCCAGAATGACATTTCTCAGTAAATGAAGGATGGCAAAGAAACCATTTATTTACTTTTTTGCTATATTTTGTTAATCAGGATGTGCAGTTTAAATCACTTCCTTTGTAATTTAAATCCTGGTATTGGTTTGAAAAGGAAGGGCAAATAAGATTGGAAGAAGGATTTCCCACATCCATCTTTTGGCATCTTAATGTTGTTTCCTGGATTTGCAGTGCTCTATTTTCCTTCCCAGACACTCAACCAATAATCCACAAAACTAACCTAGGGAGGGCAAGTAGCATATTTATAGTGCAAAGCTTGATCTGATTTCTCAATAAGGGGGTCCACAAACAAAGGTGCATTGAAGTATCTGCTCTGATGTCATTCAAATGATAGAACCTGCAATGTTACAATGGGGCTCAAGGTGTTTATCTCATTAAGGATTTTTGAGTGGAGAAATACAAAATCTAACAAATGGTTTTAAATAACATAGTAAAATAAATTACAGAATCAAACATTTTAAGACTCTTACAATGAACTTAGACCCAGATATACCCACGGGATGTACCAGCCCCAGCTGACACTTGAATATATACTTATAAACCTGGGATTAGAAAACCTAAGGAGCATTTCACTCCTTGCTAAGGTATAGAGAGAACAAGAATGTTAAATTCCAATGAACATCTTGGTTAAAAGTCAAATTTAATACAGTGCTGAAGCCTTCACCTCATATTCCTCTTTGAACCCATAGCTGTCTGATGTCTTCATGAGGTTAATGTGCTGTAGCAGGTCAGCCACTCTGATGGCTGGGTGCAGCTGCCCCGTCTGGTAAGGGGATTCCGTCCCCTCGCACAGGTAGCGAGGGACATCCAGAAGGCGGCTGGACTCTGCTGTAGCACTGTGGTTCTCATCTGGCATTTTTCAGATTCCAGAAGATTAAAAAGAAAACAAAGTTATCTTGTTTAGTACATTTCTATGCAAAGAAGATTTTAAGCCCTTAAGATCTCTGACAATAGGAGGAAGGGAATAATCTACCAGACAATGTAGGACCTTTTACTTCAGCTCTAGGTTTGAGGTCACAGTACTGTTAAGTGTACATTAGCAAGACATCGATGCTGTGAGATGCAGGGAGACATCTGACCCACTTTGAAAAGGTGCAAGTGGGAGCTTTTTCTGAGTTCTTACTTTTTCTTGCCTCTGCAGAATGGGAGCAGGGAACCAAGTTGTTGGAGAAGCGTTTTCATGGTCGATGAAACTGAACAAACCCCTTCCCACCAGGACCCCATCCTCCCTCCCGGTCTCGGCACCCCAGCCCCATAGGGCTGCTTCAGTTGCCGCTGCAGCCCCAGGGCCATGCCCACCACCCGGGCTTCCTTCCACCACACACTCCAGCCTGGGAAGCACGGGCATTCTGCAGGGTCACCCCCTGGCCCCAACAAGTGCATTTATACTCACACTCTACCCAGTTGGCTTAAGATTATCAGTGTTGTTTGTATTGTTAATATACATTTGTGCTCTTCCAGCCACTGTGTATGAGCGAACAGGGTATGTCTCTAGGGCAAAACCCACGGACACGCCTCTGCAGTTCTTCCCCAGCCCATCCCAGGCTGGCTTTCAAAGGTCCTGCTTCATGTTCCCACAGACTGCTGCTCTCACATGTACCATCTCACTCGCCCTCTATTTCAATCATTTGTTTACTTGTCTATTTTCTGCACTAAACTCTAACCTCTTGCAGTGTAGAGATCCAGTGCCTGATGCATAGCAGCCACAATAAATATTTCAATGAATGAGTTATTTAAAAATCAACTGAATCCCTCACCACCCACATTTAAATGTAGGCCCCATCCCAACTGCATTCTTATAGCTTAAAGTGGAAAGAAACTTTTAAGCCCCTCTCTGTCATAAGAAGGAAGAAAAGAACAAGAACATTTTACCTATGAAGAATAAATATTATTTTAATGATGACAGTACTAATGATTACAATGAGAAGCATGCTTATTATTTATCACATTTTAAACTTACCACTTTAAAAAAAAGCAAATTTTTATGGGCTGTTACTTTGAAAAGCGTTAAACCGCTATATTCATTAACAGAAGAAAAGTACACTCTTAGGGGAACTTCTGTTTTTAATGATAATGCATACTGTAGAGAATGATATTTTAATTAACAGTTAAACATATTTCAAGTGCTGGTACATTTGCCTGTTCTATTACCAACTCTACAAATAGGATATGGCAAAAAATGAATTGTTGTCCCCATGATAAACATTTTTTCTTCCTGGAGAAGGGAAAAAACAAAAACAAAAACAAAAACCCCACAATCAGATTCGTGTGCTTCTTGAATTTATCTTGATTGCATTTATTTTTACTCCCTCTTATTAGACTAAATGTATACTTTTGCATTCACTTCCCCAAATCCCACATTGAATCAAAAAGCCCCTGGTGGATTCTCTTGCGACATTAGCACCCAACTGAATAAAAACCCTACGCTCACATTCTGCCCGCCCCCCCCACAAGCAGACATTTTGCTAACAAAACATGATTCAGAAGTTGCCTTTTTTTCCAGTGAGGTCACAATAGATTGATTTACCTTTGCTAAAATATTACAATCAATAGGCTGACATAAAGAACAGATTCATCACCCCCTAAAATTAAACTCAGAAGCCACTGATTTGGGCACTATCACAAAATATACAGCTTGGGATGAGAAGTAAAGAGAACAGATAACTTCAATGAGGCAAAATGAGATCATCCAAGCTGGAATAATTAGCCAGGGCTCTCTGGACCAGCTCCAGAACTCACACTGTGTCTGATGGAGCAGCAGAACATTTACAGCTGTAAAAGGCTCAGTGAGAAACACAGATATCACCTATTTTTCAAATCTTACACATGGTTGTGTCCTAATATGAAATAGACAGTGTCTTCAGGTTTGTATTAAGCTTTAATACAGTAGCTCATGAGCAGTAAAGTCTTCAAACGAATCACATATGAATTATTAACCTCAATACATTTCCACCTCATTAAACTGCCTAATAATGAGACTAATGGTGAGCATACATGTACTAATCATTATCCTTATTACACATTTAAGAATCATCATTTCAAATATGTCCTTGATTGAAAGGTTTTCTAGAGTTCTTTGCAATACACTTACCAGTTATAGGGACTTTAACCCAATGAAGCAGTAAAACACAAAAGAAACAAATACATGAATTAATACGCGAAATTTCTAAGCCCCTCTTAAAACGGTGAGATTTTAATATTAAGCAATATTTGAAGTGACTTCAAAAGCTGCTTTATAAACAGAAAATCAATTGGATGCAAAATAACTATAAACACCATGATCCCAAGAATGAAAAATGCAACAAATCATTTCTACATGAATATGATTACTGACAGATTTAGCTTTTAAAGAATGTCAATTAAAAAAAAAAAACAAAACCACTTTGACTTTCAAAATGAAACAAAATACATATGATTGTATATGCAAACAGATCTTACAACTCTATTGCATTAAGTCTAGACTTCCTTAAACATAAATATCCTTTTGACAGGGAAAATTATTACAATTATCTTTTAAACTTTATAGTTTGTAAAAGCCTTTCATCTACATTATCCTATTTTCTCTTTATAAAAACTCTGTTTTACAGATGAGGAAACAAAAAACTAAGGTTTTTTTTAAGAGTTTATATTGTTGGTTCAGAGGAAGACTGAGACTTAGACCCAATTCTACATGCTTTTTTCCCATAGATTATTACTGGAAAGAAAATTTTACATTTGGGCAACTATTTCTTCCCAATGAGTTTCTTATTTTAATTGAACTGTACTCTGCAGGCATTCATTTGATCCTGCCAGAATTGTACAGTGCTTTTCACGGTCATTAGGTGCCTCCCAAGGACCACATTGCTTGCTCTTCCCTACATGATGAGACAACCTTTTGGGACAACCCTCAGTTCACTTCTCTGTGATTATTTTTGGGGACATTAAAGGGAGAATGCAGCCAGAGATAGAGAACATCAACATTCAGATTCTTTTAAAATACATATTTCTTATATCAATTATAACATTTGAATTTAAAGAATTATTTTAGTGACTAAAGAGGTGTACTTTACCTAACTGAATTAGCTGTATTGTTCAGATTTGTATTTTAACTCCTCTTACTCCTAAGTGGTAAACTGGTAGAGAGACTTTATCTCCATTCAAGCAAAGCTCTTCTAAGCAGTACATATATTGTACTGGATATGCTTGTTTGTTCACTTTCGGTATTTAATTCAATTTAATTTTCATGTTTCTGGGTGGATTTAGAAATTTTTAAAATGTAATGAATATTGAATATATGAATAAAAATACATGGATAAAATGTAAACAGAAGTTCTATGTCCATAAGAAATAAATATAAGTAACAAACATGAGAATTGGGAATTTTAAAGTTACATTTGTCTGGCAATTCTCATATTTCTTGGTTTAAAACCTTAAATATTAGAAGCACTGTGGTAAAACACATGGAACTTGTGCTCATATAAGCAAGCTGGTCATGAATCACTGGTGTGTCATTAATTAAGAAATGGGGTATACACTGAAATGGAGTGTACATTGAAATGAAACCCACTGTGTTCTTAAATGTATAATTATATTAATAAATCAACCTAAGTTTATATCTGAAAAGACCTTAATCATCAACGGCAGAATTAGTTGTGTTTAATATTATATAATGGGACACCAGTGGCTTGTTTGAAATTTCTTGAAATAAAATTCTGCTCATTATGTAAGCTTCATATAGAGTGCAAAATCCCATATCAAGGCTCTACCAACTTTACCTGTATTTATAAATTCTTAATAAAGACAAAAAATAAAACAAATGCACACATTCCTAATCTTTGCTTATAAATGTATCTTTTAGTTGCTAAGATTTAGGAAGATTTAGACAATCCCTTTCTGTCAAGTAGATTTTCTACACATAAACTAATTATTCAGGTGGTGATTGGCCCCTGAGGCTGACATATGTGGGTTCATTCTATTAGCTTGAAGATATAAACATCAGCCATTTATTAAACATGAACATATGTTAAGGGCAATCGTACCTTTGTTCCCAATCTATCAGAACTAAGATTTTTAAAATATGTTGCTTTAAGCAGCATACCTTCTCTAATTTGAAATCTACCTGAGCTGATACGGTTGGCTGCTGATAAGGGCCTGTCTATTTTCAAAACCAACTGCTTCCTGCACTGTAAATAATACTGTGTGGATAAAACTATAACCCATGCAAGGGGGTGTGATCCATGCAAGAAAAGATGATAAAGAATTAGGGCCTCACCTAACACAGCAGTCGGCACAAGTGGATCATTGGGCACTGTGGGAAAACAAAGCTCATGAAGGAATATACTGCCCTAAAGTTGTGTTTTAAACTCTTCTTTTTCTTTAAAATAAATTGGCACGTTGTTAAGAAACATAATTATTAAACATTCTTTGATTACTGCAATCTGCAAGGTTAAAATTCTTCCTTGTAGCGTGGGTTACCTCAAAACACAGGTAAAGGCATATGTATAATTAGAATTCTGTACACTGTTCAATTCCAAAAGCCAGGAAGATTCAACTTGCCATTAAAAAGACAATAAAATAAGAAGAAAAAGTTATTCACTTAAGTATAGGAAAGAGATTTAATATTTTCTTCAAGTTCATTAGTGGATATTTATAGCTGTTGAATCAAACTTCCTAAGAGACTAGATAGAAAAGTTTGGGGAAGGAAATGCTTTCATACTCCTCATTGATTACATAGTAAATCAAATGGTTAGAGAGATGGCATATCTATATTTTCAGCAAAGCTTACTTTCAACAACAATAGTATCTTACGTTCTCCTCTATCATTTACCTTATAGTGAAATAAAAATAATATAGATCAGAAAGGCTCTAGCATGATTTAAATTAAATTCTGAAATGATTCACATAACATTTCTAAATACTAATTTGGTATAGATATGTACCTGGGAAAATGATGGATTGCAATTAGAGCCAATAATAACCAAAAAATTTTCACCAAGCTGAACATCTCAGGAAAAACTTCCCTGTCTGAAAAACCTGCAAATACTTTATGTTCTCAACCTTTCCATGACATATGTTTATAAGCTATATAAAAATAATACTTCTATTGTGTATTTCTTTTCTCATACACATGTTTTTCAAACTGGATTAAGAAATATATGGGATCTGTGGCAGAATGCCTCTGCGTCTACAAGGCCATGGGATAAACATGACTCATCTTACTTAAGGATTTAAAGAAACAAAATCAGGTAATTTAACTTGTAAGTAACTTGAACACAGGCATTATAGAACAGAATATAAAATTCATAGAAATTTTGAAGACGGAACAGTAATATTGATTGTAGTGCAAATCATCCAAGTTGTCTGCCATTAGACAGTACTTCAGTGAGACTATTTTAAAAGCTCTGCCTTCGTATATCAACATTAGAAATTCTTTAATATGGATGGATAGATAGATGGAGGGAGAGATGGGGGATGAAGACAGGGTGGGGGGGAAGGATGGATGGAGGGATGTTAGCATCACCTTCCAATCCCCCAATTCAAGTATACCTTTGTACTATATACCTGATACTTAAGAGCATGTAGACTACTCTTTCCCCTAGAAAACGTTTTATTATTGAATTCTCCAGGACTCTATAGTATAATATTTCAGTGGAATACTTTTACCCATGCCCAGAAAGAACTGCTACATTTTCTCTTATCTCAAAAGGAACATTATCTTCCACAAATTTCAGCAAGAAATATTTTTGTTTAGTCAATAGAATATTTTAACTTAATCAGAACAGTGATGTATGATTTGCTCTGAGTGGTGTATGTTTGGAAGATCTCTTAGGATATAGTCATAAAATTCACATAGCTTGAAATAAACACAATCCAGAATCAAGAGTGAAAATAATATTTTCTCTCTCTTTTGCTATCTCCTTCTTCCCACTCTATTGCTAAGGCAATGTGTAGAATTCAAAGGGGACTGGAGGAGTTTGAAAAACCATGTATTAAAATCTGAATGAGAAACTTACATCTTGGACTAAAATTATGTTGATCCATGAAGGTGATGGAGAGAGGATCTTCTGCGTGCAGCGTGCTCTGATCAGCATAACTTCGATCCATAGCATTCACCATGTGAGTCATCTCCTGCCGGGTGTTCCCCATTGCATCTTTGCGTTTCTTAGCAAGCTTGCTGCCAAGGCAAGTGCAAAAAAGACGACTTAGTGTGCGGCTGGAAGGAGGGCTGACGCCAGCAGTAAGGAGTTCAGGACAGCCCACGGGTGAGAATATGTGTATGTGGTTTAGAAACTCTCAGAACTGGTCATACTTTCTGGAAATAAGATTGACACTCAAACAATTATATTTTTTAGTTGCTACGAAGCTATGTTATCTGTCACCTGGATATTTCAAGTGTTAACCTGAACCACATGGAATTTCCTGTATTTCATCCTATTGCTAAAATAAATATGTCAAAAAATATAACTACATTTTATTAAAACCATAAAGACTTCCCTTGTAGAGAAGCTCAAGGAAGATTTAAGTTAAAGCTCAAGTTTGGTTTTCCTCCTGGGTGACTAATTGTTTTGATCAACTTTAAGAATTTCCTCTTGGGAATAACCACTACATTTTCAAGTTTTACTATCATCACCCAATAAAAATAGACAAGGAAATGTTCCATCCTTTCTTCTCCATGCTATTACTAAGAAAAATGCAAAATATGTACCATTAACATATTTAGCAATATATTTATAAGATTAATCCAAACCTAATAGGAAGACTTTTGGAATCAACCACAGCTAGATGTAATTATATTATAAACAAATAGTGGGATTAAATTATCTGCTGTATAAGAACAGTACTGTGAAAAAATTTTAAAGCGCTATGCAAAAGTATTATGCAAACTATCAACACCTTGGATTACAGATATGGTCAAATCCTAAAACTGTCTTTTGGAAATACATGACAAAGTAGCCATTACAGAAATGCCTTAAAAATGCAGCAGGGCAAATGACTCATGGGATTTAGAAATTAGCAGAGCTAGAACTTTGAGCTCCTCAAATACTGATACCTTTATCTTCCATATCAAGGATGTAAAATGTATTGTTTCTTTGTGAATTTTATACAGGAAACATGCAATGAAAAAATTATCAAGGTATACAAAGTATTTAAATCACATTAAAAAGGCAATTTATATATAAGAAAAGGCACTCAAAAAGCCTATACAAGGCAGTTTATGTTTACAAATTTATGGCAGCAGTTTATATTGCCTTAAAAATATTCTTCAGTTTTTTGAACAGACTATTTTCATCTGTATCACATACTATGATTTTCTTCTGATTGTCATTAGTATCTATACTAGAGAGTAAATAGACTACAAATACTTTAAAAAGGCTCATCTAATAGATTGATTTTATAGCCAAAGGATTTTCCTTCATGAAAATAAATCTCGGAATTTGATAGCTGCCCCTGTGTAGGATATTTTTCTCTGAGAATAATAGTACTCTACCTTAAGAGGTATACATTTAACACATTGACACAGCAGACCTGACATCTAAATACAAGAGTTAAAAGCTAAAATTTGGGGATGGAGATGGCCTCAATTTTTTAAAAGAAATAATGATAATTCATAATAATGAAAAGAAAACAATGACAAAAATATAACTACTACCACCACCACCACTACCACCATTACTACTACTACAGTATCACCATCACCATCATTTATTAGCCCTGTTTGTTCTATTCACTGAAAGAGCTATGACCTCTTTTTTCTAGGTATGGGGCTAAAAATCTGTTTGAGAGAGTCAATGTAAATGAGAGATGCTGCCAATGGTAAGACACCGTATGGAAAAGTGAGGACTGTGGAGGAAGCTTGTTTAAATGACTACTGGCATTTGATCCCAGTGTTGAGCTTCTATTTGATTTTTTAAGAGAAGTCATGCATCTGATGTTTATATTAAATTTCTTGATCTCTTTTAGCTGTTTTGTTTTGTTCTGAAACACTGTGTGGACCAAATTAAACATCAGCAGGTGCCATTTACCCTATAGGCTTCCACTTTCCAACATTCTTCTGGGCCTTCATACAGGTGTTTGTTCTTCATCCTACAACATTCTGTTACCTCCAACCTCTGGCTAACTTCTACTCATTCTCTATCAGCTTAAGCTGATACATCATCAGGGAGGCTTTACCTGACAACCTCTCAGGTAAGGTTTCCTTGCTAAGTGTTTTTATAGTTCCAAGTTCTCTCCTTATAACACTAATCACATATTGCAATTACCCTTTTAATTGTCTGTTTTCCCCACTGCATGTTCCATGAAGAGCAAGACTGTCTCTGTCTCTCTGTATATTTTTAGCATTTACAGCAGTGCCTGGCACATGGTACAATGGATGAATTAGGCCTGTTATATGCTTGGCACTTTTCATTTGTTAACTCAACTAATTCTCAGATCAACCCAATGAAAAAGGCATAAGGATTCTAAATGTATAGATAAGTCACTGAGACTCAAAGAAGTTAAATAACTTGCTCAAGGTTATTTATCTAATAAACAGTAAAGGATGACCTGGTTCCAAAGCCTGAGCTCTTACAGGGTATATAGTTGCTTCCATTTTTTCTTTTTGCCACATTATAAATTATAGCATAAAATAAAGCATCTACTTACTCTAGGAGTTATACATTAGTTGCCATAAATTTGAGAAGAAGAATGTGAATGCAGCACAGTTAGTTGTTCTGCCATTTTTCAAGTTTAAAACAGCAAAATAATAGTTTAAGAAATAACTTCCAATGTCCGTTTCTTGGGCAAGAAGAAAGAATGAATTAATTTCCAAAATAACTTGAGATTGAGTTGAAAATTGTATGAAAATAACATACCTGAAATTTGGATTCAAAATAATGTTGAAATTTTGAAGGTGGTCAGTACAGAGCAAGTGGATAAAACAAGTTTAAACTTTCGAAGCTTTACTTTAAAACATGTACAATGTACATGTAATTTAGCATTGAAAAAAATGAGAAGTAATGAATTTGTCAAACTCCTGACAGCTAAAAGTTTTCATGGCAATGGATATCTTCAACTTTTCAGATTTACAAACCTTTTTTAATTGACATGCTACAGGGGAATATAACTTTTGTTATTATCTGCGAGCCAAGCATTTTATGCTTGGTTCTTATACCATAATCCTCACAACAACCCTGTGAGGTAGGCTTTTATTCAGGTTATCTCCAAACAAACAAAAATTAAAGCCAGAGTTAAGCGTTTTGACCGAGAACTGAAGTTACTCATCAATGTCATTGAATGCTAGCTCAAAGATCCCATCTACTTTCCAAGATTAACTATAACATATTATTTCTACTTTTATTTAAAAATCTCTATTTCTGATTGGCTTCACCAGCTATGTTCGAGTGGCTTTTAAAAGCATATCTCTGCCATTTTCTCTAGCTATTATTGACAATGTCAATAGCCCTAAATATGACAATCACATTATCATAACCTGCTACATAGTCTAATACACAGCAATGTCATCCACCCATCAAAAAAGGCAATCTCATTCTATGATAACAGAATGATGCATTGATGGTTAATGGCCAAGTTTATTGACATTCCCATAATTAAATACTTAATTGGTTCCCTGTATGTCTGTTGCTTTGTCTCTTCCTGAGCAGCCAGCATATATAATCTGCACTTCAGGACAGTCCAGCAATTCATTTTGCAACTACTTGAGTTGGACAGATGTGCAAATGACTTGCAGTATCAAAGCAGCCAATAACATAAACTTTTGCAGGTGGATGTATGGGTGCACTATAAAGGGGAGAGTGCTCCATCATTGTATGAAATTGAACAGTTAATTACCTTTGGCTTCATCAAACATGATAACATGATTTAACAAGGTTATGATGATTCATCACAATAAGCTACGAGCACTGTTATTTTATACCTGCTTGCTTTAGCAGATTTTATTGGAAGCCAAATGTTTATAATATTTTAAATGTTGGCAGGATTCTATTATAGTCATTGATACCGTTAGCTTATATTTACCTGGTGATATAAATACTGTGGAATATATGTCCCAGGCATACTTAATCTCAATCTTTAAGCCTTGACAGTGGATCAAATATTGGTCAGGCAAAGTCCAAGAATGCTTTGCTGTATCATTCCTTTAGACTGAATGAATAACTACTCTGGCATCCAAGATGGTAAAAAGAAAATGATTCAGGAAGAAGAGTACATGGTTGTCTCCATCTTTATCCAATCATTTCGTTCCAAAGTCCAGGAGGAACCCATAGACTTGGGAAGAGAAAAGGAGATGTCGGATATCTATGTGTTTACCTGTGGATGTGGACAAGAGGTTTCTTTGGCCTTGGCTTGATAAAACCATTGCCCTGCTGAAGTTATAACAAACAAACTCAATTTTTCTTCTCTGGAAAGAATTTTTATTTCTCTGTAACATTAATAGTTTTTATATTTGTTTTCACAAGAGCTTCCTGACTACTTTGGTAGCTAGACCAAAGGTGTTTAAACCTTGAAGTTATAACCCATCCTGGATTCCTGGAAATGTGGAGAGAGAGGTTATCACATAAAAACCTCACCTGATTTGCATCCTGAAAGCATTTTGAGTGTTTTCCTATGAATATATCACTCTGCTAATTTTGTCAAATATAACAGTCTTGCATGAAGAGAGGGATTAATGAGTTATAACCACTGTCTCTACTTGATCAGATGGGTGAGGTATCAGGTACAGATTTGACATAAGTAAATAAATGATGTTTTTGGCTGTAACTAAAGCTACTCATGGAAACTTGTAAATAAAAGTTAAAAGTAGCTGAACATACAGAAATACAATATCCCTTTTAAAAAAGATTAGCCAAATAAGCAATGAATAAACTGTATAGATTTAGAGTCCAGAAAAATATATTTTATGAAAATGTCACCAAAATTGCAAACAGTCTGTTGTTGTTTTTTGAAAAGGGATACTGCATCTTTAACACATGGAAACTTGAACATCACCCATTTTCTACTTACAGGTAGTAGGAGTAAGAATAGTAGCTCCTCCTGGCAAGCAAATCACAGACAGTGGAAAAAGAGAAGCAATGGTGAATGAAAAGCGTGACTCTGTCACATTCAATAAAGCAGAAAAATGTGCGTTAAAAATAAAGTAAAATAAAATAAATTCATGTTTCTTTGGTCTGCATTTCAATTTGCTCATGCATTGGTTAGATTTCTTTTGCCATGCAATTAGACAGATACGCAACAGAAAAATAAAACTTAAAATACAAATTTGGAAAAAAAATAACGTGCTGGCATTAATTTTATTGCCAAAAAAATTGAAAAATTAAATGGATTGTTACTTTCAACATGCAGTTAAGCATAAAATCATCCATTACCATCTAAATGTCAATGACAGATGGAACAGCTATGTATAGAACCTGTACAGTAAATAGGCTACCTTTTTTTAGATACAAAACATAAAGATCTATTAGGTTAATATATAATATATGAAGAATGACACCTAAATTTCTATAAGCAAGTCATTATGTCTTAATGGTATATAGGTACATACATACATTATGTGATTATACACATGTACCATATATTATATATACACAAATTATTTCTTCAGTAGATGTATGTGAACACAAACATTTACTGTATTGAAAATAATTTCAAATTTGGGGGTTTGGAAATATTAATGTATTCATGCTGCACATTTAAAATATAATGCATAACCAATGAAGAAATGGCATACACTTGGAAATAATTCAACAGCAATTAAATAAAAAAAATGACATTGCGTTTTGAAAGATGCAATATCCCTTTTCTTAGCCTAAAAAGTTACGTTATATACACCCTCAGCTGGAAAAGTGTACTAAACTGAATTCCAAACCATTTCTTTCCAAAACAACCAGAAATACATGGAACCTTTTCAAATCAACATGATAAATATACCTATGTATATTATTCGCAGTGAGGGATAAAGTCTTATTTGAGAAATAATTTCCCATAAAAATACAGATACGAGGCTAAAATAATTTGCTTGTCCATTATTTTTATTATAAATGTATTAAAAGGGACACTACATTATATATTGAAATTGTTTAGGTAAACTTGACAATATCCAAACTCATTAATATCTATGCTTTCATGTATGTATATAAACATACTTCTGAATACATCATACATGTACACTGCATATTATGTACACTACATATGTGTAAAAATCATTATAAAGTTGCTTAGGTAGATAAGAGGATTGAGTCATTTAGAGATAATAATAGGAGGTCATGTATTTAAATATGAAACTTCATCTACTGATAAAATCTCAACTCTTCCTAGCAAAGGAGGGGATAGTAGGAAGAGAAACAAAAGCCTTAGCCTGCTTTTTATCAAAAGACAATCGATTAAAGCAACATTATGAAAAATTATCAAACTTTAAACATTTTAATAGACAGGATCATTTATCCAACCATTCAAGATATGAACTGGAAAAAGAACAGTGTTATATTACACAATTTTAGAGTGCTGTCATAGCATTTTAACCCCAAAAAGGTCTGCTTAGTGTTAGTTTCAGTGTACTTTAGGAAGCTTAAGTTTTGATTTTTTCTGTTGTTCCTAAAACAGGGCCATGCATAAGGAGATCGAGATCTATCAATCCCAAATAAAAGTTTCCAAATACATAGCAAATAAATGAAACCATTAAGTTTAACCCAATTCTACTCGAGTGAGGACATAATCAGATGTCACTTCCATGTTCTCATATCCAGCCTAAAGTCACTGTAATAATTTTAATTGTGAAGTGATATTTAGTTAACTGTCTAGACAGTTTAGTTAACTCCCCAAAACTAAATTTAAACTAAATAGGGACATAAGATTTGAAGGTTGTAATAGATATTTTATTGGTCTTTAATGACAAACTTTTATTAATAAAATGCTTAGATCTTCTTGCCTCCCATATGATCTATTTTCCAATCACAGAGGTAGACAACAGCAAAAAGAGAAAGCACTATTGGGGAAAGCACATATGTAGCTAATTTAACACAAAACACTATAATGCATACCTAATATTTCTAATGCAGATGTGTCTTCTCCAACATATATATCTCCAGGGGATAATTGTAAAGAGGCAATACATTAAAATAAACTCTGATGGAATTGTTAAGACACATAGTATGAGTCTTATCTATAATGTCAATACTTTATTTCACATATAAAATAATAATAATAATATACTATATGATTTAATGTAATGTAAGCAACATCGATTATTATATTATTCATTATAACTCATAAATTAGACTTCCATACATACAATTGCTTTAGGATCATATTTTATGTGTAAAATTAAAAAAGAAAGTCCTCCCATATTGAAGCATTATCCAAAACACATGATTGGAAGTATCAGAGAGTTTTGTTGGTTTCTAAGAAAATGCCTCACAGATTAAGACATTTTATATATGGGAAAATGTTCAAATTATAAACAATTCTAAGAAATATTTTGAAATGTTTTTTTCAGCGGTATAATTTACAGAATAGAGTTTAGTTTAAATTCCAGGTCTTAACATCTTCATACAATTCCAGAAGATGGCGATGTTGGTTGATAGAGTATAAAAGACTAATGTTCAATTTAAAAAGACTTTGACCCCACTTTTAAATGCTGAAGTTTTTAGTCAGAATATTTAGCATACAATTTCGCTAAATAATGTTTATATTTTTTCTCATACCTTACTTGTAGCAAAGATACAGAAAAGTACAGGGTAAGAGTACAACAGAAGTCATAGACCATAGCCACATATCACAATAAATTCATACTATCATTCTTAATAAAGAATACTTCAAACTTAAGATAAAAAACCACATGTATCTTTGCCTTAAAATTAACTTGATGAAAAGAATATGCATAAGTTCAAAATTAAATTGTAAATAACCAATAAGGACTTTATTTTTTAAAAGTATGAGAAGTAGATGCTGACAACATTCTTAAAATTCAATTCTTCCTGTTATTGTTTCCAATTTAAGAGAGCTTGAGAAAAAAAAGGTGTTTGAAAACTAGAGACATAAATGGTGAGTGGGACAGGACAATATCAGGTCTTACCTCTTTTTTACAATTAATATGACAACTAGGAGTAGGAGGATGAACACCAAAATTCCAGCACTAATTCCTGCTATTTTCACCACTCTGTCTGTCTGCTTGGCTGGATCTGGAATCACTTCTGGTTCTTCTGTTGCTGCTGCTAAATGAATCAAAAAAATAAGTTACTGAAAGCAGCTAATTAATACAGAAAGGAAAACTACTCCCAGTCAAGAATTACTACAAAAAGACAACTTGTTTACTTTATTTTAATAATCTGAAAATAAAAATATAGAAGCATGCTAAAATACAGCATGAGGGAATTCGGTTAGATCTAAGGGAAAGCTTTCTGATTAAGGTTTTCAGAAATGCTAAAAAACGAAACAAAAGTCCAGAAAAAAACTACCCAAGCAAATGGTGAACTATTTTTCCTCAAATGTCCTCGAAAATCAGAATGTAAGGTTTTTGGCCAATGGTCCAACTAGAAAAAGACAGGGTTAGATATAGAGATTCATTTGCTTATCAGTTCATTCAGCAAACACGTCTTGACTCCCAACTCAGGATGCTGGGCTGGGTGTTTCAGGCAGTGTCAAAAGTATTGTCTGGGACACAAGGAGTTGAGTTAAACAATTTCCTAGTTTAAGGTGTAGAGGTGTGGGTTTATGCCTGGATATTTAAGAGTTTAGATGAATAGCTGGTTTCACAGAAGAAAAGCAAAATACATAAATCAAGGAATATTTCACAGTCCATTACCCAATGAAATCCAGATAATAACCTTGGGAAAAAGAACTTTGAGAAGATAAGATTTTAAAACAATTCTTTGTATCCCTCAAACCACACTCCCCTAATATATGCATAAAATTAAATGACAGGCTTTAATCAATTTAGAAGTTCTAGTAACTCTCTGAAGGCATTTTCCTTTTACCTCATTTACTGTGACAACTGGCAAGGAAAGTATTATCTATATTTTATAGATTTTTAAAAACTGAGCTTTAGAGAGATAAGGGTAGATTATAAACCGCTCAAGGACAGAGACAAAAATTGAATACAACTTCTATCTTCTAAAGCAGCATTCAATAAGAAGGCTTGTGAGACCAGAGCCCAGGTGATTCTTGGATCAGGAACATTTGGGAAACCACCTTAAAATACCCATTGTAGTGGGTTGCATTTGGATGCAAGAGATGTCGGCTGAAAGACCACTCATTTGAATCTCAAAATCTAGCAGCATCTCTTTCCAATGGACAATTTGCTAATTCCCCTCCTTTCTTCTTTAGCCTCTCTTTATTAATTTCTTTAGTTCCCCACCCCTTCTCTTCCCCCTGCCCCATTTCTGTATAGCTAAATATCTGCTTCAGTTTTCCCACCAGCCCGTTTCTCCCAAAAGAAGACAGATACAAGGTTGACAACTTTTAATTTTTCCAAGAAAGAAACTTAAAAAAAAAAAAATTCTAATATCAACCTCAATGAAACTTTAAAAAAAACAAATTTGTCTAATATTAACCTCGTTTGATAAAAGAAATGGTAGCTTACAGCTGAAGTAGGAAATATATGGTTTGAAAAAAAGTGTTAGTGAGAAAATAGTTAACTTTATTTAAAACTTCACTAAATTGTCCTAATTTATCTTATTTCAATTGGATAGGATCAAACTTCTCCATGGACCAATGCTTGCTAACCATTATTCTCAAGTAGGAAAAGAAAGCTTTCAGCTTGTTTCTTCTTGGAAGTAAAGGGACATCTCTCTAACTTGATATTCCAGACTTCAGGGAATTTCCAATCTCATAATGATGAAAAGAGGTGGTTCAATGCTTATTACATTTCAAACTACACATTATGGATCAATTCATCAAAATATTCATTAAAACACTGGAGACCTCCTCCTCCCCAAGGGTAACTTTAGAAGTACATACATATATAAATTTTAAAGTATACAAATATATAGTTTGGAAATACTGCAAACAGGTGGAGCATATTCCAAAGTTGGATATGAATTTTAAAACAATGTATTTATTATTTGCAATTCTCAAATTAGATGGATTTGACACAGTTACTGATTAAAATAGGAAGTGAACCAGAATGACTGAAGTAGAACTGCTAAAAAAAAAATTTAGTCCATGTAACATCATTATTTACTAACTAAAGCTTACAATCATCAGGTAGGTTCTATGTTATATTTGGCTTTTGTAGGGTAATGATAAGGATCCCTTTGTGATTTTATGACATAGATATCTCACTTAAGAATTAAATATTTCCAAAACTCCCTAGAAAATCAGTTCTTGTTCAATGACGCCAATATTTTTCACACACATTTTAAATTCAACATAACACATGCTATGGGAAAATTTTCTAAAGACATTATGTCATAACTAACATATGTTATATTGTATAAGAATCTTCAGAACTGCTGAATCTCACCAGAAGCAGATACCTTTATAATGTTTACAGAGGCAAATGAAGACTATCATGAGAAAATCTAAACAGGCAGCCTTAAAACTACCTGGGTTTAGTAAGCAACCAACAAAACTGACATGATGGTGATGGGTAAATAATTTCAAATTCAGAAGATGAAGAATTTTTTAAAAGTCTTATTACATACTATAGATTTGTTGATGATATATCTAAACATATTTCCAGAACTGAAAATCCAAATCTAAAAGTAAATTTTTGTATCAAGATACTCATAATATTACCAATGAATTCAGGGTGCAAAGTAGTAAGACTTTTATCATCTATTAAGAAAATTAGTGTTATTACTTTAAAGTCATAATCTATATGTCTTTGATAAAGACTGGACTTCAATGAATAAATATCAGAAGGTTAAAAAAAACAAACACCCTGAGCACCAAGTTCATGTATTTGGTTTGGGTAAGGGTGCTTGTCGGTCATGATTTCAGCCGTTGTTCATCAACACTCCATCATAATTATTAAAATTAAGTATAGATGGTTAATCATATTTTATAACTACATGTGATTTGGTGGTTGTTTTCACTTGATTGTGAATCCTCCTCAAGGACTTTAGCTGTGACATTTATTATTATTGAAACTATTTTTAAGACCAAGTCTGAAGAAATTTATTACTTTAGACACTTTAATAATATATTTTTCTAAGTTCCTGACCTATTAGAACAAAGGAACATAAATACCCTATTTAAAGTCATCCAAGCTTAGAAGATTCATTAATGGAAACACAAGCTATAGCCCCAAGTGAGCATTTTCTACTTTCTGGAAAGAGTGCAAAAAGCTGTTACAGTGACTGTATCCCTGAGCCCCGTTTACAATTCATGCACATGCCCAAAGACGATGTGGAGCACTCTTTACTGAGATGCTTCCCTTTGCCATAAATCTTCACCTATTTTTAATCTGCCAAAGGACATCCTAAG
The DNA here is from genome assembly GCF_015220235.1 of Choloepus didactylus. NCBI lineage: Eukaryota > Metazoa > Chordata > Mammalia > Pilosa > Megalonychidae > Choloepus > Choloepus didactylus. The sequence continues at coordinate 20,102,344 of NC_051313.1, read as the reverse complement.
AATCTCTACTGTCCTGAAACCAAGAGACAGTGGGAAAACTAATGCAGTATTTCATCTTTACCAAGCAAATTTACGAGATGTATATTTTTTGACAAAAATAGTTAAAGTTACTATGAATTGTGTTCTTGCCCCCACTTTTTAACAATTAAATAATTTTAAAATAAAATTTGACATTTAAAATAAATAATTTTATTTTAAGTCACACACTCAAATTTACCTACAAAGTTAAAATTATTCTATTTGTTGGGATCATACTAATTCATCCTTCCACTTTCATGATGGATATTAGAGACAGAAGCCTCTAAGTACCATGTATTAGTTGATCTTATAGCTGTTTGAGATACATCATCCTCTTGCAAATTCCACAATCTTCCAGGTATTTCACTAATGTTTTTGTCCTTTCTTAATTATAATTCTGGAAAACTGCTCACATTCACTTCCTAATCATACCTCAAAATCCCACAATCAGGTTTCTATCCCCCAAACCCGCCAAACTAATGACTTCCTAGTTGCTGCATCCAATGTGCAATTTTCTCATTTCTTTGTGACCTCTTAATGGCATTTGGCATTGCTGTCTGCTGCTTCTTTCTTATAACACTTTTTTCCTAGGACTTCCATGACTCTGCCATTTTTTTGGTTTTCTTAATTCTGGCACCCTTTGCAGAATTCCCTTATGAGTCCCTCCTTTTTTGCCCATCCCTTAAAAATAGGTGTTCCTTTGAATTCCTCAGGGACCTCAGCCTCTTCACTTGGTTTCCCATGCTTTCCGAATTCACTTCATTTCCATTGCTCATTTAGCATCTATGCCAATGGCTCTCAAAACTGTGTATCTCTAACCACGGGCCCCAACCTGAACTTCTGACCCACGCAGTCAGTCATCTTATTACTGCATATCTTCACTTCCATGTATGATAGTTGTGTTAAACACACCAGTTCCTCCTTCTAGTGCATGACCTCCCTTTCAGTAAATGGTACAACTATCCTCACAGTTGTTGAAGCCAGAAACCTGGGCATCATTCTTGAATCCTCCTCTTCCTCATCTATAGGATTATCATATAATTTATTAACCAGTTGGGATGCTTTTGAAAGTGAGAGGAGATAGTTTTATGAATGAGACGGCAACAAAACAAAACCAGAACTGTTCTGGGCAAACTGGGATATAGTGTGCTGCTTTGGAGCTGTTATGCACCCCACAAAAGGCAATGTTCTCTTAATCCATCCCTGTGGGGGCAGACTCATTGTGGGTGGGACCTTCTGGTTCAACTGAGATGTGATCAAGCCCATTCTGGGTGGGTCTTAATCCCTTTATGAGAATGAGAGAAAATGCCCAGAGACATTTTGGAGGGAGCCACTGAAACCAGAATCCAGGAGAGAAGGACCAGCCAACGTTGCCATGTGCCTTCCCATGTGACAGAGGAACCCCAGATGCCAGCAGCCTTTCTTCAGAGAAGGCATCCTCCTGTTGATGCCCTAACTTGGACATTTTCATGAACTTAGAACTTAAATTTGTAACCTAATAAAACTGCATTGAAAAAGCCAACCCATTTCTGGTAGATTGCATTTCGGCAGTTTTAGCAAACTGAAACATAGAGTCACTTTATTTTTCTTTCTCATACAATAGTTACTAAGTATCACTATTCCCTAATTATCTTACCTTCTGTTTTCTGTCTTCACCACTATTACCTTGACTCACATCATCACTGTCTCTCACTCAGATTACACAGATCTGCAAATCTTGCCTCACTGACTGAGCTCTTTGACTGTTCTGCATCAAAATCCACCTTGTAGCACATATTTCCAAGACTTCAATCTTACTATATCACTCCATTGATTAAAACCCTCCAATGACTACCCACTGCTGCAAAGATAAAGTCCATGAAAGCAGGGACATGTTTATTTGGTTCACCATGGTATTTTAGTAAGACCTGGCAATGAACGTGCACACAAGAAGTATTAGTTGAATAAATGAAAGAATAACACTAAGCCTGCTTACAGCAGATTGTGCTGGCATATAGAAAATCAGTTGCCTTGTTAACAACCACACTGACATATTTGATCAGGCACTTATCTAACACCAAAACAAAATGCAAGGAAATTCCAGTGTCATGGAAAGTAACATGGATTGGACATCAGCAAGATCCAGTTTTAATTCTTAGCTCCTTCCCTTATTTGTTGTGTGGCAGTAAGTAAGTTTGCATCTCTCAGAGTCAATAATTTCATCTATAATATAAGAACAATAACAATACCTACATTACGTAGCTTTTATGAACAGTGAAACACTAGTGATGGTAGAAGTAGTGTAAGTATTTGTAGATGCTGCCATACTGTGTAATCATGACCTAGATGTTAGCCTTTTGGGTCCATCATATAAAATAAAAAAATTATGAATAAGAGAACTGATAATACTGAAAATCAGCTTTAAAAAAAACCTCAGCGATCTATTGCATAAATTTATAATGACAGGTTTTATAAAGTACATATTATTAATTAAACAGTCTGTCAAGTGCATGTCCAGGCCTTATGGGAATCTTGAAATACGTATTATTTATATAAATAATCCTTTGAAGTCATTTTGCTTCATCATGTCATATGATCTAATGAAACTTGTCCAGGCTTAGATTGTGGACAATAGAAAATAGAGTCTATCAGAGGTGCTGCATGGACAGCATTTTATTGGTGAAAAAAGAAAACCTCTAGATGCCACACATTTTGCTTTAAGGGTAGTTGGAAAAAAATTTAGTCGTGCTTGATAAAGATATGGACATCACCTGAAAATTTCTCATGTGGAACATAATAGAGCAGAAGTCTATCAAGACTTTAAAGAACAATATTTTTAATATTACAAATATTTAAAAGTAATTTTAATACTGCTTAAGGCATCTACTTTCAGAATTAGAGTCTCAAAATTTGTTTTTGTTTTAAAATTATAGTTCAAAATGTTATATAAAGTTCCAAAGAAAAGATAGAAATACTTTAGTAAGAGCCATAAAAATGTTTCAGGTTTGTGCTTGGTAAAAAATATGTGAAATACTATTTTGCTTTATAGTAACTTAATTAAGGGCAAGTATTTTATTTTACGTATGAATTTTTCATTCAGTTTCTCATTCATTTAAATCCATTCAATTGGGTAAAATAGAACCTTAGGTTGCTCACTTACTTCTTTAACCCAGTAGAATCTATCTCCTAAGTTGTCTATGAAATTGTCTTTAACTCTCCATTCTAACTTTCACTGCCTTAGGTCAAGACTCAGTTATCTTGCTTTTTTACTAAACTCTCCTGCTTCCCATATCAATCCTCAGATTTATCCTATATATTGCTATGAGGATACGTTTTCTAAAATGCAAATGTGATGAAGTGATTCTTTCAATTGATTTCCGTGCAAGACTAAAAGGTAAAAGTTCTTGGAATGACATATAATGTCATTCAAAATCAGGCTCCAAATAAAGCATTCAACCACATCTACAAACCATTCCTTTAGGGTAATCCATATCTTAATCTTTTAAAATCATCCACTTTTTTTCCAAATACTCAAATACTCCAGGCTCTGTTTGCAAGGTTAGGCAAACTAAGGCCCGTGGGTCAAAATCCCAGCCCATTTTTATTGAAACAAGGGTTGAAATATTCAGCTTTTACAAGATGACAAATTGTTACCAATTTACAAACACATCATTAAATATCCATTTAAAGTGCACATATATTAATACTTTGCATTATCAAACTTCATAATTTTTGTCAATTTGGTGGTAGAAAATGATATCTAATATGTATTTGATTACTTATGAAATAATTCTTCGTAATACTTGTTTGAAATATAAGTATTCCTGCTTCTTCTCTGAAATGTTCAGTGTACAACTTAGAACAATTTTTCTATTTCTTAAATCTTTTTCTTTTTGGTTTGTAGAAATATTTTATATGTGTTACATATTTTTTGTTAGTTGTACATGCTGCAAAAATCTTCTATTGTGTGGCTTTTCTTTTCAGTTTATTTACAGTATCTTGATGATTAAAAATTATTAATTTTAATGAAGTCAAATATATCAATCAGTCTTTATTCATTAGTGCTTTTTGCCCTTTCCCAATTGGAATTCGTAAAAAAAAATTCTTTTTTCTCCGAAGTTTTAAAACTTCACCTTTCGTTTTTAATTATGGATGTACGGGTAATTGCTTTTATGTGCATGATGTATAGTGGGAACATGCTTCAGTTGTTTTTTCCATGTAGATATCCTGTTATCACAGGACAATTTTTGAATTCATCCCATGATCTACAAAGCCATTTTTATCCTATACCAAACTTACATAAATTCATGAGTCAGTTTCTGGGTTTTCCATTATTTTCTGAGTCAACATATCTATCACGGGTGCACATCAAGTTTTAATTACTATAACTCTATAACAATGTGTGATATATGACAAGCATGTTCCTCTGCCTATTTCTTTCTCTTGAGCATCTTGGTTCTTCTCCACCTTTGGTCTGGATAATTTCTCCAGATCTTGATGAAGTACTTCTTCATTTCTATCAAATCTGCTATTTAATCCATCTAAGTGCTAATTTTTTTTTTATTTTAATAAATATGCTTTTCCTTCCAAGAAGATCCATTTGGTTCTTTGCAAATGGTTCTTTATTTACTTACTCCTGACAGCATCTCACGGTTTGATAATTTTTGTAATTTGCACTTGATTTCTTTAAATATCTTGTACACAGCTACTTTGTGTTTTCTACTTCACAATTCCAGTACTTGCAGTCCTTTGAGGATTAAAAACTGTTAGTTTGCTGATATTACATAACAGTAAATTACTTTCATAAATGCTTTTTGACCTGTGATTGTAAGTTAATTGTTCTATGTTAGTCTGTGGGACTCTTGCATCTGCTTCTGCCAGTAGCCAGGAGGCACCACAGAATCCAGCCCACCTCTGAACCCCTCAGGAGTGCCAACTCCATATGGGTGTCTCAAGTGAGGCAAACCCCTCAATAAAAGCCCAAAGATCAATATCTCTAAAGAATCGTCACCAAACAAGACAGAGAATATCTCTGCTCTAATATGTTTGTATCTCTGTGGTGGGAAACAGATCATACACAAGTGAACAAACATCATCTGATATTGAGATATACTATACCAAGAATTAACCTAGGGTGATGAGACAGAGAGCTTTGGTGACTACTCCTGATTTGGTGGCAAGGGAAGAAGTTTCTGAGGAAGACATGGAGTGGATGGTGCCTTAGTTTGCCAGGGTTTCTACAGATATCACAAACCGTTTGCCTTAAATAACAGGAATTCATTGTTTCACAGTTTGGAAGCCGGAAAGTTCAAAATCAAAGCACTGGCAGGCCATGCGTTCTTCAAAGTCTGTAGTGTCCTGGGGATGAAGTGTTGGCAGCCCATAACTGAATCTCGGTCTCTGTCACATGGCCGTCTGCCTCCTTCTGTCTCCTCCTATGACTTGTGCTGACTGATTGCATCCAACTCTCCTCTGGTTCTAAAGACTTCAGTCATACTGGATTAGACCATCTTGATTCAACTAGGCCTCATCCAAGTAGGATCTTCCAAGATCCTATTTACAAATAAGTCCATACTCAAGAGGATAGGGGGTCATGAGTTAAACACATCTTTGTGGGAGACGTGATTCAATCACCACAGCTGGTGTGGCTACTTACTGCCATGAGCAATAGTTTACCACAGCAATAGCAAAAAGGCTTTGAAGGTCTTTCGACTATTTTACTTTGCACGGGCTGCCATCACAAAGTACTAAAAACTGGATGGCTTAAAACATCAGAAGTTTATAGTCTCTCAGTTCTGGAGGCTGGAAGTCCAAAATTAAGATGCTGGAAGGGACATGCTTCAATCTAAGTCTGTAGTGAAGAGTGTGCTCTGAGCTCTTCTAGCTTCTATTCCCTGGGATTCTCCCCACTGTCTCTGTCTGTGCCCCGATTATCTTTTCTTATAGGAACACCAATTCCTGGGTTAGGGCCCCACCCGAATTCAGTTTGGCCTCATTTTAACTAACCACATCTTCAAAGATCTTCTTTCCAATTAGGTTCATATTCACAGGCCTGGGGGTGAGAACTTGAACATGTCTTCTGTGGGACATGTTTCAACCCAAAATATCTGTGTATGCAGCTTGATGGTGAGTTCAGAGATTATGGAGATGTCTAGTTGATGAAAAATAAGATTTTTTTCACTAGAGTAATAAAAGGAATCAGACAATAATATTAGAGTGGAATTGAAAATTAATTTGGGGAAGTCAAAGAATAAGAAGCCAAGTAATATAATGCCTTCATCCAGGTGAATAATGCACTGGTGCACATTTATGCCCAATGGTACAAGAAGGGGAAAGGACAGCATAAATGATAAGAGACTATGCCTTCCACATGCTGAATATTAGGTGTGTGGCATTCAAGCAGTAATGGCTTATTAAGAGTAAAATAGGTTGAATTGAAGATTACTGAGAAATAAGAGGATTAAGCTAAAACAAATGGTGTTGGAAGATGTATAGACATGCTATTTATCCCAAAGTAGACTACTGGACAACTAAATTTTAATCTTAAAGTGAAATATTTGTGGAATGATAAATGTATATATCTGGAGATTTTAGGGGAAAAGAGTTTCACGATAATTCTGATTTTTTTCCTTCCACAAACTACAGGATTAGAAGTCTTTCTTTTTCAGGGACAAATAATATGGAATATTAAGTCTTTCTTTTTCAGGGACAAATAATATGGAATATTAAAAGCACTGCAAGTAATTAAAAGGCAAATGCATTTGACATTTTTGTTGGCACAGAACTCAGAATACCAGATCTGGGCCACTCAACTAAACATACCATTCAAAGCACAAATCATTAAAAAACAAAAACAAAACAAACAAACAAAAAAATAAAAAAAAAAAATTGTATGTAATAAAATTTAAAATAGAGAAATATAAATAAAACAAAACCTTCAATAGTGTTAAAATTAAAGGATGAGATGTGATCTAAAATAAAAAAAATTACCTACTTCTAAATCTCTTTTCACTTTCCTTACTTGTAAAATGAGAGGTTAGAACTAGCTGATTTTGGGGCTGCTTTTAGCTATGAATCCTATTTTCATTTTCAGCAGATTATTTTCCATCAAGGCTTAGCTAATTCATTAATCTGGCATATCTCAGGAGAGCACACAACATGTTTTAAATCATATTAATAGAGACTGCACTGCAATTTTCACAGGTGTTTACCAAATTAGAGACTGCTTTAATATTGGACAAAGAGCCAGATTAAAAAATGATTTTGAGTCCCAGCTTCTCCAAGATAATTTAGTATCAAGTACAAATTATTAATAAATGTTTTGGAATTTGAGATTGGTTTTTAATCTTAAATTATCTTTTGGCCTTGAGTGTGTTGGTAGGAGCCATATTTAATACTGATGTCAAATGGCTCCTTTGTAAATGATTCTTTATAGTACAAAATTATCTGAGCACTGGCTGCATTTGCAAATTTCTACTATTCAAAATATCTAACAAAACTTTATATCCATGATACTTCAAGTTACTACATTTTGTCCATCCCCAGATAATGAACATTTTACATGCAACTCTCTCCCCTTGTTCCTAGTTATCTAATTAGGACCCTTTCATTAAGAAAGTTCCTTCTCCTCCATGAAGCCTTCCCCAGTGCTTCTGTCTTCTGAATTCCTATGCATTTATTGGATCTATTTCTTATTTGTACTTTGAATCACTGCCTTGGAGAGTTAGTGTGGAGCTGCAGGAGGAGCAGGAGTTTTGAGGTCACTATTCACTGATTATTCAGTGAATTAGTTTCCTTGGTATTCCATGGCTTACAGCCTCTGCCTCCATCTTCACATGGCCTTCTATTTCAATGTCTCTCTCCTCTTCTTATAAGGATTCCAGTCATAATCAGGTTAGGGACCACCCTGATTCAGCATGACATCATCTTAACTTGTTTACATCTGCAAAAACCTGACTTCCAAATAAGGCCACATTCATAAGTACCAGGGGTTAGAACATTTTTGGGGTGGGGGAGGCACAGTTAAACCCATAACATGTGGACTTAGGGAAATTACATAACTTACCTGAATCTCAGTTTTTTTCATCTATAAATTGGGGCAGTAATATTCTTTCAGATGTATTCTAAGGATTCAATGAGATAAAGTTGAATAAAGCTCATAAAGGTTTGTTCCCTTGTGTGTGTCTTCCATGGCTTTCTTCCTTGAGGACATACATATGTGAGCATCTCTAATTTCTAGCAGAGTGGGGACTCAGTGAATATTTGATCCCCAAAGTCCCACATGTTAGATTTAACCACCAACAGTCTGCAGGCCATTGTTTGAGGCACAGTTTCACAGTGCAAATGCAAATAGGCTAATTAACCTTTGGCTTAGTATTCCAAAAGCTAACAGAACTGGCATAAATTCACTCTCAGAAGAAATTAAGTGTTTGTCAGTGGTACATTTGGTTCTTTGATATTTTGAGCAATATCCTTTTCTCCTATATCCCTATTTCAGATTCTATTGTGACCATTTTCTTTTTTTAACACCTTGAGGGTTTTTGTTTGTCTTGCCTTTCTGCCACTGCATTTTTCGGTTTCTTTCTTTTCTTAAAATCTATCTCTCAGCAGTCTTCAAACAAGTAGCTTCATTTTTCTTTGACCTTTAGGATATTTGTTCTTTCAATTATCTCCTAACTCACTGAATCCACTGTTCACATTCTTCTTTGATTTACTGTTTTGAATACCTGAAAGCTGGTTTCTGAGCATCTCACGCCAAATGAGTTATGCAGCTGTCAAAGACTCTTAGCTTGAGGAGAAGGGAAATGTGCCTTTATTCTGAAGCAGTTTGAGGCCCTCTCCCCGGGTCACCAACTCACCCTGCATGCTGGGGGTCCTCAGTAGTCCCTGGAAGAGACACCCCTCCTTGGTGATGCCCATCAACTCCTCTTCCATTAGCCTCAAAGTGAACACTCCCTTATCCATGGGCTTCACTGAGCCTTACATTTCACAGCTTTAGTTTGCTAAGGCAGACAGATTCCAGAAATGGGCTGCCTTTTACAATGGGGACTCATTAACTTACAAATTTACAGTTCTGAAGCCATGAAAATATCCAAATCAGGACATTAACAGGACAATACCTTCTTCCTGAAGGAAGGCTGCTATTGATCTGGGGCTCCTCTGTCACATGGGAAGCACACAGTGGTGTCTGCTGGTCCTTCTCTTCTCTCCTGCCTGCTCCATCTGTAGCTTTCCTTCTGGTTTCTGTGTGTCCTCTCTCAGCTTTTGTCTCTCTTAGCTTTTACAGGTTTTTTGATTGTTTGTTTCTGTTTCTTCTCTCTGTCTTTTATCATCTTATAAAGGACTCTAGTAAGTTGAGGTGGGTCACATCTCAATTTAAGATCCTGCTCACCAAAAGACACTACTTACAATGGGTCCACCCCCACAGAAATGGGTTAAAGAACATGATCTTTTCTGGGGTACATACAGCTTCAAACCATCACACATGGGTGTATTTCTTTTTCAAACTCCCTTCTCCATATGTTTATATATTTGTGACTATAAAACTAAGCTTTTTAAAGAAACATTGTGCTCTTCTACAAGGTTCACACATACTTGGTAGATCAGGGGTGGATCCTGCCTAAACTTAGCTGCTTGGGGTCATTGAATAAACCAAACTTCTCTTACACAGAGATTAAAAACTTAACTGATAAAATTCCACCCTCAACACATTTTCCCTGTCTAGAAAATATTGAACATTTTCTCTGGTCTGCATTGAGCTGAGCTGTGAGACCTGAAGAAGCAAGGAAGGGGACAAAAGAAGGGTTAAACCAAAGGCTAAAATCTGAAAAACAAAAAACAAAAAAAACAAGTATGATCTGAGAAACAGAGACCCAAAAAGACATTCAATAAGTTGTTACTAATAATGTCACATATGAATATTCACTATTATTCCAAAATTCTTAGCTGGAGGCTGATTTCTAACTACTTCAAAAAGAAGCAAGCTGAAGTTACAAGTGAAGAATCAGATGAAAGAAATCACTGGCTCGACTATTTTTTTTTAATCAGTCTTTGCAACATAATACTTCCTTCAATTTTGAAAGAATAAGGATGAGTCTTTATTCTAATTCTTTAATTTCCTTCTCTTCAACTTCTCTTCCTTTCTTTCCTCTAGGCTAAGTACACATTGTTTGCTCCGTATTTCCTTTTCTGTATCATATCAGATCTGTGATTTGTCTCCCAACAATCTACTCTGGTTTCTGCAGAAAATAAGAACAGCAGTGTGGAGAGGTGACTCACTTGAGCCCCTTCCCTCACCTGCACACCCAGCTGCATTTATGGAGGGATAAACTTGCAAAATTCTACCTATCCCTCTCTCATCAGAAATCAGACCCAGAATCTAAGGAATTCAATCCAAATTGGCACAGGAAAGCCGACCTTGTCCCTCTCTGATAGCAAAATGAATGAGCACTGGCAACTAGTGTGATTTCTCTTGTGAACAGGCTGGAGCCAGGTGGCGTGAACAAGAGCCCAATGTTTCTTTGCACAATAATGGGCATGATTACCTGCTAAGGGGGCAGGGAGAATGAGCACCATTTTACTAAATGGTGAGGCCTAAACCATGCTGATGAGAAAAAGATCCTATCCTGGGTTTAGACTGCATTGCATTCAGGGAAAACAAAATTACTCTCATCTTTGCAAGGTGTCTGTATATCACAGGGGATTGAGTAAAGGGAACCAACCACAACACGACTCTCCCTGGAAAGGAAACTGTGCTGGAATTAGGGTGCCTATAGGCATGATACTATCACCAACCTCAATTTACCTTCTTGACATCCTCTAACCTGCCCCACAGACCTGAGGAGATGGGACATCTGACTGATGCCTGAGGGTTTCAGTTTGCAGCAGGAGAGAAGGATCTCAAGTGTGACACATTCTTCTGTGGGGACATCCCATGGTTTCTGAAGAAGTGACCGTCTGCTGAGCAGGGGCTGAGCAGGGGAGCCCTGAGAAGGGAGGCATGGGGAAGAATGGAGGGAGCATCCCTAAAAGAAAACCCTCATGGAACGTCCAGGTGTAGAAGGATGCTTTTCAAGCATAGAAACTAGACTCATAGTCTGCTAAAATTCCCCTCTTTATTCCTTCTTCATTATTACATATTTCTACAGTCTTCCTTCAGAGCAAGACCAAGGATAACTATGTTGGGGTTTCAAGTGTCTGGTCTGCTGGGAGAAAATGGGGTGGGTAGGTTTCTGGGGAAGGATGCCCTGACCTGCTCCATTTTCATGGACTTGGAAAGTCACCTGGCTCTTTAAGTAGATCATCAAACCATAATCTTATGAATCTTCTTGTTTACCAGAAACATTTTAAGGAAAAAAGAAAAAGCCATGGCTCTCTTGTATGTTTGCATTTACAAATTTATAAATTCAGTATCGGGATAAAAAAAATTTCAATATTTTCTTAGGGTATAAAACCAGAACTGCATTTTTACTAATTTCTGAAAATTACCAGAATTTACTAGAGAATTTATAGAGAAACCCTAGGAAGGACACCACAATGGTAGTTAATGTTTTTGATTGCTCTGAGTGAAGAGATCTACTCTAGCCAGAAAGAGATTGACTCTAGACAGGCTGCCCGGCCAGATCAGTGTTCCAGCTAAGAAATGAGCTTTCATCTGGAAACGTGTGGTCACTGCTCTCCTGGGACTACCTGTGGAGCTAACAGTGATGCTGAAACCAGCACTAATCCTTAGATAACTTCAGAGAACCTCAGACTCCACCACTCTTTTTATGATGTAAAAGCTCTTCCCTCCATGAACTAACTTTCCTGAAGTCAAATGTTAACCATTAAACGTCTTGAAACCGGACTCACAGTCTAAGCTCCTCCTAACTTTCTCCATTCTCCTTCAGCTAGACCTGGTGTTGTCACCTTCCCTGTTCCCCCTTCCTATTCATCACTGAATTCGTCCCTAGCATTTGCCTTATTTTGCTGCGGTTTCCCATTAAAACTCTACTGGGTAGTACTTTGTTGAAAAAGTATAATAAAAAAATAACTTCTTATCTAGTATATTTTAAAACAGAACTATTTGATCTCTGGTTTTTAACTTAAAGAACATCTCTAGGGAAATTGGTCTTTGCCTACTAATATTTTTCTTCAATATGCAGTTCAAAGCTACTTAAATATTCCAAGTCATAACAGTGACTCAATCCTTTAAGCACATAACATTTTAACCTATAGGAACACACTAAAATAATCCCTTGTGAGAGCTGTATAAACATCTGTACAAATCATATCCCCTCATATCACCATGTACTCTAGTAAATGAAAGTCTATTCTAAGCACATGACCACAACCACTTGCATGATAACAGATGATGCTCTCAATACAAGATTATGTTGCTATGGCATTAGCAAATCATGATCTTACGTTCTGAATCTTCTTGTTTACCAGGAATGTTTTCAATAATTCCCTATTATATGCTTGCATTTGCAATTAATGTACAAATTCAGTATCAGGTATGAGAATTAAAAATTTAATAGTTTTGCAGTGTTCAAAAGCAGAACTACATTTTATCTAATCTCTGATAATTACCAGAATTTATCAGTAGACTTTGCAGCATCAGCACTACATTTTTGCAATTCATTAATATGTACCAACAGAATTAGTATGATAGAATAAAATGTAAACAGCAATATTTACCTTTCCAACTAAGGTCACACATAAGTGTTAATTTACTTTGCAGTAATAAGTACATCTTTGACATGTGAAGTAAATCTACAAAGCAGAAGGAATTTGTCAGTCCTTTTAAATTACATTATCTAGAGCTATTTCTGAATCCCCAACACACAGTGAAACAGTTTTGCATTCTGCACGTATGAATTTGGCTGACAACAAGATTTGCATAAGACACTCTCTCCCTATGAGGCCAAGTTTTGTTTTTCTTTCATTAATTTCTATGAATTCATATTCCAAAGTCTCTAATTCAAACAGATTGTTTTCTCCAACTTTTGTTATATCAAAGTTATTTAAGCTGAACCTCAAAGGAGACAATGTGTTCTTATAAATCTTTTGCTAAATTATTCTACTTTATAGAGGAAGAATGAGTAAACACATTTAAATGAAGATTAAAAAAAACAATGGTTTCTAGATTAGAAAACCCTGGATCTATCACTTCCCAAATAAGATAAACAGCTGCACTGCAGAGAAAAGGTCATAAAACAATATTCTATCTATATATTAATTTCCTATGGCTGCAATAAAAAAATGCCAGAAACTTGGTGGCTTAAAACCACAAGTATTTATTGCCTTATAGTTCTGGGGACCAGAAGTCCGATACTATCAAACAGATGGCAGTTCTATCAATTGAGATAGGGAAGAGGAGCAGGTTTGGGGACAGAGATGATTTGCAAGCCAGCCTGGTTTAGAACTTGATCGCATCCACGGTGATATCTTACAGAGAGAGCACAAGGAAGAGGAGAAGGTGCCCAGAACCAAGCTCTGAGAAACTCGAAAGGAGGAGGGAGAACTGGTAAAAGATACTAGAAATTGTGGACAGAGAAATGAAAAACAAACATGAGGCAGTACAGAGTCACAGAAGGAGCCAAAGAAAACAAAACTCTTGATTTAGTCTTATTCTAAGTTAGGATAAACAGAAGAATCTACTCCAAAGATCGCAGATTAGAAAAGTAGAGGGCAAAGAACATGCAAGTATTTTTACTTGGATATTTTTAAATTGCACAGAAGATTTAGTTGTTTAATTATTTTAACTCTTATGCACAGGATAAATAAGTTACTGAGGATGATGCAACTAAAGCCTGTAATAGAGAGCAACTAGTGAGTGACATGGATGGTTATTTTGGGCAAAGTTGAAAAACAAGTGATAAATTATTAATAGTTCTCTAGAAGTTTATGGGCCATGGAAATTTTATCTTCATATTTACTTTGGTATTATAATGATGAAAATCACATTATGATATCCTTGGATTTATAAAAGAGCTCCCTTTTAAATATCTTAGAATAGGCCCATGGGCTTGTTTTTCTGTTGTTGCAACAGCTGAGGGATCGAGTATAACACTATTTTATGATCAGAGGCAGCAGGAAAAATTTGATTCAGGAAAACCTGCTGTGTGATCTTGGGCAAGTTACTCTGTTTTTGAGACCTAGTTTTCTCAACTTTAAAATGAGATAAATAATTCCTACTTTCCAGGTTTGTTCTGAAGATTACAGAATATGTATATATATATATATACTTGAAGAAGTACCTGGAAATGCTTGGCACAGAGCAGGAACTTAATATTGGTATTATTGTTACGGAATAAGAAGTTATTGGCATACAACACATTATATACTTGGCAAGATTAAAAAAAAATCGAAAAATATAATAAGCATTCTTTTTGAGTACTGTGTCTCTGGCAATAGTTTTCTTCTTTTTTTAAATGAAAGAGGGATTCAGTAGTAGATGATGTGGTTACTATTAATTTTATATCACTTTCATTGCCACAGCTAACAGCAGAACATACCATCACACTGAAATTGTGGCTGACACTACACTCTAACCAGTCTCCCACTTTACTCATTTGCTTCATATTCATTAATTCATTTAATAAATACTTGTGAGCAATTGCTGTGTTAGCTGTTGGGTGTGGGTGCAATTCAGACACAAGCCCTACTTTCATGGAGCTGCAGCCAGATGGGGAGACCAATATTAAAAAAATAATAATTATAACTGAGTTCAGAGCTTCATGGGAAAAAAAGAAAACAACAAAAACAAAACAATTTACTCCTCTTTTAGCCCTGACTTACATTTTATGTGCCCAGAGAACTTTTGGCTTCTTGATGGAACTCACCACTTATCTCAAAATTTGCAACAATCACATGTTTAGTCTCATTAGTGAACACAGACAACAGATGCTGTCACCAGCCAGAGAATAAAAGACCAATTAGCAGGTGATGACTGAAGCATTTTCACTTACTCGTCATTTATTGCAACAATGCATACATCATCTCCTTTAAAAGAAGACTCCCCTAGTGTATTTCTCATTAGACAGAAATGTCTATCTAGCAGACAAATGATTATTATTTGGTCATCCATTAATTCATGGAAGAAACGTGTATGGCAGGCAATAATGTATGTCAGACAGTGGAGTTAGCAAATGAAGGTGAATAAGACAGCCCTTGCCTTCATGGAGTTCAAAGTGTCTTTCAAAAATTGGGTGTTTGAAAACCAAAGTGACCTACTCTTTCTTACTCACAGGGATGACCATGCAAGAACTCCATAAATGCCAAGTTCTGGCAATGCCCCAATCAAGATGGTGTAGCGAGATATTTTAGGGCTCTGTCTCCCAACAGCAGCTTTGGACAAGCAGCAAGAACTTGCAGAAAAATCTTTCTCATAGCTCTAGAAAGCAGTTAAAAGATTGTAGTAACGAACTGAGTGCCAAATCAAGAAAACGCTACTTAAATGAGATAGAATCTTATGGCCCCCTGGTGGGCCACTTCTCCAACCCCACTGAGTTGACAAGGAGGTCGCCCATACTCCCAGTGTGGATCCCTGCTTCCAGTGCTGGGGGGAGCGGAGCAGCCCTCATGCACATACTGGGAGCTTGCATGTCCGACCTAATCAGCCTGGTGGTGACCTGAAGGCCTCACCATCCCAGAATTGGCCCTTTGTGTAGAATGAAGAAAAAGTGAACAGGGCCTGAGGAACTTGCAGAACACCACCAAGTGTACAAATATTTGCACTGTAGAAATCGCAGAAGAGAAAAATGGGCAGAGAGAATATTCAAAGAAATAATGGCAGAAAACTTCCCAAAGTCAATGAAACATACATATCCAAGATGCTCAACACACTTCAAACAGGATAAACCAAAATAGATCCCAACCGTAATATATTATAATCAAACCACCAAATGGAAAAGAGAGAATTCTGAAAGCTGCAAGAGGGAAGCAATGTACCATGTACAACGGGGCCTCAATAAGGTTAAGTGCAGATTTCTCAACAGAAAACCTGGAGGTAAGAAGGCAGTGGGATGACATATTTAAAGTGCTGAAATTAAAACAAAAAAACAAAAAAACAAAAAAACTGCCAAACAGGAAATCTATATCCAGCAAAACTGTCTTTCAAAAATGAGGGTGAGATTAGGATATTCCCAGATAAACAAACAGAAGCTGAGGGAGCTTGTCACCACAGGGCTGGCCCTATAGGAGATGCTAAAGAGAGTGCTGCAGGTTGAAAGGAAATGACAGTAGACAATAGATCAAAGTCATGCACAAATATAAAGATCTCTGGTAAGAGAAATGCAATGGCTAAAACTAAATGCCAGTACTACTGTATTTTTTGGTTTGTAACACTACTTTTTACTTCCTACAGGATTTAAAAGGCAAATGCATAAAAGGTAATGATGAATCAGTGTTTTGGACTTAATATACAAACATAATTTTTGACAAGAACTACATAAAAGTGAGGGGGCAGAGGGGTATAGGAGCATAGTTTGTGTATACTATTGAAGTTAATTTGGTATCAAAGCATAAATGATTGCTATAGATTCAGGGTTTTATATTTAAGCCACATGGTAACTACAAAGAAACTACTGGAGAATATGCAAGCTCAAAGAGACAGACTGCCAGAGCGGTGGTGGGACGGTACACAGAGGGAATGGAGAGTTAATGCATAATGGGTGTAGGGTTTTTATTTGGGGAGATGGAAAAATTTTAGTAATGCAAGGTGGTGAGGGTACCACAATACTGTGAATGTGATTAATCCCATTGAATGGTATGCTTGGGAGCAGTTGAGATGGGAAAGTTTATGTTGTATTTATATTCCCACAATTTAAAAAAAAAAAAAAAAAGGAAAGTGCGACTAAAGAGACCATGACAATTAAATAATATATAATCTTGAATGTGATCTAACAAGGGAGGAGAAAAGACTCAGTGGGATATTATTGGGACATACGGAAACAACTGGAATATAGAATGCAAGTTATATCAATGTTAAAATTCTTCACCTTGATAACTGCATTTAAAGTGGTTACATAAGCGAGTATCTTCGTTCTTAGGAAACAGACATGTCAGCATGATTTATACAACCTATCCTCAAGTGTTCAGAAAATGAACTGATATACAGACAGATACATAGATACATAGATAGGTAAACAGATAGATCGATAGATTACTGGATAGATGGATAGAATGGCATGGAAAATGTGGCCAATGTTAAAATTGGTGGATTTGGTTATCTGTTGAGTTAGAGGCATGTTGGACAATGTTCTCTGTATGGAGTTTATATTATTTTTATAACTGTCCTGTAAGTTTGAAAACATTTCAAAATAGAAGTTAAAAATAAATAAATGCCAAGTTCTTTTAGTAGACAATCCCAACCTTCACAAGCACCTATGAGGCTTTCAGGACAGTGATTTGTGTTCCCTGTTATTGATGAGGATGAGGAACCCATGGGGTTGCTGTCACCTCTTTCCTAGTCTACCCTGTAGTGGTCCCTTACTCAAGTCTTACTCCATCTATCTACAGGTTTAATATGCAGCTTTTCTAAAACCAAGTATGATGCTATCACTGCCTTCTTTAGTGGTCTATCTAGTTTTCAGGGAAAACGAAAATGGGAATGTAAATCATAGTAAATACATTTTTACAATATTTAGTCTTTTAAAAAGAAAATACATAATAAAATGGGAAAAGCTTATGATAAAATTACTTGCAACTGCAAGTAATTACAAATCTCTATCATTGCAATTTGGAAAACTATTTATGTAAGCATTTGATCAGAAAAAGGAAAAATAAGCAAAAATGGTAACAATTGTTTAAGGATATGTTTCAAACACTTTTTAATGTTACTATATTGTTCTAACGCTATTTAAAACAGAGGAGAAAATGAAACTCTGATGGTGCTGTTGATAGGTCTCCCCTGCTCTCAAGTTCAATCTTGAGTCTGACAATATTTTCATAACTCTGCATTAACGTATCCTTTGGTCTAATTCCTTACCAATTTCCTGGGATATCCTGGGCTACGTATTCTTTCCTGAACATTTTCATGTCTACTTACCTTTGCTTATGCTGTTCCCTAGGCTGGATGTGGACCCTGATCCTTGTCACCAGCTCACCTCAAGTGCCACTTCACATGGATCTACTTCACATCTAGGCAGATGGCATCTCAACTATTGGCTCCTCCGTCAGCCTTCTTACTACTCACAGCTCCTTATGAGCAAGGACCACATCATACTCATTTTTATTTTCTCAATGCCTAGCACAGGACACATGGCAGAGACTTACATTGAATAAAAGTGCTTGCACATTTTTACAGGTCATACGAGGCTCTGCTGAGTTCCCTATTTTAGGGTAGGATGACAACTGGGTTCCATTTTGACATTCCCATAACCCTAGTCCCCAGTTCTGTTATGCTTGTTGGGCTGCTTGTGACTTCAAGTGTCCATCCTCTACTGTGAGCACGTAGCCAACGGAAGGTCAAATTTCTTATTTTGTCCACTCTGCAAAATACTTGTGAGCACCATGTTCCAAATGTGCTGGGAACTGAAGACAAAAGATAAAAGAAGAGCAGATTGCTGCTCTTAAAAATACCACCATCTTAGGTCAGGTTTCCTATTAGCAGAGCCCGAGATAACAAGTCATGTGCACATGATTTATTGAGGGCGAGCTGTCAGGTAAAAAGGAGCAAGGGAAGCAGGATAAGACAGAGGAAGAGATTAAATAGCAACATGGTCTCATCTGAGTCTAACTTTAGCTTGATCCTCTGGAGAGCTCTGGGCATGAAGTGCACCCAAGTTGACCTTACTTTGATAGGAGGGAGCTGGACTTTGGTCCCCTGTGTTGGTTTGTCATTGGCTGTGAGTTGATGGGGGTTTGGGAGGGGGGCACATAGTGCCCTGGGCAAAGCAACTGCTTTTCACCTGACACTGATTTTCCAGACAAGGGGTTCCCTGAACCCTTAGCAGCTAACATGCAGTGAAGCTGGGGGACAGGCACACAAGTCTGGTAAAAGGGATGGGGGGGCATCAAAAGCATCCACTCAAGTCACACAGAAGCACAACCTCCACGTGA